>NW_012267392.1:2892622-2966890 GCF_000151885.1 Dipodomys ordii
CCCGTCCTGCAGAGTGGCTGGCCCGCGCCCGGCCTGGAGCCGCCCCGTTTGTGCATTTCCTCGTCAGTGGGTAGACTTTGATAGTCGTCGAGTTTCCAGACCAGACTTTTTTCTTTGTGCAGGAACTGGGGCTTGAACTCAGGGCCTGTGCCCTGCCCCTTAGGCTTTAGCGCTCCTGACTGACGCTCTGCTACTTTTTGGCTCCACTTGGGGGCGTTTGGAGGGTTAATTGGAAATAAGACTGTCGTGGAATTTTCTGCCTGGGCCGGCTTTGAGCCACCATCCAAAGACCTCAGTCTTCCGAGTAGCTAGGATTGTCGACAAGAGCCACACCAGATGCCTGGCTCAGATCCGATTTTATTATTTAAAAAATAAGTAAAATGGACTTGAAAAAACGAAGGTTCTCGAAGCAGGCCGGGCAGGAAGTCTGAGAGACCCTTACCTCCGATCAACTAGCAATATGTCAGAAATGGAGCTGTGGCTCAAGTGGTAGAGTGCCAGCCTTGAGCAAAAAATCTAAGGGAAAGTGTTGAGGATGCTCTGAGTTTAAGGCCCAGGACTAATACCAAACAAACAAACAAATACAATTTCATTATAGCTAGTTTTTGGAACTCTGTACCTAATCCAATGTCTCCTAGTACAATAGATTATCTGTAAATATTTGAGAACCTTAAGGAATGGGTGTTGCTTTCTCTGAAACTTTGTGTTTTATGTAGTTTACTCATTCTAGATAGTAAGCATAACAGATATAATTATTATTGAGTACCAAGAAAAAGTTCAGGATATAGTAAGTTTCTAGTGTCTTATTACCCAAAACTCAGACAAGTTATTATTTGTTTTTGGTGCCAGTCCTGGGGCTTGAACTCAGGGGCTGGGCACTGCCTCTGAACTTTTCTGGCTCAAGGCTAGCGCTCTACCACTTGAGCCACAATGCCACTTCCACCATTTTTTGGTGTTTAACTAGAGATAAGAGTCTCATGAACTTTCCTTCTCAAGCTAGCTTCAAACTGCAATCCTCAGGTCTCAGCCTCCTAAGTAGCTACGATTGCAGGTATTTTCATTTTCTTGGTTAATATGCTGGCATGAAAAGAAACCCAGGGCAGTTACTCTCATTTTAGTCTCTTCCTTGACTTAAAAATAGAGAATAATGCCAACAAGTTTATTGCTGGACTTAGCATTTCCCACCTTGCCTCTTAGTTGGAGTTTGTGGAGTTTTGTGTGTATTGGTTATTTTTAATAGCCTCAAGAAAACCTTATACATAAATTTAATACATTTATTTGGTATTTTGAATGTTGTAGCATGAGAGTGTTTTTTTAAATTACTTTCTCAGCCAAGCGAATGGCCATGGCTTGCTTTCTACTTGCCATACTTTTTCTTTCTTTGTGTTCCTGTGCCTATGCCTGTGTCTGTGCTGGGGCTTGCACCCAGGGCCTGATCACTGTCCCTGAACTTTTTCTGCTGAAGGGTAGTACTTTACTGCTTAAGCCACAGCTCTACTTCGAGCTTTTTGGGTAGTTTGGTGGAGATCAGAGCCTCAGACTTTCCTGCCTGGACTGGCTTCCAACTGCAAACCTCAGATCTTAGCCTCCTGAGTAGCTAAGATTACAGACATGAGCCGTTGGTACCTGGCTTGCCATATTTGTTTTCTATCCCATTTCATTTCACTATTTTCCTGCTGTTTTATTATACCATCTAATAAGAGTTTTGCTGACATTTTTCTTCCAAAATATCTCTGTCCAAATCTAATCCACTTAGGTTTTCAAAGAATTTTCCTTTCTTGAATCATTAGAATCTGGCAAAGTAAAAATAAAGCATCTCTTCATTAAGATTTTCCTCATCTAGTATTTATTGAATTGACTCATAGTAAGCTTAGTATTCCCTATAGAGCAGCCTATACTTTCAAAACAATTTAAGCTGCATAGGGCTTACTTGGCATCTATAGGTATGGAAATGAGGTTGCTGAACAAATAAATAAGAATGAGCAGGGCCCACCACCTGGCTCACACCTATAATCCTAACTACTCTGGTTGAGATTGAGGATCATAGTTTGAAGCCAGCCTGGGCAGGAAAGTTTGTGAGACTCCAGAAGTGGCACTGTGGCTTAAAGTGGTAGGGCACTATCTTGAGCTAAAAAGCTCAGGGACAGCACCCAGGTCCTGATTTCAAGAACCGTGACTGACCAAAAAAAAAAAAAAAAGTAGGGCTTCCAAGTGCTGGTGGCTGATGCCTGTAATTCTCTACTTAGGAGGTTGACATCTAAGGATAAACGTTTGAAGCCAGTCCAGGCAGGAAAGTCTGTAAGATTCTTGTCTCTAATTAACCAGCAAAAAGCTCTAAGTGGAGCTGTGGCTTGAGTGAGCCCAAAAACTCAGGGACAGCACCCAGGCTCTTAAAATTAAGCTTCAGAACTGGCACACGCAATAATAATAATAGTAAGCAGAGGTACATCATAAAGTGATAATGATTTGTCATTCAGATTTGAATACTTTAGTCACTATGAGGAGTTTAACATAATAAATTTTAAACATACTATCTTGCTACTTGAATTGTGATTCTTTTTGCACTTTTGCTATTCCCACTAAGATTTTATCCCTTTCCCACTTTATTGTTGTTGTTCCAGTATTGGGGTTTGGATTCAGGGCGTGGGTACTGGCCCTTAGCCTCTTTTGCTCAAGGCTAGTACTCTCCCATTTGAGCTTCAGCATCACGTCTGGCTTTTTGTTGGTTAATTGTAGATAAGAGTCTCCAGGACTTTCCTGCTTGTACTGGCTTCAAACTGCAATCTATTCAGCCTCCTAGGAAGCTAGGATGACAGGTGTGATCAACAGCACCAGGCTTGAATGGAACTTTTGATGGGTTGAAGAGGTATTCAAGTTGAATATCAGCATTTATAATTTGTTCTATGTTTTACAGGCAGAAGCTTCGGAGCTGTGTTACCTTGGCAAATGAGGCCTTAGTTGAGAAGAATACAGTAGAGTTTGGCCTTGGCAGAGGGTTTGGCCTTGGTCTTCACCATGCGGTTAGGGAAGCCTAAGGGGGCCATTTCCCGGAGCTCGGGCCAGGGCAAAGCCCCCGAGAAGAAGCGCAAGGCTGGCCGGCAGCGGCAGCACTGGGGCGTGAGCATCCGCTTCGACACGGGCTTGAGCAGACTGCCAAGAGGCCTGGACGAGAAGCCCTATAAATGCTCCAAATGCGAGAAGAGCTTCAGCCAGAGCTCTACCCTTTTCCAGCACCAGAAGATCCACACCGGGAAGAAGTCCTATCGGTGTGCCGACTGCGGGAAGAGTTTCTTCCAGAGCTCCAACCTCATCCAGCACCGGCGCGTGCACACCGGGGAGAAACCGTACACGTGCGACGAGTGCGGCGAGAGCTTCAAGCAGAGCTCCAACCTCATCCAGCACCAGCGCACGCACACGGGCGAGAAGCCCTACCAGTGCGACGCGTGCGGCCGCTGCTTCAGCCAGAGCTCGCACCTCATCCAGCACCAGCGCACGCACACCGGCGAGAAGCCCTACCAGTGTGGCGCCTGCCACCGCCGCTTCAGCCAGAGCTCGCACCTGCGCCAGCACAGCAAGGTGCACGCGGCCGAGCCGCCCCGCACCGGCAAGGCCAGGCCCAGGGCCCGCCCGGCGGCCTCCTGGAAGGCCGGCGCCGGGAGGAAGGTCAGCACGGGGAGGAAGGCTGGCGCCGGGAGGAAGGCCGCTGGCGCCGGGAGGAAGGCCGGCACGGGGAAGAAGGCCGGCGCTGGGAGGAAGGCCAGCACGGGGAGGAAGGCCGTACTGAAGGGCACGGCTTCCACTCTCTTCAAAAAAAAGAAAAAGTGAGGGGTAAAGAGAAGACTAGAAGCTTATAGTAGAGCACTTAGACCCCAGTCCTCCCCAGCACGGCGCCCTCGGGGACCCGTGAGCCTGCCGTGACATGGAGCAGGACACGCTCACAGGGCCATTTGCATCCCCCTGATAAAGGAGCACCGCGTTCTCCTGCGCACTGTAGAACTCCACGTGCCAGGCCTACTCAGCCTAGGACTTTCTGTGGAAGGAGTAATTAGGTAAAAGGAAGAAAATTAATTTCAGAAGTAGGCGATTTTGTTAGTATCGTTTTGTATATTAACTCTTAGTTTATAAGTGACCAACGTTGGACCTCTTAAGATGTGCTCAAATTCACAGATTTTTACTCAGCAAGGCCCATCTCTTTATTTTGTTTCTTTGCTGAAAGGAGTAAGAATGCCCCTGATTCTCATATTTTTAAGGAACAATCCTAAAGAAGCCTGTGAGGATGAAGGCTTCTCTTGGTGCATGTTGATCTGTGCCCATGGCCTCTTGTCATTTTCTGATTCTCTTAAACTGAGCCAGCCTTTTTACACATGAATAAACCATATTTTGCCAACAGAATCTCAGCTTCTGGCAAAAGAAAAGAAAAAGAAGAAAGAAAAAAAAGAATGAGAAAATACCATTTACAGGTCTCCTTGCCTTTAAAACTGAACACTTGATAACATTGGTTATCTTAGACACTTCAGCTGCAAAAGTCATTTAATGTGCTGATAAATACATTGTAGCTTCTTTACAAAGTAGCTTTTCTATATTGGATGAATTGTTGAAGAAGGCTAGCAGGTAGCCTGTTAGAACAGTGCCAAGGGACTGGGTGTGTGGTTCATGCCTATAATCCCCAGCTGTTGGATAGAGGGTGGAGATGGGAGGATCACTGTTTGCAGCTGGCCCTGGCAGAAACCCTACCTGGAAAACAAACTAGGAAGCAAAAGGTAGTGTAGAGCGGCTTGCCTGGTCAGTGTACTGCAGAGTTCAGTCCCTTGCATGCCAAGGATTTGGAACCTGCCAGCTGCCTACACTGATCAGGTGTTAACTATTATCAATGCTTTTAACATTCTGAGTTTTTGGTATCTTTTGTATAATCATTTAAGTTCCTGATGTATTGACAATTATTCACACAAAATAAAGATGAGATATTTTGCATACTACCATCTTCTGTTTATTTTGGGGGGGGGAGGAAGGAGTTGTTGAAACAATTCCTGCAAAAAGTTAACAGAGGAAGTGCTTGTGCCTTTTTTGATTTCCTCAAACATGTACTTTGCCTCCCTGTTAGGCTTGCGTCAGTGCAGTGCCACAGAAGGTGGCCTTGTTGACAAGAGTTGTATCCCAGAGCAAATCCACAAAATATTCTGTAGGTATGATGCATACAGTTATCTTTTACAAAAGACTCATTCTTGACTCCCTGTTAGAGCGAAGTTACTTGAGAGCTGAGACTTGACTGTCCAGTCTTTGGGAATTTAGGATCTCCTGTCAGTCTACTTTGTATTTAGCTTGTGTCTGGAGTAAAATGAACACCATTTAAATTTTGTGAGTTGCTGTTTGTTTTGTTTTCTGGAGTTTTTGTGTGTGTATGTGTGGTATAGCCTATACTGGGGCTTGAACTTGGCCTAGTGGCCTAACTTGGTTTTTCACTCAAGGCTAGTGCTCTACTACTTGAGCTACAGCTCCACTTCCAGCTTTTTGATGGTTAATTGGAAGAGTCTCATGGACTTTCCTGCCCAGCCTGGCTTTGTGCTTCGATCCTCAGGACTTAAGTCTCCTGAGTAGTGAGGATTACAGGAGTGAACCACCAGAGCCTGGTATGTGTTGCCTGTTTTGGTTGCAACCACAGGGTCCTAAACAGCAGAAAGACTTTATTATGTACTGTTACAGTTCATTGTTTACATTTTACCTTCAGTGGGTATGCTCTGTAAAATAAAGCAGATAATTGTGCATTTTAATCCACTCACAGTTTGACTTGGACATTTCTTAGATCCCTGACAGTAGCAAATAGATTAGTAACAATGTAGCCCTGTGGATAATGTGGGATAGTGAGACTTTGGGCTTCTTTTATTAGAAAAATCTTGGTTGTTTAAAGCTAATGTTTCATCCCCAGGAATTGAATAAAGTGAGTCTGATGGGCACTACTGCTTTGAATACAGCCATGTGAAAATATGACCTAAGGATCAGTCCATAGGACTTATTAACCAGCAAAAAGCTACAAGTGGCGAATGGAGGTGTGTCTCAAGTGGTAGAGTGCCAGCCTTGAATGAAAAAAGTTAGAATGTAAGACTACATTCAAGCTGCTGTACTGGTACACACACATGCACACACACACCCCTAATCCAACCCAGAGCTTCACACACACAGCCCTGATCCAACCCAGAGATTCCAGCATGGTAGGCTAACGTCCCAACTCCTTTCTTAGACAACTTCTAATATTTTACTGGTGGAAAATAAGAGTTTCAAAGGACTTTTTGTCTACTTATTTTTTCTTTTTTGAAGTATTGCCCAAATTCTGTCCTACTCCAATGAGTAAGATGTGTTAGAAGCCACATAACTTCTACATTCCTTTTTCTTTTTTGCCTGTCCTGGGGCTTGAACTTAGGACCTAGGCACTGACCCTGAGCTTGTTTTGCTCAAGGGTGGTGCCACAGCGCCACTTCCAGCTTTTTCTGAGTAGTTTATTGGAGATAAGTCTCGCAGACTATCCTTCCCAGGCTGGCTTCAAACTACAATCCTTAGATCTCAGCCTCCTGAGTAGCTAGGATTACAGGTGTGAGCCACCAGCCTCAGGCTTGCATTCTTTTTTAAAAATATGGTTTTGTTGTTGTTAAGGTATACACGGGTCACCATTTTGCAATTCAAGTAACACATACATTTCTCTTGGACAATGTCACCTCTTCCTTTGCTTCCTCCAACTTCTCTGGTTTTTGTCATTGTTTTATTCAATCATTCCATAATGTGGCAGAAATAAAACTGATCAGTCAGCCAGCTCCAGAGGGTCTGGGGGACATGGGGTGCTGTGTGAGCTCCCAGGGATGCCTCTAGCTCCTCTAGCTCCTGGTTCTCAGTTTCAAATGTGTACCAACACCTGAGGCCTTCTAGAACTAGATGCTGGACTAAGCAAGTGGCTTCCCAGTGGCCCCCAGCAGTGTCCAGGACCCCGGATGGCTGTGCTTACAAAATGCCAGGCTGGATACATGATGGTCACCATGGCCGGGGGTACTGCTGTACATGTTGGGCCCTGGAATTGGTCTTAGCTTTGTACTTTGATGCATAGGTTATTTGGAGTATGTGAAAATTGGAGAAGAGGCCTGAAGTTGAGTTGTGAGGGAGTGACATGAACAGCTTAGCACAGAGCCTGGTGTATAATTTAGAGTTTATTCATTGTTAACTAGGACACCAAATGCAGGAAGCTAATGAAATTAGACCTGAAAAAGGTCAGTGGCTGAAGTACTAACTTCAATAGAACTAAAAGTTCTGTTTTTATATGTCTGAGTCAAAGATTTGGAGGCAAAAGTATACTTATCAAGGATAAGAACTATTTAGAAAGTCTAAGGGAAACTTGGAATCCATATACATTTTTGAGAGGTAGTAGGGGGAGGGTATCTTCAGAATACAAGTTTATAGCCACAAGCACAGTATTTATTCTCATGTTAAAGAGTCTGTGTGTGTGTGTGTGTGTGTGTGTGTGTGTGTGTGTGTGACTGCATTTATGCAGTTGTGTATAGGTAACTATTGTATGACTGTATGTTAGAAAAATGGAAGAGAAAGGGAAAGGGATAGTCCAGACAATTCTCAACAGGATAGGACTGTTTATTGAAGCACAGCAAGGGGCAACAAACCTTCCTGCGGGTGTTGGGGTTGTGCAGGGAGGCAGAGTTGGAGTTAGGCTTTTATGGGGTCTGAACAAGAAGACAGAGATTAGTAGAGGGGAAGTGACTGCAGGTGCATGCAGAGACTAGGTTACCTATAGTGGTAATTGACCTTTATCCAAAGTCTCAGGTTTTTTAGTGTTCAAAACAGCTCTACATCTGTCTTGACTGACCTCAGGGTCCAGCGCTCAGCCTTCTGTTCTGTCTCTTAACCCTTACTGGTCTCACAGCTTAGCTTCAGAGTTCCTACAGGTTGGGTCCACAATGGAATGTTTATAGCCAGGCTTAGGTGGATTATCCTGCCTGTTTCAGGCAGTCTGCACATATCTTTAGTAGCTTGACTGATGTCCATATGCGCCAGGAATAACAGGGTAGAGGTCAATCCTTCGTATTCCATCTTTAGATCCATAAAAAGACTGGGCCAACAGGGGCGAGGCTAGTCCTTTATATGTGATTGCAGGGTCCTGGGCTGGGGGAGTGGAGTACAGAGACAGGTACATAATGAAATGGAAATTACAAAGCACTGAAGACTGCTCCAAGAACAGCCACTTGTAGCTACTGATTTCCTAGTTTGATACCTGGTAGGAATTAGGAGAGGTGAAGCTGGTTTCAGGAGAACCTGGAATATCAGCCTTAAGAGCAAAACTCTTACCTGTGCTGGTGACTCATGCCTGTAATACTAGCTATTCAGAAGGCTGAGATCTGAGGATCACAGTTTGAAGCCAGCCTGGGCAGGAAACTCTGTGAGACTCTTATCTCTAATTAACTGCCAAAAAGAAGTAGAGCTGTGGCTGAAATAGCCCCGAGTGAAAAAACTAAAGGACAGCACAAGGCCCTGAGTTTAAGCCCTAATATTCCCTCCCCAAATCATGTCATTCCATCTTCTATGAGATAAATCTTCCTGCTGTGTCTATCAAAAAGAAATATAAGTACAATCTCCTTTGCCTCAATGAACATTTTCAGAATAGGGTGTGAGAATAATGAGTATGACATGTGCACATGGCCATCAAGTGCTTCAGTGCTCCTGCTGGGCCTTTGCTACCTTGGATGGTAACTGTCCACAAGTCTGGATTTATTTGTGCTTGCTTGTTTGCTTGCTTGCTTGCTTCCTTGCTACCTCCCTCTTGCTTGCTTGCTTGCGTGCTTTTTCTTTCTTTCTTGAGCATACTTGGGCTTGAACTCAGGGCCTCAGTCTTTCACTTGGCTTAAAAAATATTTGAAACTGCTAAAAACAGAGGAATTGCAGTTATATGTCAGGTGAACAGTACATTTCTTTTTGGACAATATCATTCCTTCCTTGCTCGCTCCCAGTTTTTCCCTCCCATCCTCACCTACAAGTTGTGTAGTTAATTTTCAACATACTGTCCAGTGAGCACCACTGCTGCATTTGTTCACCCTTTTCCTCTCCATTTCTGTGCCCCCTTACCCTCCCAAAGACAGATAAATGATCAAACAAGACAAAAAGAAAAAAACCCTTGTTTCCATTTCCTAGAGTTAATTTCGATAAATATGATTTTATATGATCAGGCACACAGGCTTTATGTCTTTTACCTGGCCTTTTTACTCAATGCTAACACTTTACCACTTTAGCCACAGCTTCACTTCTGACTTTGTTGGTTAATCAGAGATAAGAGTCTCAGGAACTTTCCTACCCAGGCTGGCTTGGAAAACCACAGTCCTCAGATCTCAGCCTTCTGAGTGGCTCCCTGCAGGAGCGAGTCTTCCCTTGTTTCTGCTGATGTTCTTACTTATGAATGGAGAGTGAAGCCTGCAGGAAAAGGCAGAGGAGGCACAGTGAAAAGCTTTGAAACAAGCACATCTGACTCTGTGGGGTCACACAGGAGGATAGTAGTAACTTTATGTGGGTGTGTGTGCCAGTCCTGGGGCTTAAATTTAGGGTCTGGGCACTGTCTCAGCTTTCAGGCTTAAGACTGGTGCTCTGCCACTTGAGCCATACCTCCACATCTGGCTTTTTGGTGGTTCATTGGAGATAAAAGCCAGCCTTAGCTGGCTTTGAGCCATGATCCTCAGATCTGTCTCTTGAGTAGCTAGGATTACAGGCATGAGCCATTAGCATCCAGCTAAGTCTTCATTTTAAGCCAGAAATGAGTCTTTGAAAAAAGCCAGTAGTTCACATTCTCAAAGATTTCAGTGCTTGGAAACAAATAATTTTCCTCAAGCACCCCTCCACTCACCTTCCAGCCCTTCTCCATCCCCACCTCCCCTTCCCCTGCCCACAAAGCACCACCACTCTCCAACCCCTTCCTTGGCCACCCTGGATCCTTTCCAGAACCCCCAGGCCTCCTTCAGCGTAGGGAAGGAGTGTCTGAAACCATAGGGCTCCACCCTGTGGCTGGGCAAGTCACTCCCATACTGGTTGTTAGTTATTTTGAGCATCACTTCTCTAGTAGACATTTGGGGCCTTGTAGAGAAAAGACAGCATTTGTAAGAGCATCAAACATTGGGGGGTGATTATAACTGGGGAGGGGGAGAGTTTGTAATAGAGAAGCAGTCAGAAGCATTAGGCATCTCCACAGCAGTGTGGCATTTTAGAGGCAAAGGGAGGAGAGTTACAGGAAAAAGAGTTTCCTTTCAGCTCAACCCACTTGGTAGGCATGTGTTAGGTTCCCCCGTCTCCATCCTCCAAGCCATTTGAACTCAGGGCCTGGGCACTGTCCTTGAGCTTCTAGCACTCTACCAGTTGAGCCACAGCTCTACTTCCAGCTTTTTCTGTGATTAACTGGGGATAAAGAGTCTCACAGATTTTTCCAACCCAAGCTAGGTTAAAACCATGACCTTTAGATCTCAGTCTCCTGAATAGCTGGGATTATAGGCATGAGGCACCAGTGCCCAGCTGTGTTAGTCTTTTTGCTGGTGCTGAGAAAAGATGTTCTTACCTACCTTCAAGAATGTAGTTGGAACTGGAGGCATGATTCAAGTGGTAGGGCACAGTACCAGCCATGAGTGGAGAAAGCTGTGCAAACAATGAGGCTCTAAGTTCAAGCCCCAGTATTGGTAGAAAGAAAGAAAAAGAAAGAAAGAAAAAGAAAGAAAGAAAAAAGAAAGAAAGAAAGAAAAAGAAAAGAAAGAGAAAGAAAGGAGGGAGAGAGAAAGGAGGGAGGGAGGGAGAGAAGGAAGAAGGAAGAGAGGAAGGAAGAGAAGGAAAGTGAGGACAGAAGAGGAAATAGTGGAATGGAAGGAAGGAAGGAAGGGAAAGGAAGGAGGGAGGGAGGAGGGAAAGAAAAAAGAAGGAAGAAAGGAAAAGAAGGAAAGTGAAGAGAGAGGAAGAGAGGGGAAGGAAGGAAGGAAGGAATGACGGAAGAAAGGAAGGAAGGAAGGAATGACAGAAGAAAGGAAGGAAGGAAGGAAGGAAGGAAAGAAGGAAGGAAGGAAGGAAGAAGAAAGGTTTTAGGCACCAGTGACTCATGTCTATAATCCTAGCTACTTAGGAGGGTGAGATCTAAGAATTAAGGTTTGAAGCCAGCCCTGTTAGAAAAGTCAGCGAGACTCTTAATGTCCATTTAACCAGCAGGAGGCCACATGTGGAGGTGAGGCTCAAGTGAGTGAAAAAGCTGAAAAATAGCACCTAAGCCCTGAGTTCAAGCCCCAGTACAATCACAAAAAATTATACCTGTTATAACATGAGCTATATATGTTAATTCAGTGGCACATTGTAGTTACAGGTCTTTCTCTACTAGTTTGCCAGTATGTGTAGATGAACACAAATACCAGATCATCCCAGCTAATAGTGTTCTAGACTAGGTGAGGACAGAACCAGGCCAGAGCTCTTGGGTTTCAGACTATAGAGGTGAGTAGGTAGGATTTGGGTCTGTCTTCTTTGGGAAGATGGTATGTTCTGTGTGGAAAGGGGGAATAAGAGGAAGAATTCTGTCATCAGATACCCAAGGACTCCCTCACATTTCCCAGATCCTTGTGATTAGGCTTCAAAAAGACCCATTCTTCCCATTGGACTAATGATGATTTTAAAATCTTCCATGTGATTCTCCATTCTTCTCCCAGGCTGCCGGGGAGATCCAATGTCCAGCCCTTTGGTGACTTGCTTTGCATACAGAATATGAGTGAGAATAAAACCTGACTGGGTCAAGCCACAGAGATTTCAGAGTAATTTGATACTGTAGCATGGCCCAAACTGTCTTAATGCAGACTTCCTGCTCTTCTTGTGCCTTTAGGCAGTCTCCCTGGACTCAAAAGTCTTCTTGTTTGATGGCCTGAAGAAATAAGACTCTGCTTGGTGAGGATCCATAGTGCAGAATCACTGCCTCTCCCCTTCTCCCCACCATAATGTGCCAGTACTGGGGCTTGAACTCAGGATCTAGATGCTATGCCTGACTTTTCCACTCAAGACTGGCACTTTACCACTTGAGCTATAGCTTCACTTCTGGCTTTTTGGTGGTTAATTGGAGATAGGAGTCTCACAGACCTTTTTTGCCCAAGGCTGGCTTTGAACCACAAATCCTCAGATCTCAGCCTCCTGACTACTCAGCTGTGATTACTAGATTAAGCCACCATTACCTGGAGGATGTATTTACTCTTGGACCCCAGGAACTCCTAGGAGTTGTTCTCAAGACACAGTCCTAAAAATACAGTAATGTGGGGGGCTTGTTTTTATAGCAATGGCTCATCTGTCATAGCAAGGCATTGGCTGAAATGTTTGTTTATTCAGTGATTAATCAGTTTTGCCATGATACCTCCTGACAGCTGTAGCTGGACCCCCTTGGTCACTTGCAGGGTCCCTTCAGAGCCATGTTAGAAAGTGCCGTGGGGAAGTGAAGTGCCACCCCTGAATGAAGATCCCCAGATCAAACTCCCAGGCTGTCAAACCTCCAGCCTGGGGAGGACCCTGTACAGTACCAACCCCAATGAAGTCTTCATCCTTCCAAGACCCTGGGCTTATGTCCATATTTTGCAGTACTTAAAACTGTCACTAGGTAGCAGCAAAGGAGCAATAATGAAAACAAGGCATTCCATTTGTATTTTCCTATGAAAATACCTTACTCAAAACTACAGCCATTTGATTGGAGAAAAGATAGCCTCTTCAATAAATGATACTGGGAAAATCCGTTATCCACATGCAGGAAACTGAAACTTGACCCTTAACTTTTCCCCAATACAAAAATCAACTTCAAATGGATCTGAATGTTAGATCTGAAACACTGAAACTACTATAGGAAAATATATGGAGAGTTCTAGAAGATACAGAAATAGGTAATTACTTTTCTAAATAGAACCTCAACTGTCCAGGAAACAAGAGCAAGAAATGACAAGTAGAGTGCATCAAATTAAAAAGTTTCTGGGCCAGGTGCCAGGGGTTCATGCTTGTAATACTAGCTGCTCAGGAGTCTGAGACCTGAGGATCATATTTCAAAGCCAGTCTGGATTGGAAAGATCATGAGATTCTTATCTTCAGTTACCTACCACCACCACTACCCCCCAAAAAATGGAGTTATGGGTCTCAAGAGGCAAAGTGCTAGCTTTTAGCACAAAAGTTCAGGGACAGCATCCAGGCCACAGGACTGGCACACACACACACACACACACACACACACACACACACACACAAGATTTCTGCACATCAAAGAAATCTGGACATAAGAGAACTACCAGAATTAAGAGACAGCCCACGGAATAGAAGAAAACTCTTCACCCATTATTCAGTGGATAAAGGATTCATATTTTGAATATACAAAGATCTACCCTCCCCCCACTAAACAGCAAAAGAACAAATAATCCAATTCATAAATGGGCAAGCCAATGGAATAAGCAATTTTCAGAAGTACATATGGTTAAAAAGGCATGAAAAATGTTCACCATCATTAGCCATAAAGGAAATGCAAATCAAAATGACACTAAGATTCCCATTTCATGCCCGTGAGATTAGCAATTGTCAAGAAAACAAATGCTGGTGAGGGTGGAGCAGAGGGGAGGAGTCCTCACACACTGCTGGTGCTGTGGAAGTCAGTGTGGTGATTCCTCAGAAACTAAATTTAGACTTACTCTGTGACCTCACCATACCACTCACAGGCATAGATCCAGAGGAAGATACACAAGAAAGATGCCTACATACTCAGGTTTACTGCAGCTCTGTTCACAATAGCCAAGTTGTAGAGTCAGCCAGGGGACCAACAACTAATAAATGAAATGACATCATTTGTAAGAGCATGGATCAAACTGGAGATAGGTGAGATAAGCCAAGTTTGAAAATCAAATAGCACATGCACATGTTCTTGTTCTTTTGTGGAACAAGACCTAAATTGATGGTGATTCCACTGCTGCTGCTGATGCATGGTGGTGGTGGTGGTAGTCATGATGATGATGGCAAGCATGAATGGAAATGGGGACCAGTCTGAGACGAGGGATCAGCAGGAGTAGGAGAGGGAAAGGAGAGAACACAGGAGATAAGGAGGATTAAAATGCATATATATAAACACACTTAGATGCATATATATTTATATGAAGATAGCATAATGAAACCATCAAATACCAAGCCAGGCACCAGAGGCTCATGCCTATCATTCTAGGGCTGAAATCTGAGGGTTGAGATTTGAAGCCAGCCAGGGTAGACAAATCTGTGCGGTATTTCCCTTATATCCCATTGATCAGCAAAAGGCCCGAAGTGGAGGTGTGGTTCAAGTGGCAGAGCACCAGGCTTGAGCAAAATGTCCAAACAAGAATGTGAAGTCCTGAATCCAATTCCTAGTCCCAGCACACACACAAATGTAATCAAGTCGTATACTTAAGATTGAAATTTACCACTGTTTTATTTTATATAACACAAAAACAATAGGAGGGAGATAAACAAGGCTACTTATGGACGGAGATAAACATATTTAATTAACCCCTCCCCCAACCGTGTAACTGACCAGTGCGGGGCGCCCGTGGCTGCCTGGGCTCGGCTGGAACTTGGGCGACCCCGGGGTTCTGTTTGCTGCTGTATCCGTGGTTAGCGGGCTGAGCCCCGGATGGCTGCGGCGTCCCTGACGGCTGCGGTGTCCCTGATGGCTGCGGGGCCGGGGACTGCGGTCCTCTGGGACCTACACTGGGCGCAGGGCGCAGAGGTGGCCGCGCTGCTGGAGAGGACCCGCGCGCTCCAGGCTTCCCGCAGCCCGCGGGCCGGGCCCCCGCGGCTCCTCCCTGCTTCGGCTGTGTGATTGCTCTCTTGTTTGTACTCAGGCTTGCTCAGTCCGCACGGAGTCAGCGCTACGAAGGGAGTTGGCGGGATGCTGGCCTGCCAGCTGCAGCACAGATGCAGGCTCCTGGACCAGGTCCGGGGCGCCGATATAGAGTCCGTAGAGGTGTCGTGCGCCCTGGAGGCTGCCCGGATGGAGAAGGAGGCCTTCAACAGCCGCGCTGCACGACTGGACGCTCAGGCAGGAGTTGAGGCTCCTGGACCAGGGGCTGAGGGAAGAGCGAACCAGGCACCGGCTCAGCTGCAAGGGGCTGCTGGACATGATCGGGGGCTGGTGTCCTTAGAAGCTCTCACCATCCACGCGGCCGAAGGGGCCTGGCCAGCCTGGCCAGCATGCGCTGTGCATCCCTGCCCCCAGGACTGGGGCTCCCTGAACCTAGGTAACAGAGGCACCACCGAGGGCCTTTACCTGCACCCGCTGGACACAGCGGCCACCTCTCCACGGTCCATTTCTCCAAATATAAGGACTGTGCCATTTCCTGGAACGCGCTGAGGAACGTTGGGTTCGGAAAGATTAGCTTGTGTCTCATTAGCAGAAATGAAATGCTGTGTTTAAGATTCTAATCTTTGATTCAAGTAAAATTTCATCAGCTATCATTCTCAACAAAATTGTTTATAAATACTATTTGCATATTAATGTGTGTGTGTGTGTGTGCTGGACCTGTGCTTGAATTCAGGACCTGAGTGTTATCCTTGAGCTTTTTTGCTCAGGGCGAGTGCTCTATCACTTCAGCCACAGCTCCATATCTGACTTTTCTTGGGAGTTAATTGGAAATAAGAGTCTCATAAACTTTTCTGCCTAGGGAGACTTTAAACTGGGAGCCTCAGTTCTCAGCCTCCTGAGTAGGTAGGATTACAAGCATAAGCTACAAGTGCCCAGCTTTATGCATTAATTTAGAAGTGCATTTATGTTTACCTTCATATAAGATGATTCTAATTTGAAAATATATTTAGTGTATGAATAAAACTTTTTATAGTCAAAGCCCCCAAATAGTTAAAAATACAAGTGATGCCTGTGTGTTGATCTTATAGCTTGTAGCCTTTGGAATTCTCTAGTTAGGACCAGAAAGCTTATTCTAAAGTTTCCTTGGGCTTTTCAATGAAGATATGTCATCTGATCAGAGAACACAATGTTATTCTCCTTTTCTAATCAGAATTCCTTTGATTTCTTTTCCATATCTTGTTGGACTGGCTGCGACTTGCCAAATAGTAGAGAGAGAGCAGGCTTGGTTTCTGAAGTTAGTAGAGATTTTCACTTCATAAACGTCCTTTTTAGATCAAAGGTTACTAAATACCTTTCATTATAAATAGATGTTAAATTATATTCTGCATCAGTTGACATTATGATGTGGTTTTTATTGTGACTACTGATATTATCTATTTTATTTGCAGATTTTAAAAAAGTTAAACTAAGCCAGGCTCTGGTGGCACATGCCTGTAATCCTAGCTACTCAGGAGGCTGAGATCTGAGGATCAAGGTTCAAAGCCAGCTCGGGCAGAAAGTCCATGAGACTCTTATCTCCAATAAACCACTAAGAAAAACCGGAAGTGGTGCTGTGGCTGAAGTGGTAGAGCTCTCGCCTTGAGCTGAAGAATGCAGGGACAGCGCCCAAGCCCAGAGTTCAAGCCCCATGACCGACCAAAAAAAAAAAAGTTGAACTACTTGGTTCAATTCCTGTGGAAACATCACAGGATATGTTTTGTTATTTATCTGAGTATTTTTTCCCTTGGATTATAAAGAATATTTGTAGGCTTGAGGTGTGTGTATGTGTGTGTGTGTGTGTGTGTGTGTGTGCATGTGCGTGCATGAGCACTAGTCATTTTTATACATTTTTATTATAAAAATACTGTGCAGAGGGGTTACAGTTACATGAGTAAGAGTACATTTCGTATCGAGCATTGTTGCCACCTCCTTTGTTTTTCCCCTACCATCCCTTCCTTCTCATCTCCCCAATTACTCCCCCGCTCAGCCCCCCTCCAAATTGTAAAGTTCATTTTCAATACAGTGTCTTGTACATCTCATTGTTACAGTGGATCAACCTGTATCTCTGTTTAAGCATTTTGTATTTTCCCTTCCCCTCCCCAAATTAGAAAAATGTCTATACAAGATGCAGGGCACCAGAATCAAATACAATGAAAACAGAGGCTATCTAGAGGGTGGGAGGCAGAACATATCAAAGAAACAAAAAAAAAATCACATAGTACATTATAAATATGTTAAAAAACAATAGCAAGAAAGAAAAAAAACCATTTGTGTCCCTATCTTGGGGTTCATTTCACTTAACATCTTATATGGTCATATGTATATAGCTTTTGACCTTTTCATGTGCACCAGTCTTAAGGCTTAAATCCAAGGCCTGGGTGTTGTCCCTGAGCTGAGAATCTTGAGCAATTTTTGGCTCAAGGCCAGCATTCTACCACATGATCCACAGCTCTACTACTGGCTTTTCACTGGTTAATTGGAGCTAAAAGTTTCATGGACATTTCTGTGCAGGATGGCTTTGAACCATCCATTATCCTCAGATCTTGGCCTTCTGAGTAGCTAGGATTATAAATGTTTATATATTTAATTTAGCAAGAAATGTCCCTTGTTCAGTTCAGCTATTTAAACCTTCAGAGCTGCTCAGATCTGTCTGGCCCACCAAGTAGTCTGGTTTGTAGTCAGAAAACTTGGTGTTCTATTTTCAAATCTCCATTATAATAATTAGTTTCAGTCCTATGTGCAATTGTGCAGAAGACCTTGGGCTATTTAACAATTCACTGGAGTTTCTCTCCTGTGGTTCTGTCTCATTATCTCTTCAGGACAACTTAGTACTTGGACTCTGTGATTTTGGCTCTGTAGCCAGTGAAACAGGACCCTGGCTAGTCCATTCCACCATTCAATGGCTGAGCTCAGCCTTTGTGCCAGGAGGCAAGAGACTGGAGGATAAAAACCACAGTTGACTCACTGATATCTTGATAGTGTTTTAAAGTTCCAATCTCCTGCTACCATTTAGAGTCAGAGGCCTATAATAGCTGCTCCAAACTTCCTGTTGCATGTCTGCATTTATCGGTGGGAGTAGGTGGAATATGTTTTCTCCATCTTCCCCAGAATAGGTTACTGTAGGTATTTATTCCTTTATTTTCACTAACCACCTGCACCTAGCTTGGGACCTTCAGTGTCTAACTACATTTTGAGTTGCCTAACCTTCCCATGTCCCAAGTTAAGGTATAATACTCATTTTACACTATACTATGTCAATCATACATAGTACTATAATATATGTAATACTATAATACATGTAGTACTATGACACTAGCAATATACATAGTAGTATATATAGCAATACATAGTATAGTTTATATAATATTAAAAGTGATATCTTTTATGGTATATACACACTATATAACATGACCATATTATATAATATGCATATTATATATGTTATATAAATGTTAATGTAGTATATATAGGAAAACTATATATGTTATAAATAGTATATAGTTATATATAACCAAGGCTATATATTATGTATGTGTTATATATGATATACTATATTATATACAATATAAGTTATATTATACATTATACTGTATTATAATATATATAATTATGCTATATGTATTATTGTTATATATACTATATAATTATATACTATTATAGCACATATAGCAATGTCATATGTTATATATAATATAAATGAATTATATAGAATATGTTATATGTTGACATATGCTATATATGGAAATATATGTATAATATAGTATATTATATATTAGTATATACTATATATGTATGTAATATACTATTACTATATTATACATATTACTACATATTACTAAGTATATGATTATTCCATATAATTTATTCCACATAATGATATACTAATGATATATTATTAAATGCTATTGATGGTGTAACTACATAGCTCAACACTTGCATAGCTCTGCCCCAAGTTCAAGGGCAGATTCACTGACAGTTCAGGGAATGCCTGATTACTGCTCTCCTGCATTAATTACTTTGCTCATTACCAAAATAATGGAGGCAAGATCTTATGATTTCCCAAAGGCACATAAGTTTTACAGAAACTATGCTCAAGTTAATTAAACAATAAAGAAGCTGGTTCCTAAAGGATTAATTACCTGCTCATCTATCCCCCATGAGACTGATAAGTGGGGTAGGAAATGAACTTGGCACTTTCTACCTTCATCCCAGCTACACTGAACAGTTGTGTGCAGCAGGCCCTCCCTCATCATGTCCAGGGACAGCAGAGGCTGTCGGTAGCCCTAGAGAATGCCATTGCTGCTCCACACTAACTAGCTCATGAGCTGCTGCAGCCCTTGACTTTCAGAGCCAGTTGGCAGAAAGCAGATCAAAAGAAATGAACTCCCTCGTGTGTCTCTCTTCCATCTCAATTCTTCCTGCCCCCCCCCTTGTGGGTCTTGAACTCAGGGCCTAGGTGCTGTCCCTGAGCTTTGTCACTCAAGGCTAGCACTCTACCACTTTGAGCCACAGCTCACACTTCTGGTTTTTTAGTGGCTAATTGGAGATAAAAGTCTCACATACTTTCCTGCTGTGGCTGGCTTCAAACCATGATCCTCAGATCTCAGCTTCCTGAATAGCTGGGATTATAAGTGTGAGCTACTCTGCATGGAAAAATCCTAATTCCTGGCAATGATCACATTTATAAAGAGAAAAAATAAGAAAAAAATCAGCCTTTATGTACTAAATAATTATCCACTGGAACTCCTTGGCTGGTTCCTTAGAAGTTCTTAACATCACATTAATTTGGACTCATCCAAAATTGATTTGGTCAATGTAATATATCTGAATTACTATGCCTTATGAGAGAAAAGACTTGAATATAGCACCACACTCTGTAATGAACCAAGGTTGGTCTTTGTTTATAAAGTGCTATGGGTTGGTGTTTCTCTGTGACTCCCAAAGGTTGCTGTATCAGAAACTTGGGCTTTGCAGGGTACTAGTGGCTCATACCTGTAATCCTAGCTACTCAGGAAGCTGAGATTTGAGGATCGTGGTTGGAAGCCAGTGCAGACAGTAAAGTCTGTGAGACATGAAGTATCTCCAATTAACCACCCCCAAAACAGAGGTAGAGCTGTGGCTCAAGTGGTAGATCATTAGCCTTGAGCACAAATGCTCAGGACAGCACTGAGGCCTTAAGTTCAATCCCCAGGACCCAAACAAAATACAAAACAAAAAACAAACAAACAAAAAACTTGGGCTGATGAAACCTTTATGGAGTGAACCCCACTGTAAGGCAATTGCTTTAAGAGTGCTGCCTCTGGAAGGGATGGGTGTAGTTACAATGGGACACTAGATGGGCCCTGGGTGGGGGGTGTTGTTATAAAAGCATGGCTGAGTTGTGCTGTGGCTCAAATGGTATAGCGCTTTCCTTGAGCTGATGGGCCGAGGGAGGGACAGCGCCCAGGCCCAGAGTTCAAGACTCACAGCAGACAAAAAAAAAGTTTGGGCTGGGAAGGTGGCTCAGTGGTAGAGCGCTTGCCTTGCATGCATGAGGCCCGGGTTTGATTCCTCAGCACCACATAAACAGGAAAAGCCGGAAGTGGCGCTGTGGCTCAAGTGGTAGAGCGCTAGCCTTGAGCTGAAGAGCTGAGGGACAGTGCCCAGGCCCAGAGTTCAGGCCCCACGACTGGCAAAATAAATAAATAAATAAATAAAAATAAAAGCATGGCTGCTGCTTGGCTCCATCTTCCCATCTTGCCTGGGGATCTCATGGACACCTTTTCCTACTGTAGAAATGTCATCTTCCACAAGCCTTCAGCAAAGCCAAGCAGGAGCTACTGTCATGCCCTCAGCCTCCAGAACTCTAAACTAAGTAGTTGGGTTATAGCAACAACATGTTTACTAATAAAGCATGCCTCCCAATCTCCATAATCTTCAAGATAAAGAAATGGTCATTGAATAAGTCTGCAAGAAAGATTGTTCCTTTATTTCTTTATTCCAGAGATTTGTTGTTGTTGTTGTTGCCAGTCATGGGTATTCAACTCAGAGCCTGAGTACTGTCCCTGAGCTTTCTCACACAAGGATAGCATTCTACCACTTTGTGTTTGGGATACAGCTCCACTTCAGTTTTCTGGTGGTTAATTGGGCTGGATTTGAAACGTGATTGTCAGCCTTCTGAGTAGCTGGGTTTATAGGCATGAGCCACCGGTGCCCAGCTTCAGAGAAATTTTAAACAGATGAAATATCACTATACTTATATCGACCCTGGTGAATCCTGCACAGGAATTGTAAGAAATGATGAAAATAAAGAATATGAAGGTATGTTTAGTTCTATTTTGGAAATAGGCTTCAATTTCCTATCTGTACAAGGACTATATCTTGAAAATGTGTGTGTGTGTGTGTGTGTGTATGTGTGTGTGTGTGTGTGTGTGTGTGTGTGTGTGTGTGTACTTTTCCTGTGGTACTGGTGTTTAAACTCAGAGTCTCATGCTTGCTAGGCTGGAACACTACCACTTAAATACTGTTTTTTTTTTTTCTGATTATATTGGAAAGGGAATCTCATCAACTTTTCTACTTGGGATGGTCTTGAAATTCAGTTCTCCAGATCTCAGCCTTCTGAGTAGTTGGGATTACAGGCATGAGTTACCAGTGCCCAACTAGCATATACATTTCTAAAAGTTTCTTTAAAGCTATAATACAAGATGTAATGAATTTTTTTAACATTCAAGAGGTGGTGGAAATTTTTCTTCATTAGCTCAGGTTATCAGTTTCTTTCATTGAAGTAGAATCAGAAAAGGCTGGCAACAAAAGTATCTCAAGAAGAAGACTGTGTTACATTTGGGGTAAGATTTATCTCCTGGAAGTTCTTTTTAAGAAGCCTGGCTATCAAGCTGTGCCAAGTGCCCAATGGAAACAAAAATTGCTTGTACTGTGTGGGAGCAATTGCCTCATCACACATGAGAGTCGCTAGTCATTCTGAAACCCCACTATTTATGTAAAAAAACCAAACAAACCACAAAACCACCCAGCAATCTAGCTGGGTGCTGTTGGCTCACACCTCTAATCCTAGTTACTCAGAAGGCTGAGATCTGAGGATTGTGGTTCAAAGCCAGCCCAGGCAAGGAAGTCCATGGGACTCTTCTCTACAATTAATGACAAAAAAGCTGGAAGTGGAGCTGTGGTTCAAGTGGTAGAGTGCTAGTCTTGAGCAAAAAAGGCTCATGGAAAACACCCAAACCCTGAGTTCAAGCCCCTGGATTCTCTCTGTCTGTCTCTCTGTCTTTCTCTCTGCCTCTCTCTCTCTCTCTGTTTCTCTGTCTCTCTCTGTCTCTCTGTCTCTGTCTCTCTCTGTCTGTCTCTCTGTCTGTCTGTCTGTCTGTCTGTCTCTCTCTCTCTCTCTCACACACACACACAACCCAGCAATCTATTTTACAATGATTTGGATCTTAGAGATGGAGCTTATAACACTCACTCTAATCCTTACAGTTGAAGTGATGTTTCAAGCCCAACCACAGGGACCACACATCCTAAAAAAGATTGTGCAAGTGATTTCCTCTATATTGAGGAGCTGTTTTCTGTTTTCTCCCTAAGTAGATTTCCCCTGCAATACCAGTAGAAATGTGTGCCATGGAATGAATCATGAACCAAGAAGGTGTGATCAAGCCATATGTGGCCTTATCAGTGGAAACCCCAGGAGGGTTGTGGGGGTTCCCTGGAGCCTTTCTGGACTTTTTGTGACATTTCTCACATCACGCAGGGAAGTTTCCCGTACACAAACTTGGAATCAAGGTGCTAAAGATGCCACCAGGAGCCCAGGTGTCCTCAAACACTTGGAGCGACCACACATCCAAGCTGAGCTGAACACGTGTGGCTGCTCCACAGTGGGTGGTTCAGACACTAAAGAAAAGACTTTAGTTTCCATGAATAAATAGATGCAGAAGAAACTTCAGAAGTAAACATAGAAGATGCTCCATCCCTTTACTCCACTCTTGTTCTGAGTTGAAGATTGTAATCAAGGTCTTTGTTTAGTGAAACGAGAGCTGGTAATGCCAGACTCAGAAAAAGGAGCTCTACAAGTGGATACCACTGGCCCAGAGCCCGGCCATCTCCTGCTGGGACACCAGGACCCAGCTGAGGAGGAGGAGGCCGGCAGGCAGCTCAGGGTACTAGCAACAGCCTCTCCACTGTGAGGTGCCATCTTTCCTCCCACTGCACATCCAGAAGGAATGTAGGAACCACGTCCAGAAGGAATGTAGGCACCACTTCCCACAGCACCTGTTTGTATATGGACACTGGAATAATATTCAGCAATAAAAACAATGAATTTCTGTCATTGGCACCAACACCAAGAAGAGTGTTTGTGATTTATAATGTATGCAGGCCGAGAGACAAATGTTCCAGCTGGCTACATGTGGATGTTGTCAGGAAGTAGGGTGGAACTGAGAGCCCAGGGCCTGGGAAGCACTGGGGCAGCCTGGAGAGGAGACGGGTGAGTAGCACACAGAGCAGGTGGAGGGGAAAATCACCCTGAGTGTTCTCCAGCACAGGTGGGAACACTAGGAGTGATCACTAATGGGATGTTGCCAACCTGTGAGAGAGGCTGCTGGTGTGCGCGGCACACACTAGGCCTGGGGATACACCCATTGCCCACATCTGGCCACCGCCTGCCAGGTTCCTTCATCAAAACTCACTGTGGACCAAAAAATTACAGACAATTATTGTGTGTTGAGAAAACGAGGGAGCAGTGGGACAGGTGAGGCACCCACAGACTTCTGGGGTTCCCATCATCCCTGGAGGAAGATGTGCAATCCCTCCCCTTTTAGAGGAGTTTGGAAGACAAAAGTATTTGCCTAACAAAATATCTAGTCTTTAGTGTGTGCCTGTCCCAGGCCCTGTCCCTGAGTTTTTTTGCTCAAGGCTAAAGCTCTTCTCACTTTAGCCATTGCTCCATTTTTGGCTTTGAACTGTGATCCTCAGATCTCAGTCTCCTGAGTAGCTAGGATTGTAAGCATGAGCCACTGGCACCTGGCTCGTTTTTTGTTTTTGTGTTTTTGTATCAGCAAGGCAAAATTTACTTCTGTGCAGAAGGTGCATCATAAGCTGAAATCCCAGAAAGTGAGCACACAGCATGCCCCTCTGCTCAGACTAACTGAGCTCAGGTTCACAATTTGCTCATGATTGACAAGTTTGAAGAGGGTAGGTTGTATTTACATAAAGTGCCAAATATCCACTTTTTATCCATGCTTTCATAACAAGAGTGCTCCAGTGTACCTGTGCTAATAGACCACACTGAACGCACACTTAATGCAAGTAGATCAAGAAATAGACCACACTGAACGCACACTTAATGCAAGTAGATCAAGATGACTGATGAGAAAAATTACCATGTTGGAGAACAGAGGAATGTGGGTTTCCCTTCTTATTTCTTTTTTAAGTAATTTTTTTATTGCGATTAAGAGATTACCTAAATTTCACAATTTTCATAGTATTGTGAGATAGTGACACAAAGTCACAAACACATTCTAAACTTCATGAGGCAAATTGTCATTATCATGCTCTATAAGGTTTGTAAATTCTATGAGCTTAATTCATTTTCATTGTCCAATGCAGCTGATGGGCCCCTCTGTTGTATGTTTTCCCATTTCCCTCTGATGCTGTGTCCTCCTCCTAGTTTCCCTCAGATGTGCGCATATATAGATCATGTATGTGGTCAACAACATGAGGTCATTTAGTAATGATATGACAAGATGAGTGGAGGTCCTTTGTTTCTCGTCTTGTTTACTTTGTTGTATCTCCTTGCATTTTGTATTTAACATCCACATATCAGGGAGACCATGTGCCATTTGTCTCTTTGCTCTTGGCTTACCTCACTCAAAATGATTTTTTCTAGTTCCATCCATTTCTCTGCAAATGCCATTATTTTGTCCTTTCTAGTGGCTGCATAATATTCTATTCTATGTAGGTATCACAATTTTTGGATCCATTCATTTGTAATGGGGCATCTGGGTTATTTCCATATCTTGGCTATTGGGTGAGGCAAACATGATAACCATTACACTACGGAAACCCACTAATATCTTGGCTATTGTAAACAGAGCTGCAGTGAACATGGAGGTGCATGTGTCCTTGTATCCTGGTTCCTGTTGCTTAGGGTAGATGCCTAGGAGTGGTATAGCTGGGTCATAGGGGAGGTCTATATTTAGCTTTCTGAGGTACCTCCAGACTGCTTTCCAAAGTGGTTGTATTAGGGTACATTCCCACCAGCAGTGCAATAGGATTCCTTTTTCTCTGCATCTCCTCCAGCATTTGTCGTTGGCTGAATTTAGGATGTGGGCCATTCTGATTAGGGTAAGGTGGTATCTCAGGGTTGTTTTTATTTGCATTTTGTTTACAGCCAGGGATGATGGAACATTTCCTCATGTGTTTCTTTGCCATTTTTATCTCTTCTGAGAAGTCTCTCTTTAGTTCCCTTGTCCATTTAGTAATTGGTTTGTTAGGTTTAGGAGGGATTAGTTTCTTGAGTTCCCTGTATATAATGGATATTAGACCCCTTGTCTGATATATTGCCGGTAAATATTTTTTCCCAATTAGTTGGTTGTCTTTCTAGTTTGGTTGCTATGTCTTCAGCCGCACAGATCTTTTTATTTTAATTTAGTCCCATTTATTGAGTTTCTCTTCAATTTGTTGTGACCCTGGGACTCTGTTCAGGAAGTTCCTGCCTGTGCCTAGAAGTTCATGTCTCTCCTGCTCTGTCCTGCAGTAGCTTCAGTTTCAGGTTTGATGTTAAAGTCTTTAATCCATTTTGAGTTGATGTTAGTGTGTGGTGATAGGCTGGGGTCTACATTTAGTTTTCTGCATGTGGCTCCCAGTTTTCCCAGCACCAGTAGTTGAAGAGGCTATGCTTCTTCCATGTTTTTGGCTCCTTTGTCAAATATCAGCTGACTATAAGCATGTGGTTTTATTTCTGGATCTTTTATTCTATTCCATTGCTCTTCAGGTCTGTTTTTGTACCAGTACCAAGCTGTCTTTGTTATTATGGCTGTATAGTAAGTTGGAAGTTTGGTATCCTGATCCCTCCCATGGTTGTTTTGTTTTGTTTTTTGCCTAGAATTGTTTTGTTTGGCTATTGGAGGTTTTTTGTTGTTTCAAATGAATTTTTGGATTTTTTTCTCTGTTTCAGTAAAGTATGTTACTGGGATTTTAATGGGAATTGCATTGAATTTGTATATCGATTTTGGCAGTATGGCCATTTTCACTATATTAATTCTGCCTATCCAAAAACATGGAAGGTCTTTCCATTTCCTGGTGTGCATTATGACTTCTTTCTTTAGGCTTTTATAGTTTTCATTAAATAGTTCCTTTCCAGCTTTGGTTAGGTTAATTCCTAATTTTTTTTAGGTTATTGTGAATGGGCTTGTTTCTTTAATTTCCTTTTCTGCTTGTATATTGTGGGTGTACAAAAAGGCAACTGGTTTTTGTGGGTTAATTTTTTATCCTGCTACTTTACCAAAGTGGTTTATAAGTTCTAAGAGTTGGGGGTGGAATTTTGGGGATCATTAAGGTATAATATCATGTTATCTGCAAAAAGGTATAGTTTAATTTCTTCCTTCCCTATGCAGATCCCTTTAATGTTTTTTTCTTGCCTTATTCCTCTGGCTAAGGATTCCAGAACTATATTGAAGAGGAGTGGAGAGAGTGGACATCTTTACCTTGTTCAGGCTTTTAGGAGAATTGGTTGTAGTTTTTCCCTGTTAAGCATAATATTGGCTATTGGTCTGTTGTATATGGCTTTTATTGTTTTAAGGAATGTTCCTTCTATTCCTATTTTCTCCAGAGCTTTAAACATGAATGTGTTGTATTTTACCATCAATGGAAATAACTATGTGGTTCTTGATCTTATATCTATTGATGTGATTGATTACAGTTATTGATTTATGTATGTTAAACAATCTGTGCTTGATGGTAATGTATGATTTTTTGATGTTTCTGGAATCTGTTGTCTAAAATTTTATTGAGGAGCTTTGCATCTGTGTTCATCAAGCAGATTGGTCTATAGTTCTCTTTTTTTAGTCTATAGTTCTCTTTTTTTAGGGGGGGGTCTTTGCATGGTTTGGGGAAGTGTGATATTGGCTTCATAGAATGAGTTTGGGATAGCTCCCTCTGTTTCAATTTCTCAGAAGAGTTTGAGGACTATGGGTATTAGTTCCTCTTTAAAGGTCTTATAGAATTCTGTAGTGAATCCAACTAGTCCTGAGATTTCCTTGTTGGAAGACGTCTGATTGCTTCCTCTATCTCACTGTAAGTGTCTGGCTTATTTAATTGATTTATTTCTTCTTGGTTCAGTTTGGACAATTTGTAGTTCTCTAAAAATTCATCAATTTCTGCTAGGTTTTCTTTCCTTAGTGAGTATAGATTCTGGAAATAGTTCGTTATAATTGTTTGGATGTCTTAGGTATTTATTGTAATTTTTCCTGTGATTTGGGTTTCCTCTCTTCATTTTTTTAGTTTATCTTGCCAGAGGTCCATCAATCTTACTGATTTTTTAAAAAAACACACCAGCTTTTGGTTTTATTAATTATCGTTTTCTTAGTCTCTATCTTGTTAACTTCAACTCTTATTTTGGTTATCTCTACATTTACTAACTTTAGGTTCAATTTATTTCTTGCTTTTCTAGCAATTTTAGTTGTATCATGAGATTATTTATTTGGTCTGTCTCTATTTTTTTATGTGTGCACTGAGAGCAATAAATTTGCCCCTCAGGACTGCTTTTGCCATGTCCCACAGGTTTCTTTGTGATGTGTATTCATTTTTATTGAATTGTAGGAACTTTTTAATTTCTTCTGTGACCCAGATGATGCTCAGAAGTGTGCCGTTCAATTTCCATGTATTTGAGCAACTTCTACCATATGCTTTGTTCGAGACCTAGCTTGATTCCACTGTGGCTGGATAGAATACTGGGGATTATTTGATCCTCTTGTATTTGCTTAAATTCCTTGTATGAACTATGATATGGTCTATTTTGGAGAAAGTTCCATGGGCTGCCAAGAAGAATGTATATTGGGTTGTTGTTGGGTAGAAAACTTGGTTGATGTCAATTAATTCTGTATGAGATATGGCATCATTTAATTTGGAGGCTTCTTTGCCAATCACCTGGTAGACCTGCCCTTTGGTAAGAGTGGAGTATTAAATTCTCCTAGTGTTATATTTGGATCTATTCTGTAAGTCTGAGAGTATTTGTTTAAAATATTTGGGTGCACCACTGTTTGTAGAGTATAAATAGATAATGGTGATGTTCTCTTCTTGGATTGCTCCTTGTATTAATATATTAATATATAGTACCCTTCTTTGCCTTTTTTATTGATTTTAATGAAATGCTTATTTTGTCAGATATCAGGATGGCAACTCCTGCCTTCTTATTGGGAGCATTTGAATGATAGATCTTCCTCCATCCCTTCATTGGAGTTTATTTTTATCTTTGGCTGTGAGATGGGTCTCTTGAAGGCAACAAATGGATGGATCTTGTTTTCTGATCCAATCTGCAGCTCTTTCCTTTTGATTGGTGAATTGAGCCAATTCATGGTTATAGACAGATACATTGTGTCTTATGTCATTTTCCTGCTTTCCTAAGTTTTTCTTGTTTTCTTTCTTCCTATGCTTACTAAGTTGGACATCTAGTGATATCTATCTAATGTGGATCCCTGATCTTGATTGTTTTCTTCAGGTTATATTCCTCCTCTTAATATTCCTTGTAGTACTGGCTTATTATGAATTCATTTAGTTTTTCTTTACTATGAAAAATTTTAGTTTCTCTGTTGAACGTGAATGCTAGCTTCGCTGGATATACCAGTCTGGTTTGGCAGTTATTTGCTCTCAGGGCTCAGATGGTACTTTCCCAGACATTTCTTGCATTCAGTGTCTGTGTGGAGAGATCTGCAGTGATTCTGATTTTTTTCCCATTATAATATAGGTCCTTCTTTATTTTTGCTGTGTGCAAGATTGTTTCTTTATTATTCAGATCTATCATTTTATTGTTTCTTTATTATTCAGATCTATCATTTTTACTATAATGTGCCTAAAAGTGTTCCTCCTGGTATCCTGCTTCTTAGGTGTTCTGTATGCCTCTGTTATGTAGGCAAGATTTTCTCTTTTAAGACTGGGGGAAATTTTGGTGATAATCTTACTGAATAAGTGTTGCATCCTCACCTTTGTCCACCTCAATTATATGAAATTTTAATTTCTGTAACTTTTTTTTTCAGTTGCTGCAACTTGCCTTCAGTACCTGATATTCTATTTTCCATTTAATTCACTTTATAAACTATGGCTTTCATTGTGGTTTGCATGGAGGAAATTGATCCATTTACGATTTCTACGTTGGTTCTCAGAGTATTAATCCCATCTTTTAGTGAGGTGTGTACTGCGTCTATTATTGAATGCATCTCATTTGAAATCCTGTCTCTTTTTTTTAATTTTATTTTTTTTATTGTGAGAATACTGTACAGAGGGGTTACAATTACATGGGCAAGATAGTGAGTTCCTGTCTCTTTTTTGATAATTCATTTCTTTGTTCTTTAAATTTGTGATCATTTTCTCACTTTAATTCTTGAGTCATTGCCTCTAACATCTCTTGGATGTAGCATTTGTCTTCCTTTTATTTATTTATTATTTTTGCTTTCACTGGAGTTTTTCCCCGGGTGGCTGCTGGCCTTTGGGGTGGTTTGCTATCTTGACTATTGATGAATCTTTCTTTTTTTTTTTTTTTGCTGTGATTTTTACATGTGGATTCAAGGATTATTGGAGAGCACTCCCAAACTCTGTTTTGGTCAATAGGTGGCTGTCTTTGCTTGCTCTCAGCCCTGGATTGGCTGAGTCTTTACCTGGTTTTGGTTCTGTTGGGGGGGGGAGGGGACTGACCCCCAACTGCTAGTCTGATCCATGAAGAGCTCACTCTTGTTAGATTCTGGCAGGCAGACCCTCTCCACCCTCTGTGGAGGCATTCACTCAGTTTCACTGCTTGCTGCTGTGGCCCTTGGCAATGTTCTCAGGTTCAGCGTTCATGCTCCCTCCCAGGGGTACTCTTGATCAAGCCTGGGTTGGTGGGGCACTTGCACAGTTCCCAGCTTCAGTAGGACCTGTAGTCTAGGTGGCAGGGGGAGGGGTCCAGGTCAAGCTCTCAGGGTTACTGCCAGCACTGATCTCCCTTGGGGGGAGCCATCCCCTGTGGGGTACTCACTTATCCTGGAACTAGTTGGGAGCTGTCCAGTGGTGCTGCAGCAGATCGCTGTTTCTGTATGCAGTAGGTCACTGGTTGCCACCATGCTCCGCATTCCATTGAGATGATTGTGGGCAGAGCCTGGTGGTGGTGGTGGGGCTCTGGGTCTGTGTTTTACACAATCTCTGCCTCTGTTTATGCTGTCTGGTTTGGCACTGTGGGTTTTTTGTGCTGGCCTCCTCCAGACCACTGTGGTTCTGGGGGGCCAGGTGGCTTTGGTGGGATGGTGCGGAGCTGCTCTGCTGGTGAGGGGTGGGTGAGGGTCATTGTGCAAGTTCTGTGCTCCGAAACTTCTCTGTTTGCACTCTCCTAGTCAGCACTGGCACCTTGGGAGTCTTCTTTGCTGGTGTTCTGCAAATGGGCCACTGTAGTTCTGGGTTCCTCCCACCACCACAGGCCAGGTGGCTTTGGAGGGATGATGCGGGGCTACTCTGCCAGGAAAGGGTGGGGATAGGATTTTTGTGCAGGTTCTGAGCTCTGAGGTTTCTCTGTTTACAATCACCAGGTTCGACATTGGCACCTTGGGAGTCTTCTGTACTGGCATTCTGCAGATGACCCACTGTTGTTTTGGGGTCTCTGGCCATCATGGGCTGGGACAGGCCATGGTTTGGCACAAAGCTGTGCAGCCAGCAAGGGGTGGGGAAGGGTCTTTGTGCTTTTCTGTCTTTTTGTAGGTTCTAAAGTTTTTTTCTTTTCTTTTTCTCCTGTTTTTCTCTGGGTGTTTGCCTTTTTGCTGTCATTGGTCTCTTGGGGAAACTGGGCATTGGAACTCCAACTATTTGGTTGGAGAGAGCTGTGGTGTTTCCCTACTGTTCTGTCTCCATCTTGGGCCCTATCTCCCCATTTTGTTTCTTTAGAAAACACTCTCTTTCCAATAAGCCTGGCAAAGCCAGAAGGCCAGCTCCTGTTTGTCAGTTGCAGGGCTTGAACTCAGGACCAGGGCACTGTCTCTGAGCTCTTTTGCTCAAGGCCACAGTTCCACTGCCAGTTCTGTGAGTGATTAATTGGAGTTAAGAGTCTCATGCCTGGGCTGCCTTCAAACTGCAATAAAATCTCAGCCTCCAGAGTGTAAGGTTTTGTAGAAGGGAACTACAACATGGTTCAGGCAGAAAAGAGTTTATTATCTGAACTTCTAGCCTACATGTGGTAGAAGGTGCATGGAGAAGGGGCGGGGTGGCTCCAGGTAGAACTGGAGTTAATGTACAGAGAGTATGGGGATGAGTGGCCACAGAGAACACGATCTCAGAGTCTGGTAACCTCCATGGACTGAAGGAGGCATGACTGGTGCAGTCCAGGATATGACTTCACAGAAAGGGAGGTACCAGTCACCTGGGTGATGCAATTGCTGCACAGAGACTTTTGGGGGCAGGTGGACATGTGTGGTTCTGCATGGAGAACTAAGGTGGAAAGGGAAGTCTATGTGCAGACTTGCACAGAGGAACATGGCCATTTTCCCCAGGCAGACCTAGCATTCCAGATGTTTGATAGCTATAAAGGGCGCAGATTCTCTTTGGCTAATTCCTGCTGGCAAGGGGTGTTAACTTTAGGGGTAGAAGGCAGAATTGTCCAGTCTGGGAGAAGCAGTAGTGACGGTTTCTTGGTGATGAACACCCATATGTGTCTTTGGATGAAATCTGAAAGAAATTTTACAAGGCAGGGACTGTGTAATAAGAAACATAGTAGGGGGCACACAAATGGTAGAAGGAAGGGTTCAGGGCAGAAAATTAAAAATTGGATGACTTGGTTAGTTCCTATCTCCTGTGTTTCAGGCAGTCCTGGAGTTGGTAGAAAATGTCCCTAGCTATTTCTGACATTTGATGACTGGGTAGGGGTGAGTGTAGTAGACTGGTTAGGAATAAGCAGTCAGAAGCTGGGGCTGGATTGGGGTGGTTAAGGGTCTGATAGGAGACCTTGGTAGATGTCTGGACTATAGAGTATGTATACAAGACCCGGAAGCTGTCAAGGCTAACTGTCCTAAGTCTAAGACTCACTTTAAGTTCCTGTCCAGTTAGAAGAAAAGTATGAACATTAGATAGGCTGTTTATTAACTATTTTCTTTTGGTCACTCAGCTATGGTTAGTTTTGAAAGGGCAGGCACAAAGGAACTCAATTTAGGATGTGACACCATTCCCTCTTATTCCTCTCTATGATCTCTTATCACCAGGACTGGATTTGTCCTGGGAGTCTAGGTGCTCATTGCTGGGATGGCTTGTCCCAATTGACATTTTGCTCATCGGCCTGGAAGCTATCCCTGAGCTTGTTTGCTCAAGGGTAGCCCTCTAACACTTTTAGCCATAGCACCACTTCCAGTATTTGAATGTTTAATTGGAGATAAGAGTCTCAAAGGGACTTTTCTGCTCAGGCTGGCTTTGAACTGCAATCATCAGGTCAAGTGAGCCTTTACCACAAAATCCTTAAATTCCCAATTGAAGCAACAAGGAGATCAATAGAAAAAAGAAGTAGAGCTTACATGTAACTTGTTAAGAATTGACCAACAAATACTTGCCAGTGTTATTTATCTCTTTATAGGTCTGGCTAAATGCTGTAGAGGGTAATATCTGTAATGACACAACTCAGTATACAGGGGAGTTTTCAAACAGCAACTGATTAACTGAGTATAGCACATGAGATTGAAACCATTGTCGGCTCTGTATCCAAGGAGGCTTACATTCTTAGAAAACAAATATTTAAAAACTTGACAAACTTAATAGTGCACAATTACTTTCATAGATGCACATAAAAATGACATGCTGGTTTTACATCAGTGTATTAATCTTGACCTTATTTAAACCACAGCCAACTTAGTTACATACCAACTTTACTCATCAGCTCTATCTTTTTTTTGGGGGGGGTCCAGTCATGGGGCCTGAACTCTGGGCCTGGGCGCTGTCCCTCAGCTCTTCAGCTTAAGGCTAGCGCTCAACCACCTGAGCCACAGTGCCACATCCGGCTTTTTTTCTTTTTGCTTATGTGGTACTGAGGAATCGAACCCAGGGCCTCAGGCATGCAAGGCAAGCACTCTACCACTGAGCCACCTTCCCAGCCCTCATCAGCTCTATCTTATAAATGTGCCCATTCTTTTCCTTTGGCCTGCAAAACTAGTTACCAGAAAAAGCTTTAAAGCAATTTTGGAAAAGAGACATATTAGCATACAAATTGAACTTTGAAGTATGGGGGTTGCATGAAAATCCACCTCATGGCCAAGATAGCAAAAAACAAGTCCAGATGGTAAGAAAACTTGATGGAGCCATATTAAGTAAGCAAGTAAAGAGACAACTAGCAGACAAGCAGAAAAGCACGGCACACAGGATCAATGAGGGTGCTCTTGAGGAGAGAGAGAGACAGGTTTAGTGAAAAGAATTTAAGCCAGGATGGCTAGCCTTAAGAGGGAACCTAGAGGGGGTTCTCTGCCTATGTCTCAACTCTCAAGGGCACAAGCAGAGAAGCAGAGAGAGAGGGGGGGAGAGATAGGAGTTTGAACTACAAATCAAGGAAAGTGACCTTTCTTAGAGGAAATGGCTGAGCAGCTTAGGAGACCAGGAGAGAAGGTTGAGCAAGGAGAACCTGAATGTATAGAACCTCTGGCCATCTACATTGTATTAGCAGAAACTATGGTAAGGTGTTTTGGCTTTATGGAGGCCTTGAGTGAAAAGGACATCTAGAGAGTGTAGGAGTCACTCCCAGAGGAGTGTCCTGGCTTGGGCATGACTGGCAGCACCTGATTGGAAGGAGAAATGTGGAGAGGGAATCTGGTGAGTGTACAAAGCTTATGGATGGAAGGCATCTCTATCCACGATGGTGCCTCTTTTAGAGTAAGGGTCAGATTACCAATTCAGGTGTCCCTGAAGCAGGAAGTGACTGGCCAAGGAGGCGTAGGAACCCTCTGGCACGGTGCCATGCCTAGAGAGACAAAGAGAGTCTGAGGGCTTGTAGAGTAGCACTCACCAGAAGTAGAGATTGGTGGAAGACAGTGTCATGGCTGCAAGGCCAGCAATGGCAAAGGCGGGAAGTCCAGCCCCCGAGTTCCTATGGCAGTTGTTTGTAAGGGGTGGTCAAAATGCATTTTAGCCCTCAGAAAAGGAAATGCAGAGGGAATCCTGCCATTCCTGACACTGATCCCTCCTTAGTTTTGGGTACTAGATGTAAGATTTTGCCAACAGGAACTCATTATCCAGGACTGCCAAGTTGATTGTCAATGGCACTTTTGCTTGGTGGAAGGTGTATGGAGAAGGGAAGGGACGACTCTAAGTGGAACTAGATTTAATGTAGGGAGAGAGCAGGGAGGAAGAGGAGTGGCCACAGTGAATATGGATGTGACCTCAGAATCTTGGAACTTTCCATGGTCCAATGGAAGTATGATGGGGGCAGCCCAGATGTGACCTCATAGAAAGGGGAGCTAACTGCCCCCAGGTGTGCCAGTCACCTAGGTAACGCAGGTGCTGGGCAGAGACTTCTGTGGGGGACTTGTGCAGTCCTGCATGGAAAACAAAGGGTAAGAGGGAAGTCTATGTGCAGACTCACACAGAGAAAGTGGACCTAGCTACTGAGTAGCTAGGATGACAACGTGAGTAATTCTTGCTCTCTAAAAGGACCAATTAGCTGCTTCTGGCAGCGTGTGGGGGGGCAGCCATACCTGGGCTTTCTGATCCTTGGAATGATATCAGGATTTGAACACACTGTTGTCTGGCTGGGACAGTCTTCCTGTGACCAAATACACAAGAGGCACTATGACAGAGACCTTTGATCTTTGTGTTGGCAGATCTCATCCTCAAGGCAGAGTTCAAATGCTTCTGCACACATGTGGAAATACATGTAAGGAAGGTGGCAGGAATCTGCTCTGTGACGAGGAGCACAGGACACAGGAGCCTTGTCTCCACACTTCTGACACAGACCCAGAGGTGGCTGCCTTCTCCTGGCAGCTGCTTTGGTAAAAAGCAGCACCAGTGTGTGGCTGGATTTACCATTGGAGAGATGGAGCAACCCTTTCAATGGAGGCCAAGGGGGCCAGAGGCAGACTCCACCCCAGACTGTAGAGCAGTGCAGTGTGGTTGCCTAGTTCTCTTCACTCCCAGGTCCCAGTAGTTCATGCTGCTAAGTAGACACATGTGGATGGAATAAGCATTCTTTGCTACAGCAAACAAAGGCCTGGGTCTCACATGTCAGTGGTTGCAGAGCCCCACACAGGGCCTCATGTGGAAATTGAGTTTCCTATACTTAGGACCTTGAAGAGCAAGACAATGCATGGAGGCACAGGTAAAGGTGGACAAAAGAAGTTTGTTTACACTATTTACACCAGAAAGGGGGCCTGCGACTACCTTGTCCTGGGCTAGATACCCAGAACCAGGAGCACCCTCAACCACCAAACCTCGAACCCTCCAATGGGCAGCCCCCACTTCAAACCTTTATTAGTTGGTTTGCAAACCACCAAATTAGCCGGTTTGCAAACCACCAAATTAGCCGGTCTGCAAACCTCCAATCCCAGACCTCCAAAGCTCCAACCTCCAAAGGGGAAGGCTTTTCCTTTTTTTCCCTTCCTCCTTCTCTGCAGGCCTCTCCACTCTCCATGGGCCTGCCCTGCTCTGCTCTGGGAGGAGCCTCTCCACAGAACTCTAGAGGAAGGTCCCAAATGACCCCTTGAGGAGGCCCCAAATGACTTACAGAGGAGGTCCCAAATGGCCTCTGAGGCTTGCCCTGCCCTCAGCCCTGCCTCATGACTCCCAGTCTTCCTCTCCCCCCCCAACCCCCCCTAGTTCTTGGAACACAGATAGGCTGGAAGCCTCCCTCACTAACGGTTTCAAACTGCCATCATGCTCCTCCCCCAAGCTTCCCCCTGTCCAATCCCCTAAGGCAGTTCAGCATGTGCGGCTCGACGCCCCACCCTCTCCAGTAGCATGCCCCGCCCCTTGGACAGCGTGCCCTGTGGGTGATGTCAGCCTCTCGATGCCCCGCTCCAGCGGGCCAGGCCGGCTGATGATTGGGGCCCCACTGGTTATTACACTATTTGTCTTCTTGACTACAGGCCCAGCCAAATTTTACTTTCTTGGAGGAGATCAACTGCAAGTGAAGGTGTCCTCCTCTGAGAGCTGGCCCTTGTGAGCACCTGGCTGCACATGGGTCCTGGTGAACCAGTGCCCCTTCTTCAGCCCCTGGAGCCCAGGACTTCCTGGTGAGCAGCGAGGCTAGGCAGTAGTCGGAGAACTCAGCCTGTGGGGCACTGGTGAGAAGTTGTCTCCCCGTGCGATTGGCCTTGGCCATGGTCATCAAATGCAAGAACTCAGTGTTGTTGTAAGAGAAAGAACACAGTGAGGGTGCTGAAGAAAGAAGGTTCAGTGAGCACCAACATGCCTGAAGAGCAGGCGCCAGCTTCCTGGAATGCCCTTCCTGAGTGTGCTAACCTGAGCAGTGGCCATCCCGCCCTCGCTTCACATGCTGGCCTCTGTGTAGTTGAGGAGCACGTCAATCTGCAACTTACACCTGCTACCATAGGAAACAGCAGTCTGGTAACTAATCAACTCTAGTGTCTTCCGTGAGGTGGTTTTGCTGAAATAGATCCTTTCTATGACTCATCATGTATCATTAAAATTTGTCAAAGGATAGGAGAAAAATAAGGTGAATGTATCTTAACTGTCATTTATTGAGTGATTGCCAATGGCACTTTTGTTCCTGTTAACAATATTTCTTTGGCCAGGCACTGGTGGCTCATGCATGCAGTCCAAGCTATCCAGGAGACTGAGCTCTGAGGATTGCTAGTCAAAGTCAGCCTGAGTAGGAAAGTCCATGAGTTTCTTATCTCCAAATAATTACCAAAAAGAAAAGCCAAAAATGGAGTTGTGGCTTTAGTAGAGTACTGGCCTTGAGCACAAAAGCTCAGGGACAACATCCAAGCCCTAAGTACAAGCTCCAGAACTTGTACAAAATACTTTTGTTTTCATTATTTGGAAGTAGCTTGGTCTTTAAGCCTGCCTAAATCCCAGCTGTGGCATCTTTCTTATGTGATCTGGCCTTTCTGGAACACTGGAAGACCCTACTATGGAGGCAGAACTTTTTATTCATGAGTACTGAGTGACAGAAATACTGAGTCTGGTGACAAGCAGATGTCTAACCATGATTAACCATTTGGATGGAAGTTTCCAAAAGTCATACGCACATTGAGGAGGATTGTGATGATGATGGTGATGTTAATGATGACCTGAGAAAACAATAATGTGCTAATGATTATATTATCGTGACACTTCCAGAACAAACAGATACCCCTGACATCCCACACCGAGGGAGCACTGTACTCAGCCTTATTCTATCTTCCCTAGAACCAGAGTGTACTCTGGAATGGCTGAGTCTGTGACCCTGGAGAAACCCTAGGCTCACTCTGATCTCTCCATTCAGGCTAACAGACTGGAAAAGGAAGGTGATCATCCCCAAGGAAATATGAAGCAGGAAGAATGATACAAGAATTCACCCTCCCTTCCCACCTCTGGGGAAGGTTCTCTTCTCCATGCACCTGCTGGAGCACTCGGTCACCATCCCAGGAAATGGGACCATTGTCACCATTACCTATGACGATACCTATCTCCACACACTCGTGTGCTATTTCCCCAACATTTTCTCTTTCTTTGTGAGTTCCTTTATCAGAAGTTATTTTTCCTCAGAGTGGCAAAAGACAAAATGTCAACTTTCTCAACAGTAAGTCACCTCATTAAGCCGAGTAAGAACTAGAGTTCACTTGCAATATGCTTATGTATGAAGGTGTATAAGACAAATGTATGCAAATGTAGACAAAAATACAGACATAGCCTCTGGATGCAGTAGGAACATGGAAATAGTGAGCTCCTCTGTGAATGAATCACTGAAAAATTGATTTGGGATAGTTGAGGCTCAGAAACTGTAGGGATACATCAAATTTCCAAAACTTTTGAGTCAATATTTAGCAGTAGTTTCTTATACTTTAGTAACAAAGGGCAATTTACATTCTCTTGAGATTGGCCAAGATTAAAGAGTGAGCCAGATTAGAGATCTAATTAGATCTTTGTATGATGATGATAACATTGATGATACTGGATGGGATGCCATCTCTGGTATAGATTTAATGCACTAGAATCTGATGATGTAACAAACAGTAATTCTGTCATAATTTGATCTGACTTAGGACAACACACAAAAGGAAAATCTGCTTTATAATGAAAATGCCTTTTCTTGCCATGGCTTCTAAACTAGTAATCAAGTACTTAGGAATAAATTCAATGAAGATAATAGAAGATCTCTACAGTGAAAAAACTAAATGTTGATGGCAAAATTTAAGAGTATACAAATATATAGAAGTGTATCCAGTATTTGCAGATGAGAAGAATTTCATTAAAATGTCCATCCTACCCAAAGCAATCTGCAGATTCCCAAGCAATCTCTCTGAAAATACCAGTGACATTATCCACAAGTCTAGGAAAAGAAACTAAAATTCTGGATTACTGAAGAAATATAAGAAGAATAAGTCAATAGGTGACATATTACCTAATTCCAACCCTGTGGTTACCAAAGCATTAGAGAAGTGGCATAGAAACAAATCTAGACCACTGGAACAAAAAGAAGAGAGGCCAGAAGTAAATCTACTCATCTACCATCAACATATTGACAATGGTTGTTAGAAGAAAGAGAAAAGATACTCCTTCAATAAAAACACTGGGAAAATTGGATATCCTCATGCAGAAGAAAGAAACCATGCCTTATTAACCACTCTAAAATGATTAAAGATTTAAATGTACAACCAGAAGCCATGAAACAACTAGATACATATATAAGAAAATAATTTAGGTCATTGAAATGGGCTGGGATGTTTTGGATAATGCCTTAAATGTATAAGGAGCAAAAACAAGGAGAGCTTAGTGAGATTATGTAAGAAAAAGGTTTCTTATATCAAAGGAGCATATCAACCAAGACAAGAGGAGAAAATACTTAACTATATATGGCATAGATTCTATATTTTGTATAACTATATATTATATATTTATATATTATTTTAATGTATTATATATGCTAAATATGCATAATATATAATATTATGTTTAGCATATGCTAACATTTATAATTTCTCATACATATGTTAAAAGAATAATAATATTTGATAACAATAGCAAAAATGAGGACCATGTGTTCAAGGCCTGGAATACATAGTGAGTTTAGGACAGTTGGGCCTACATTGTGAGATATCATCTCACAAAATCAAAAATGATCATAGCAACAACACTATAAAAATAATCCAATTTAAAAACAAGTAACAGATATGTCTCAAAAAAGACAATAATTCATACAGGAAAAAATGCTCAGTATCACCAGTCACCACGGAAATACAAATTTAAACTACAATATAGTGTTAAGTTCATTTATGACTATAGTCAAAAAGCCAATGAGATCATAATTGCTAGCAAGGATATGGAATCAAGAGAACTCCAACATTCTATTGATAGGAATATCAATTAACATATTTTAGAAGTAGCATAGCATTTCTTCAAAATAGTAAAATAGAGTTACCATATGACCTAACAATCAAATTGGAATGTTCCAGAAAGAAAATGAAATCACTATTATGAAGAGATATCTGTACTTCCTGTTTGTTACAACATTATGTGTAGTGGCCAAGATAGAAATTTATCTTCCCTACCAGCAGAAGATATGACAGGGAAAGTTGGCAAATACATACAAGAAAATAATAGTATCATCTACAATCAGGGCAAATTCAATGGAATTGGTTATATAGATGATGTTGTCAATGACATTTTACTTTTTGTAAGTGTCTGCTTGTGTATTGAATTGGTAAATTTGTTAATTCTGGTATACTACAGGACATTGGTGATAAATGGCATTTAACAACCCCCTCTCTGTCTCAAATAACTATTTCTTTAGGAATAGAGACAATAATTCAATTGAAGGATTCTAGATTGTTACAACCCTAAAGTACAAATAGACTTCAAATGAGAACATCTTAATTTAGGAAATAAGAAATATTAAGTCAAAAGGTAATATGTTGCCTCAAAAAGTCAACAATCAGCTGGGCGCAGGTGGCTCACGCCTGTAATCCTAGCTACTCAAGAGGCTGAGACCTGAGGATTACTGCTCAAAGCCAGCCGGGGCAGGAAAGTCTGTGAAACTCATCTTCAATAAACCACCAGAAAACTGGAAGTGGCGCTGTAGCTCAAGTGGTAGAGCACTAGCCTTGAGCTGAAGAGCTGAGGGACAGTGCTCAGGCCCAGAGTTCAAGACCCACAACCGACCAAAAAAAAAAAAAAGTCAACAATCAGCCAGGCACCAATGGCTTACATCTATAATCCTAGCTACTCAGGACACTGGCATCTGAAGAACAAGATTCAAAGCTAGCCCAAGTAGGAAAGTCAGTGAGACTCATCTCCAATTAACCACCAAAAAGTAGGAAGTAGAGTTGTGATAGAGTGCCAACTCTGAACGAAAAAAAGCTCAGGAACAGTGCCCAGGCCCTGAATTTAAGCCCCAGGACCAGCACACACAGGAAAAGCAAGGTAGGCATGTAGTGATGTACTTCAAGTACTAAAATTTACTAACAAACCCAGAATATGCTACCTACCAAAATTATCACTCATAATTGAAAGATAAAAAAATCTCCTAATGATAAACTAAATGTAGAGCAGTTTATAACCACTAAAAAAAACAAGCTGTGAAAAGAATGCTAAAGAAATTTTACATACATAAGAAGATCAAGAAAAAAGTTTGGAGTCAATCGCTGCTGCTGGCATGGGTTGCTCGCTGAACTGCATCATCGCTGTGTCCCAGAACATGGGCACCAGCAAAAAATGGGACCTCTCCTGGCCCAGGTTCAGGAGTGAATTCAAGTATTTCCAAAGAATGACCACAACCTCTTCACTAGAAGGCAAACAATCTGGTGATTACGGGTAGGAAAACCTGGTTCTCCATTCATGAGTAGGCTCGACCTTTAAAGGACATAATATAGTTCTTAGTAGAGAATTCAAGGAACCCCCACAAAGAGCTCATTTAGAGGAAGCCTTAAAACTCATTGAGCAACCAGAATTAGACAATAAAGTAGGCATGGTTTGGATAGGAGGCAGTTGTTTTTATAAGGAAGTCATGAATCAGCCACTCCATCTTAAATTATTTGTGACCTGGATCACGGGAATTTGAAAGTGACACATTTTTTTTTCCAGAAACTGATTTGGAAAAATACAAATGTCTCCCAGAACACCAAGGTGTGTTCTCTGAGGTCCAATAGGAAAAGGGCATTAAGTACAAATTTGAAGTATATGAAAAGAATGATTAATAAAGCTACTGAAGCAAGTGCTCCAGCAAAATAAACTAAATAAACCAAAATGAAGATGGCCCACAATCCAGGAAAATAAGACTGAACACAAGCAATATTCCAGCTGTGTAGTTGGCATAGAAAACAAATGTGTGCTGTTGACAGACCTGAAACACTTGGAAGGAAGTGTTCATTGGAAATAAAGCAAGGGATGGGAAGAAGAGGAAATAACAGCATAAAACGTTGTTCTCAACAGTGAGAACACATGCTCACAGTGACGTGATGACTGAGCCCAAATGTAATCACTATTTGGGGACAATATGAGAGGAAGAGACAATAGAAGTGATGCAAACATCAAATCTTTATCAGGGAATCACTGTATAATATACAAAATGATGGATCATGTCGTGAACATTTTTTAGAAAAAAAAATGATCCACACTTAATTCACTGTTCCAAAGAACTGAAAGGGATGAGATAGAGTTCTGGTAAGACTTCTATAAGCTGAAAAGGGTTTAACTAATACACTACTGTAATAATATGTACACACACACACACACACACACACACACATATATATATATATATATATATAGTCACTCAAAAATAATTTGTAAAGAACCATTGAGGTTCTACCTGAAGAAAAACATCAAGAGAAAAACTTGCCTTTGGATAGGAAAACTGAAGTTATAGAACCAGGGAACTTTTGTTCTTTTAAAGCCATTGGAATTCGCCAACCCATTTTCATGTCTTTGTTAAAAATAATTGTTTCCTTAAAAAAGAGATCAAGGTAAACATGAAAAAAGCAGGGACAAGAAAAGAAAGGAGTAGCAAAAAATCTAAAATTAAGGCTGGGAAGGTGGCTCAGTGGTAGAGCACTTGCCTTGCATGCATGAGGCTCTGGGTTCGATTCCTCAGCACCACATAAGCAGGAAAAAAAAAGCCGGAAGTGGCTCAAGTGGTAGAGTGCTAGCCTTGAGCTGAAGAGCTGAGGGACAGCACCCAGGACCAGAATTCAGGCCCATGACCGGACCCCAAAAAAATCTATAATTAAAAAGAAAAATAATGAAGCCAGGTGCTGGTGACTCACACCTGTAGTCTTAGCTACTCAAGAGGCTGAGATCTGAAGATCATGGTTCAAAGCCTGCTGGGCAGAAAAGTCCCAGTGAGACTCTTATCTTCAATTAACCACTCAAAAACCAGAAGTGGTGCTGTAGCTCAAAGTGGTAGACCACTAGCCTTGAGCAAATGAGCTCAGGGACAGTGCACAGGCCGAGTTCAAGCCCCCATGACTGACAACAACAAAGAAAGGCAAGAATTATTACATACTTTTCAATTCTAACACTTAGCAGTAGACTCAATTCTCCAATCAAAGGAGACTGTTTTATAGTGAAAGTTTGCAAAAAGATTTCCCAAGCAAAAGGAGTCCCAAACAGGCAAAGGAAGCTATACTCATATATAAAGAAGACCTCTAATAAAAAATTTGTCAAAAGAGACAAAACATCTCTTTTTCCTCTATCCATATTAATAGAGGTAAAAATCCATCAAAAGGACACAATAATTGTTAGTATCTAATAAAATAATTAGTACATCAAACTTTGTTAAATAAATACTATTGCACTTTGAAACACAGACAGACACCAACACAGTGAGGGTAAGAGACCCCTCTATCTACCAACAGATAGGAAAAAAGTTTATAAAAATTAAGCTTATAAGGAAATCTGAGAATTAAATGACACAGTTGAATGGGCTTGATGGACATTTATAGATTATTTAATTTGGAAGCTGCACAATACAAATACATTGTCACTAGTATATAGAAGTCTCTCCAAAATAGATATCTTAAGACATAAAACAAGTCCTAGAAAATACAAGATAATGAAATAACTTACTGAATTCTATCAAACTGTAATGGAAGAAAACTAGAGCTCAACAACAAAATAGACTACAGAAAATATTCAAAAACATGCACACTGAAAAACATTGTCAAATGATGAGTGAACAAAAAGTTTCTAGAACCCAGTTAAAATGAAAGAAGAAACAGTTACTGGAATCATATGAAAATGAAAACATACCTGCCAGAACCTTTGAGACACAGCAAAGCAGGACTAAGAGCAGAGTTTGCTGCTATTAGTACTTACATCAAATCACTAGGGAGATCTCAAATAAATACTCTGATGATGCGTTTTAAGGTCCTAGAAAAACAAGAAGTAGTCAAACTCCAAATTAGCAGATGGGAGGAAATAATAAAGATTAGGATAGAAATCAATGAAACATAAACTAAAATACTATGCAAAGAATCAAGGAAACAAAAGTTAGTTCTGTTATAAAAGAAATGACAAGCCAGGCACCAGTGGCTCACGCCTGTAATCCTAGCTACTCAGGAGGCTGAGATCTGAGGACTGAGGTTCAAAGCCAGCCTGGGCAGGGAACTCCATGAGACTCTTATCTCCAATTAACCACTAGAAAACTGGAAGTGGCACTGTGGCTCAAGTGGTAAAGCGCTAGCCTTGAACTGAAAAGCTGAGGGACAGCACCCAGGCCCAGAGTTCAAGCCCCAGAACAAACAAACAGAAAAAAGAAAAAGAAATGACATAAACTATTATGCAATCTGATTAAAAGGAAGAGGAAAATATGTAAATGAATACAATTAGGCAAATAAAGATATCACAACATTACACATGAAATCCAGATGATCATGAAGGATACTTTGAAAATATATTTATATAAACTGTGAAATACAGGAAAAAATAAATGTTTCTAGATTGAGTTGACCTACCAAAAGAGAACCAAGAAGATATAACCCCCTATCTATAATGATCAAGGATCTATAATGAGCAAGGAGATGGCAACAGTAGTAAAAATAAGTCTCCCAATAAACAACTGACCAGCACCTGGTAGCTTCCCTGATGAAATCTGCCAGGCTTTCAAAGAATAACTACATCAGTGCTGCTTAAACTGTACCATGTAGTAGGAAAGGCAGGAAAACCATCAAACACATTTTTTGAAATCAGTATTATACTCATTCCATAATTGGACAGAGGCACAGCAAAAGAATTATAGACAAGTCACTAATATAGATGCAATATTTTAAATTACCTGCAAACAATTCAACAATATGTCAGAATGTTTGCACAATGAGAAGTTGGATTTATTGCAGATATGCCTGTTTGGTTCAATGTATGAGAATCTATAAACACAATATGGCACATAAACAGAATCAGAAACAAGAAGCTTATTATTATTTGAATGTCAAAACAGTCTTTCATAAAATTCAAAATCTTTTTTCTTTTGCCAGTTTCTTTGTAATTTCTCTTTTTTGTATATATTTTTATTGTAAAAATACTGTACATTTGAGGGAAAGTAGTGTTTCTTGGATAAATTTGGGTGCTCCATTGTTTGATGAATAGATATTTAGAATTGTAATATCCTCCTGAAGGAGAGATCCCTTAATTAGTATGTAGCAACCTTCTTTATCTCTTCTCACTAATTTTAATTAATTTGAAGTCTAGTTTGTCGGATATTAGGATCGCAACTCCTGTTGCTTTGTATTTCCCTCCCCCACAATATAACTCCTGTTTTCACTGTATTTGATGTCGGTATACTTTGTGGAGGGGGAAGGGAAAAAAACAAATTGTTTAAATAGGGATACAGGTGGACCCATTGCAACAATGAGATGTACAAGATGTTATGTTGAAAACCAAACTTTACAACTTTGGCTGGTGGGGGAGTGGGGGGGTGGGGAAGGGGGAAGAGGGGACTATGGGAAGGGATGGGAAGGGGAAACAAAGGAGAAGGCAGCAATGCTTGATAAGAAATGTGCTCCTTACCTTGCTCATGTAATTGTAACCCCTCTGTAAGGTATTTTCACAGTAAAAAAAAATACTGTACAGAGGGGTTACATGAGTAAGGTAATGAGTACATTTCCTATGGAGAGTTGTTACCTCCTCCTTTGTTTTTCCCCTACCATCCCTTCTCTCTCCACCCCCCCAACTCCTCCCTCCCCCCAAGGAAGTTGTATAGTTCGTTTTCAACATATTGTCTTGTACATCTCATAGTTACAATGTGTCAACTGTATTCTTATTTCAGCATTTTGTTATATCCCTTCCCATCCCCAAATTAGAAAAAATGTAGATACAAGATGCAGGGCACTGAATCAAATACATTGAAAATAGGAGTTCTACCATGGGGGAAGAACATACAAAATAAATAAAAAAATCACATACTACATTATAAATATGTTTAAAACAACAGCAAGAAAGATAAAACCTCCTGTGTCCCTATCTTGAGGTTCATTTCACTTAGCATCATCTTATATGGTCATATGTACATAGCTTTTGAGCTTTTCTGCTTGTCCTGGACATATACTAGTTATTGCAAATAAGGGAAACCATGGGACCTATATTTCTTTGGGCCTGGCTTGCTTCACTTAATATAATTTTTCCAAGTCTTTCCATTTCCTAACAAATGGGGCCATGTTGTTCTTTCTGATGGAGGCATAGATTTCATATATATATAAACATATATACATATATATCATTTTGTTGATCCATTCATCTACTAAGGGGCATCTGGGTTGGTTCCATATCTTAGCTATCATAAATAATGTGCTGGTAGCTTTAGTATAGCCTTGTTTGTGATAGTTTGGGTAAATGCCCAAAAGTGGGATTGGTGGATCATAGGGGAGCTCTATGTGAGGAACCCCCACACTGTTTTCCAAATTGCTTGAACAGTAGGGTTCCCTTTTGGCCACATCCCCTCCAGCATCTATTGTTATTAGATTTCTTGATTATAGCCACTCTTAACTGGGGTGAGGTGGAATCTCAAAGTGGTTTTGATTTGCATTTCTTTTATGGTTAGAGAAGTTGGGAATTTTTTCATGTGTCTATTGGCCATTCTTGTTTCCTCTTCAGAGAAGTTTCTCTTTAATTTTTTAGCCCAGTTATTTCTTTGAGGATTTGTTGTTGGGGGTTTAATTTTTTGAGTTCTAAGGATATTTTAGATAGGAGACTCTTGTAAGTTTTATGGCTAATGAAGATCTTCTCCCAATCTGTGGGCTTTCTATTGATCTTGTTAGGTATATCCTTTGTCATGCAGAAGCTCTGTACTTTCATGCAATCCCATTTGTTCAACCTTTCTTTGATTTGTTGTGTTTCTGGGTCTTTATTAAGAAAATTCCGACCTGTGTCAAGGAGCCCTAGACTTTCTCCTATTCCTTCCTGTAATGTTTTCAGGGTGTCTGCTTTGACTTGGAGGTCTTTGATCCATTTGGAGTTGATTCTGGTGCAGGGTGATATACAAGGACCTAGCTTTAGTTTTCTACAGATGTTTAACCAATTTTGCCAGCACCATTTGCTGAAGAGGCTGCCTTTCTTCCATTCTATTTTTTTAGCTCCCTTATCGAAGATTAGGTGGCTATAGGTCTGTGGGTTCATTTCTGGGTCTTCAGTTCTATTCTATTGGTCCTCAGGTCTGTTCTTGTGCCAGTACCAAGCTGTTTTGATGACTTTGGCTTTGTAGTAGAGTTTGAAATTTGGTATTGATATTCCTCCAGCACTGTTCTTTCTGCTAAGGATTGTTTTTGCTATTCGGGGTCTTTTAATGTTCCATATGAATTTTTGGGTTGCTTCTTCTATTTCATTGAAGAATGAGGTTAGAATATTGATAGATTTTTTGCATTGAATTTGTAGATAGCCTTTGGCAGTATTGCCAAAATTCAAAGTCTTTGTAGGATAAAAGCTGGAAAGAAACTAAGGACAGAAATAAAGTACCTCAACATAATAAAGCTTTTACATGATAAATCAATAGTCAATATCACACTTAACATAAAACCTTAAATGATTTCTTATAAAGGCAAGCACTCCTATTCATTATAGTTCTGGAAATGATAGCTGAACAACAAGACAAGAGAAGAAAAAAACAATTCAAGTAGGGAAGGAAGAAGTTAAATTATCCTTATATGCAGATGACATGATACTATATCTAAATACTTGAGGCTCTTTCCCTGAACTCCTACATCTGATTATTTAAAAGAACACAAAATCAACATAGAAAACTTAGTGGATTTTCTGTGCACCAACAATGAATGGCTGAGAAACAAATCGGAATTCCATTCATAATACAATAAGAATAAAGTTAACCAAGTAGGTCAAAGTTCTCCACAATAAAAAATACAAAATTTCAAAGAAGGAAATTGAAGACTCCAGAAGTTGAAAAGTATCCTATACTAATGTATTGAGATACTTAGCACCATGAAAATGGATGTCCTTTCAAAAGCAATAGTCAGATTCAATGCAATCCCCATCAAAATTCCAATGCCATTTTTCAAAAGGGGAGGAAAAAAGATCTCAAAAAACCCCAAAGGAATCCTATGCAAAAAGTAAAATGTTAGAAGGCATATCTAACTTCAAACTATGCCACAGAACTGTAATAACAAAACAGCATGGTTCTGGTCCCAAAACAGACAAAAATATCAGTGGAACAGATTAGAAGACCCACACACAATTAGAGATGATTGATTTTTCACAAAAGTGCTAAAAAACATATATTGGGGAAAAGATAGGCTTTGAAACAAATTATGCTAGAAAATCTGGATATACACATCCAGAAGACTGAACTAGATCCCTGTCTCTTACCTTGTACTAATGTCAGTTCAAAGTGGATGAAACATCTTAATCTAAGAACTTAAAATTTTAAGTTATTATAGGAAAATATAGAAAAATACTGGAACTCCAGCAAATACGACTAAAGAGCAACAATTGGAAATTGAATGAAATTGAAAAGATTCTTTGTACAGCAAATAAAATTCAATAGACATAATGAGAGAAAATATTTTCCAGTGTACCCCTGACAAGGAATTAATATCCAAAATATACTCAACAGGCTAAACTCTGCAAGAATCAACAACCCAAATTAATAAATAGGAAAATGAACTGAACAGACAGTTCTCAGAAACAAAGGCAGCAAAAAGAGCCAATCAATACATGAAGAAAATTTCAACATCCCTGGCCACAAGGGAACTGCAAATCAAAATGGCATGAAGACTTTATCTCTTCTAGTCAGAATGGCCATCATTACAAAATCAAAGAACAAATGCTTGCAAGCATGAAGAGGGAAAGGAACCTAGTACACTGTTGATAGGGATATAAATTAGTATGGAATCAGTGTGGAGGTTTGTAAAAATCTAAAAAAATTCAACTCCCATATAATTCAACTACCAAATAATCCACTCTTGGACATTTATCTGAAAGAATGTAAGTCAGGAGATAGTACAATGATCTGCACACATGTTCCTTATAGCACTCTTCACAATTGTCAAGAAATGGAAACAGCCTAGATGCCCTACAACTGAGGCATGGAAAAAGAATATGTGGTTTATATACACAAGACTATTAGTAATGAAAAATGATATTATGTCATTTGCAGATGAATGTATGACACTAGAGATCATGTTAAGCAAAGTTAGTTCGGAAGGGCATATGTGGGTACTAGACTTCAAACACACACAGAGTCATATAGGCATAAATAAAATATATATACATATATGTATATATATAAATATCTGTATCTATATCAATCTATGTATCTATCACATAGAATTTTTTTAATTTTTCATTGTAAAGATACTATACAGAGGGTTACAGTTACATGAGCACGGTAATGAGTACACTTCCTATTGAGCATTGTTACCCCCTCCATTGTTTTCCCCCTACCATCCCTTCCCTCCCTACCTTCCCCGAGGTTCTTCTTTTTTTTACTTGTGATAAAGTGATTACATAATTTCCCAAATTTCACAGTATTGTGGAATAATGATGCTCATTTAAAGCCACAAGTTCATTCTAACTTTCCTGGAGCAAATGGTCTATCACAGTCTATAACATATAATAACGGTGTACACATATACACCATACATATGATCAGCAGCATGGGAATATTTAGTAGTGGTTCGACCAGATGAGTGGGAGTTCTTTGTTTCTTAAGTCCTGTTAATTTTGTAGTATCACCTAACATTTTGGATTTAGCATCCACTTATCAGGGAGACCATGTACCATTTGTCTCTTTGCTCTTGGCTTACCTCACTCAACATGATTCCTTCTAGCTCCATCCATTTCCCTGCAAATGCCATAATTTTGTCATTTCTAATGGCTGCATAATATTCCGTGGTGTATAGATACCACAATTTTTGGATCCATTCATCTGTGGTGGGGCATCTGGGTTGTTTCCATATCCTAGCTATTGTGAACAGTGCTGCAATAAACATGGAGGTGCACGTGTCCTTGTATATTGGTTCCTGTTGTTCAGGGTAGATTCCTAGAAGTGGTATGACTGGGTCATAAGGGAGGTCAATCTTTAGCTTTCTAAGGACCCTCCAGATTGCTTTCCAAAGTGGTTGTATAAGTGTACATTCCCACCAGCAGTGTAATAGGGTTCCTCTTTCTCCACATCCCCTCCAGCATTTGTCGTTGGCTGATTTGTGGATGTGGGACATTCTGACTGGGGGAAGGTGGTATCTAGGGTTGTCTTTATTTGCATTTCCTTCCCCATCAGGGATGATGAACATTTCCTCATGTGTTTCTTTGCCATTTTTATTTCTTCATTTGAGAAGTCCCTCTTTAGTTCCCTTGCCCATTTAGTAATTGGTTTGTTAGGTTTGGGAGGGATTAGTTTCTTGAGTTCCCTGTATATACAGGATGTTAACCCCTTGTCTGATATATTGCTGGTAAATATTTTTTCCCAATTAGTTGGTTGTCTTTCTAGCTTGGTTGTGATAGATTTAGCTGTGCAGAAGCTTTTTATTTTAAGGTAGTTCCATTTGTGGAGTCTCTCTCCAACTTGTTGTGACCCTGGGACTCTGTTCAGGAAGTTCCTTCTTGTGCCTATTAGTTCAAGTGTCTCTCCTACTCTGTCCTGCAGTAGTTTCAAAGATTCAGGTTTAATATTAAGATCTTTAATCCATTTTGAGTTGATGTTGGTGCATGGTGATAGGCTGGGGTCTACTTTTAGTTTTCTGCATGTGGTTGCCCAGTTTTCCCAGCACCAGTGGTTGAAGAGTCTGTGTTTCTTCCATTGTATGTCTTTGGCTCCTTTGTCAAATATCAGCTGGCTGTAGGCCTGTGGGTTTATTTCTGGATCTTCTATTCTGTTCCATTGCTCTTTGGGTCTGTTTTTGTGCCAGTACCATGCTGTCTTTGATATTATAGCTCTGTAGTAGAGTTTGAAGTTTGGCATGTATATCCCTCCCATGTTGTCTTTATTCCCTAGAATTGTTTTGGCTATTCTAGGTCTTTTGTTGTTCCATATGAATTTTTGGACTGTTTTCTGTATTTCAGTGATGTACATCATTGGGATTTTAATAGGAATTGCATTGAATTTGTATATTAATTTTGGCAGTATTACCATCTTCACTATATTGTCTACCTATCCAAAAGCATGGGAGGTCTTTCCATTTCCTAGTGTCTTCTGCAATTTCTTTAACTTTTAATAGTTTTCATTAAATAGTTCTTTTACATCTTTGGTTAGGTTAATTCCTAAATATTTTATTTTGGGGGAGGTTATTGTGAATGGGGTTGCTCCCTTTATTTCCCTCTCTTCTTGTACATTGTCAGTGTACAGGAAGGCAACTGATTTTTGTGGGTTTATTTTGTATCCTGCTACTTTGCCAAAGTGATTTATGATTTCTAAGAGTTTGGGGATGGAGATTTTGGGATCGTGAAGGTATAGTAAGTATCATGTCCTCTGCAAAAAGGGATAGTTTAACTTCTTCTTTCCCTATGCGGATCCCTTTAATGTCTTTTTCTTGCCTTATTGCCCTGGCTAAGGGTTCCAGGACTATATTGAAGAGGAGTGGAGACAGTGGGAATCCCTGCCTTGATCCTGATTTTAGGAGAATTGGTTGTAGCTTTTTCCCATTAAGTATAATATTGGCTGTTGGTTTGTCATAAATGGCTTTTATTGTTTTTAGAAATGTTCCTTCTATTCCTATTTTCTCCAGAGCTTTTAGCATGAATGAATGTTGAATTTTATCAAAGGCCTTTTCTGCATCTGCGATAATCATGTGATTCTTGACCTTGGCTCTGTTGATGTGTTGGATTAATTACATTTATTGACTTACATTTGTTAAACCATCCCTGCATGTTGGGGATGAAGCCTACTTGGTCATAGTGTATGATTTTTTTTATGTGTTTCTGGATTCTGTTAGCTAGAATCTTGTTAAGGATCTTTGCATCTGTGTTCATCAAGGAAATTGGCCTGTAATTCTCCTTTTTGGTGGGGTCTTTGCCTGGTTTGGGGATGAGTGTGATATTGGCTTCATAGAATGAGTTCGGGATAGCTCCCTCCTTCTCTGTTTCTCTGAAGAGCTTGAGGAGTATGGGTATTAGTTCTTGTTTAAAGGTCTTATAGAATTCTGCTGTGAATCCATCTGGTCCTGGGCTTTTTTTTGTTGGAAGACTTTTGATAGCTTCCTGTATCTCATTATAGGATATTGGCTTATTTAATTGGTTTACTTCTTCTTTGCTCAGTTTGGGCAACTTGTATTTCTCTAAAAATGCATCCACTTCTTCCAGGTTTTCTTCCTTTAGAGAGCATAACTTCTGAAAGTAGTCTGTTAGGATTGTTTGGATATCTTGGGTACATGTTGTGATTTTTCCCGTGGCATCCCTAATCCTGTTAATATGGGTTTTCTCTCTCCTTTTTTTAAATCAATCTTGCCAAGGGTCCATCAATTTTGTTTATTTTTTCAAAGAACTAGCTTTTTGTTTGGATAATTTTGGCTATAATTTTGATTTCCTATTTGGTTAATCTCTGCTCTTAATTTGGTTATCTGGCTCTAGTAACTTTAGGTTCCATTTTTTTCTTTTTTTTTCTAGCTGTTTTAATTGTATCATGAGATTATTTACTTGGTCTGTCTCCATTCTCTTGATGTGGGCACTGAGGGCAATAAATTTGCCCCTCAGGACTGCTTTTGCTGTGTCCCACAAGTTTCTTTGTGAGGCGTTTTCATTTTCATTGAGTTGTAGGAATTGTTTTATTTCTTCTCTGATCTCTTCCATTACCCAGGCATTGCTAAGGAGTGTGCTGTTCAATTTCCATGTATTAGAGAAATTTCTGCATTATGCTTTGTTATTGAGAACTAGCTTGGTTCCACTGTGGTCAGATAGGATACAGGGGATTATGTCGATCCCTTTGTATTTGCTTAAGTTCCTTGCATGAACTATGATATGGTCTATTTTGGAGAAAGTTCCATGAGCTGTTGAGAAGAATGTGTACTGTGCTGTTTTAGGGTGAAATACTCGGTAGATGTCAGTTAATTGTGCTTCAAGTATGGCCTCACTTAATTCGGTAGCTTCTTTGCCAATCCTCTGGTTGGTAGACCTGTCCTTTGTTGAGAGTGGTGTGTTAAAGTCTCCTAGTATTATCATATTGGGATCTATTTTATTCTGTAAGTTTGAGAGTATTTGTTTAACATATCTGGGTGCACCAATATTTGGGACATATAAGTTGATGATGGTAATATCCTCCTCTTGGATTTTTCCCTGTATTAATATGTAGTGTCCGTCCTTGTCTTTCTGTACTGATTTTCATGAAAAGTTTATTTTGTCAGATATCAGGATAGCTACACCTGCTTTCTTACTGGGGGCATTTGATTGGCAGATCTGTTTCAATCTCTTTACTCTGAATTTGTTTGTTTGTTTGGCTGAAAGATGGGTCTCCTGAAGGCAACAGATGGATGGGTCTTGTTTTCTGATCCAGTCTGCAGTTCTTTTTCTTTTGATTGGCGAATTAAGCCCATTAATATTAAGAGAAAGTATAGAGAGATGCACTGTTGTCACTGTCATTCCCTGTTTTACTATAAGTTTTTGTTCTTCCCTTTCCTCCTGTGCTTGCTCAGTTAGACTTTGATTAATGCCTGTCTGGGTGCAGGTCCCAGTTCCTGGTTGCTTTCTTCAGGTTGTGTCCCCCCTCTTAGAATTCTTTGTAATGCTGGCTTAATGTTTATATATTCATTTAGTTTTTCTTTGCTATTAAAAATTTTCAGTTCTCCATCAAATGTGAATGATAGTTTTGCCGGGTATATCAGTCTGGTTTGGCAGATATTGGCTCTCAGGGCTCGTATGGTACTTTCCCAGGCTTTTCTTGCATTCATTGTTTGTGTGGAGAGATCTGCAGTGATTCTAATTTTTTTCCCATTGTAGTATAGCTCCTTTTTCATTTTTGCTGCATGGAAGATTGTTTCCTTATTATTCAGATCTATCATTTTTACTATAATGTGTCTATAACTGTTTCTCCTGGGATCTTGGTTGTTGGGTGTTCTATATGCTTCTGTTATGTAGGTAAGATGTTCTTTTTTGAGGTGGGGAAAATTTTCACTGATTATCTTGTCGAATAGGTGTTGTATTCCCTTGCTCTGAAATTCCTCACCTTCGTCCACTCCAATTATACGAAGGTTAAATTTCTTGGCATTATCTGCTTGCTCTTGAATTTCCCTTTGGCTTAATTTGAGTGATTTTTCCATATCTGTCACTTTTTGGTCCAGTTGGTGTATTCTGTCTTCTGTATCTGACACTCTACATTCCATTTCATTCACTCTGTTGACTGTGGCTTCTATTGGGGTTTGCATGGAGGACATGGACTCCTTTATGGATTCGATGTTGGTTCTCCAAGTACTGATCTCACCTCTTAATAAGGTATGTATTGCCTCTAATTTGGCATTTATCTCATTTCTTACTGAGGTTTCTGCCACCTCTAGTTTTGCATGCATCTCCTGTTTGATATCCTGTATCTCTTTTGATAGTTCATCCTTGTGCTGTTTCAATTTCTGGTCTATTTCTCACTTTATTTCTTGAGTCATTGCCTCCAGCATCCCTTGGATGTAGCTTTTGTCTTCCATTCCTGCTTTGCTCCCACTGGGGCTCTCCCCTGCATGGCTGCTGGCTATTGAGGATAGCTTGCTGTCCTGGGTGGTGGTAAACGTTGTGATTTTTCTCTGTGATTTTTGCATGGGGGTTCGGAGATTATTGGAGACTAATCTGCAATTTTGTTTTGGTGTGTCTGTCTTTGCTTGGTTGCTGATTCTGTATTGGTAGAGAGAGCCTGTGCCTGATCTGGGTTCTGTTGGGGGCCTACCTCCAGCTGCTGGTCTGATCTACATAGGATTCTCGGCTCTCTGCTGTAGATCTCTGGCAATTCCTGCCTTTGGAAGGTTTGAGCAGCCTAGACTGCTCCTGTTTGCTCCTACATGTGCTCTTGGCCAGATCAGATGCTCTGGATGCACTCTCCCAGATGCTGGAGTTTGCTATGGGCTCCTGATTTTTTTTCTTTTTGCCGGTTGTGGGCTTTAACTCTAGTTTTGGGTGCTGTCCGTCAGCTCTTCAGCTTAAGGCTGGCACCCTACCATTTGAGCCACAGCACCACTTCTGACCCTTTCTGCTTATGTGATGCTGAGGAATCAGATCCAGGGCCTCATGCACCCAAGACTATCACTCTACTGTTGAGCCACCTTACCAGCCTGAGCTCCTGCCTACTATCAGATACTGGTGGCCTGTGTTGCCCAATTCCCAGCCTAGAGTAAATGGGTGGGGTTTTGGTGGGGTTTGGGCTTCTCTTGTCCTGAGCCTCCAGGTATTTGTTGTCACAGGCGTGCTTCCCAGGGGGTGCAGTTCCCTGTTTTTCTCCCCTCTGCTGAGGCATATGCTCAGCTTTTGACTTCAGTTGGGAGGAGTTGGTTGTGTTGTTCTGGCACCGCATCCCCAGGCCTGGTCCTGCCGCAACCCCCCCCCCTGCCCCTTGCCTGGCGTGGGCCAGTTGGGCCTGTGCTGCTGTGTATACCACCTAGGTTATGCAGCCTGGGGTACACAGTTCAAATTTCTTCCACTGTTGGTTGTCTTGACCCAGGGGCACTGTTCCTGGCTGGAGCGTTTAAACTCCCTTCCAGGGGTGCTCTTGCTCTTGCCTGACCAGCGGAGTGTGCTCCACAGGCTGGTGGACCTCTCGAACAGTTCCCAGTTTTAGCGGGTCCTGTGGTCAGGGTATTGGGGTAGGGAGTCTAGGTCAGGGTCTGGGGATTCCCTCCAGCTCTGGTCTCCCTTGAGGGATACACTGTACCCTGTGGGATACTCACCCTTGAGCTAGTTGTTTCTGTGTGGTGTAGGTCGTCAGTTGCTGTTGTAATCTGAGTTCAGTTGAGGTAGTTGCTGGCTGGGCTGGGGGGTGGTGGCTTTGTGTGATTCTCTTTTGTCTCTGCCTCTGTTGAAGTTGTTGGGTCCACAGTGTCCATGCTGCTGGCGAGGGGTGTGGGCTGGGCCTCCGTACAAGTTCTGAGGGCTGGGGTTTGCACTCTCCTTATCAGCACCAGATCCTTGTAGGTCTTTTGCTTTGGTGTTCTGTGGGCGTCCCATGTAGCTCTGGGGCTCCCGTCATGAGGTCAAATTCTGGTCTCGGTGATTTCTCCATTTATTGCAATCGGTGTGTCTGACACCAGTACCTCAGGCGGCTTCTGCGCGGGTGATCTGCAGACCGCCCCCTTTGTCTCTGGGACCCTGGCAGTCCCTGCCGGGTTGTCCCAATCAGCGGGTCTGTCACTGGTACCTCAGGCGGCCTCTGCACTATCTGCAGACAGCTTCCTGTGTCTCTGGGACTCCGGCAGCCCCTCCCCACCCCCTGCCGGGCCGGCTGGTGGCAGCTTAATGCCCTGCTGGTGCTGGGTGGCTTTGGCAGGATGGAGCCTCTCTGCTGGGATGGAGAGTGAGGGGTGGGGGTGGGATCTTTGTGGAGACTCCCGACTGGTAAGTTTCTCTGTTCGTGGCGATCAGCTGGTCTGCAAACTGGTACCTTAGGCGGCTTCTGCGCGGGTGATCTGCAGGCAGTCCCCTGTGTCTCTGGGTCTCTGGCAGCCCCTGCTGGGCCAGTTGGCTGCTGCTTGGCATGCTACTGTGTGGCCAGTAAAGGTTGGGAGATGGGTCTTTGCTCTTCTCTGTTCTGAAATTCTTCTTTTCCTCTCTTTCTTTTTTGTTATTTTCCACCTCCTGTTTTTCTCTGAGTGTTGGTTTTTTTTGTTGTTGTCAGTCTCTTGGGGAGATTAAGCATTGGAACTCGAACTCTCTTTTTGGTTGGGGAGAGCTGTGGCATTTCCCTACTGCCCCGTCGCCATCTTGGTCCCTCCTCTCTGGTTTCATTTTGTAAGAAACTATCCAACAGCTGCTGAAGAACCTTTGACATTCTCCATCAACTCCTGCGAGGCTTGGATGGCCCTGCCTCTGTGCCCCATGTGATGGTGCCTTACCTGGTGTTTGGCCATTGTGTAAAGGGTGTGAGGACAGCTCACTGAGGGACGGCACTGGACAGTACTGGACAGCTCACTGTGTGGAGGGCTAGAACAGATCACTGTGGAAGGCAAAGGGTATGGGATGGCTCAATGTGGCAGAGCATGGTACAATTCACTGTGGAGGATTCAGGATGGCCCACTGTGGAAGGCAGAGAGTGTGGGATGGCTCACAACAAGAGGACACGGGACAGCTCACTGTGGTTCCACCTTGCTTTTTTGCAATGGCTGAAGACACCAGCCTTGCTTTGTGTGTGCCAGCCCTGGAGCTTGAACTTAGGACCAAGGTGCTGTCCTTGAGTTCTTTCGCTCAAGGTGTGAGAACCTTGGGGCAGAGGGTTCTACCTTGTGCTGATGTCATCACCATGCCTCCCCTCCATCTCTCCTTCCCTTCTGGCATTTCAGGGCATCAAAGGGGGTGGGCCACCAGATATGGAGAGGTGGTTCCAAGGGAGGGAGGAGAAAAAAGAGTGGGGAGAGGAGGTGGGGGAAAAAAAGAAAAGAGAGCTGGGCACCAATGGCTAACACTTATAATTCTTGCTACTCAGGAGGCAGAGATCTGAGGATCATAATTTGAAGCCAGACCAGGCAGGGAAGTTCATGGGGCTCTTATTTCCAATAAACCACCAGAAAACCAGAAGTGGCACTGTGGCTTAAGTGGTAGAGTGCTCACCTTGAGCTGAAGAGCTGAGGTACAGCACCTAGGCCCAGAGTTCAAGCCCCATGAGTGACCGAGAAAGAAAGAGAGAGACAGACAGAGACAGAGACACAGAGAGAGACAGAGAGAAAAAGAAAGAAAAAAGAAAGGAAGAAAGTAAGGAATGGAAGGAAGGAAGAAAAGAAGAAGGAAGGAAGGAAGGAAAGAAGGAAGAAAGGAAGGAAGGAAGGAAGAAAGGAAGGAAGGAAGGAAGAAAGGAAGGAAGGAAGGAAGAAAGGAAGGAAGGAAGGGAGACACACCATGGAAAGGGAAGCAGCAAGACACACCAGAATGAGAGAGCTTCAAGAGAGGTTTGTCTTGCTGTGGGGCCTGTAGAGAGGCCTGCGAGAAGCCCATGAGTCCCGTGAGACTGGTGGCGAGGCCCACAAGAAGAGGAGGCCAGCATAGAGGCAGAGAGTCAGAGAAGCCAGCAGAAAGCTGAGAGTCCAGTGGAGAGGTAGAGAGGATGGCAGAGAGGCTGGCGGAGAGCTGGAGAGGCCTACAGAGAGGTGGAGAGGCCTGCAGAGAGGCAAGGCCTCTGGGAAGGAGGGGGGAAAAAAAACCTTGCCCCTTGAAGGTTTCAGTTGCTCCTATTTCTGAGGTAGCCCAGGACAGGTAAGTTGCAGACCAACTAATAAAACTCTTTTGTTATGTTTAACCATGCCTCTGTGGATTTTCTTGCTCACAGGTTATTACATTTGGAGGCCCCAGCAAGACGATCCATCTGGATGGCATCGGGCCGTAAGCCCTGGGAAAACCCCTCGTAGGTAACTGTCTCAGCATTTAGGGAAGAGGGAGTATCTGTTTCCCAAAGACCAACGTGGATAGAGACATTTGGAAACCTTCCAGGGGTGAATCTGGGTAGACCTGCATCTGGGGAGACACAGGGGAAGGCTAGATGCAGTATTACTTCCTGAGTCTGAGTCTGCAATGAGACATCTCCCCCACTTCCTGGGCCTTCTTTGAGAAGCCATCTGGGACCTCCTCAAGAGGTCATGTGGGGGTTTCTTGAGAAGCCAGCTGGAATGGGCAGGCTGGCACCTGGGGGACTCAGAGTAAGGCTGGATACAGCGTTACTACCAGAGTCTGAGGCTGGGACGAGATGTCGCCTGTGCCTCCTGGGGCTTCCTTGAGAAGCCATTTAGGGTTTCCTCAAGAAGATGTAGGACATGTGGATTAAGTATCTGTGGCTACTTGACTGTGTTGGTTTGTTATTTCTATCTGTGTCCTGTATACTCCTCCATTTATTCCTTTCTTCCAGGATGTGATGAAGAGCCTCTGTGTTCACCCCTGGAATGTATGATTAACTTTTTTTCTTCTAAAGAAAAATCACACTTGGGATCTTCCTGTAATCCTTATCATCTTAAGACCCTCTGTGATTTACAGTGGCCTTTTTTTGATGTTGGGTGACCATCTGAAGGAACTTTTGTCCTCCCCACAGCATATAGGGTTCAGCAAGTTATTTTTAGAAATCTGATCGGGTTCCTATATTATGGTGTAAATTCACTTGATGACTAATAAGTCTCCTTGGTTTGGGGAGTGTTCAAAACAATGTCCTAAAGGTCTTCTATATAAAATTGTAACTAAAAAACCTTCCTTACCCACCCCCACCCCTGCCCTGGTGTTACAGGATTCCCTGGGAGAAGATCTACTGGTGCACACTTCCCCTTATTCTGAGCCATCAGCATCTCCAATAATTAGTCCCCCCCCCCATAGCAGGAGTGGTTCCTTGTACCAGCCTGAGGGCTTGCCAGTGTATCAGACCACAGCCTCCTTACTACTACTGAGATGGGCATCAACCCCTGGGGGAGACTATGAGCAGGCCCCCTTTCTAGTGTATGTTTCCTGTATAACCAGAAACAACAAAATCTGGCCTTTTCTCAAAAACCCCAGGGACTCATCTCATTGATGGAGACAGTATTTTTCACACACCAACCCATCTGGGACAACTGCCAGCAACTACTACAGTTGCTTTTCACCTTGGAAGAAAGGAAGCACATTCAGCACAATATCTTGAAGGTGGTCTTTGGACCAGATGGTTCCATCACTGATGACCCAGGCTGTGTGGAGCAAGTCTTTCTCCTGACTTGTCCAAACTAGGACCACAACAGTGATCAAGGTAAGGAGGCACTTACCAATTATCACCAGACTCTGTTAGCAGGGATACGGGCAGTGGCTAGGAAGCCAAGTAACTTATCTAAGGTGAGTAAGACTGTACAGGTCCCCACTGAGCCCCCACTCTGCTTTTCTGGAATGGCTCTTGGAGGAGTATAGGACCTATACAGATCCTGAGGCCCCAGAGAATCAAAGAGCCCTAAATATCACCTTCATTACCTAATCAACTCCAGACATTAGGAAAAAGCTTCAAAGGTTAGAAGGTTTTGATGGAAAGGTGTTATCTGAGCTTGTAGCACTTTCTCAGCAGGTGTTTTATAACAGATACACCCTGGAGAAAAAACAGCTAAAAAAGGTGGTTCGAGTTTTAGTAGCTGCATCAGGACAGGGATCAAGAAACCTTCAGCAATGGCATAACTCATTTGAAAATGGCAGTAGGGAACCTCTAGGACTAGACCAATGTGCTTATTGCAAGTAAAATAGACATTGGAAAAAGGAATGTCCAAGGAGGAGAAAGATGGAAAGTGACAGATTAAGTAAGCACATTAGCTGCCTGGAAACTCTTCAGATCCTCTGAGAAACATGGAAAGGATCTCGGGGCTTTGACATACAACTTGGTTGAACTTAACAATCAGCTCTCTGAACTTAACAAAAAATGTGGCCAAGGCCAAGAAAAAATTCACACATTCCTGCCTGAAAACACTGGCTTGAAAGACTCTGAACCTCCGGTATTTGCCAGTCAAAACCCACAAAGAGGTTAAAAGTGCATTGGACAACATGCTGGAGAAAACTAAGGAAGAATTATCGGACATGAAGAAAAGATTTGAGGACGTAAGTCAGGAACTTGTAAAAGTCAAAGATGAAAATAAAATCTACAAAAGGAACTTGAAAAATGCTCAGAACCAAATAAAAGCCAAGTACATCAGACTAGGTAAACACCAGGCCAAGCTGGACGCCATAGGTCAGAGGCTGAAGCTGGTGCAGGATGCCAATGCTACCATCCTTGTTGACTACAAGTGGGACCAGTAGGAGATCCTGACACTGAATGCAGAAATCAAGACCCAGAGAAAGGAGCTGGACATGATACAAGAATGTATATTAGGCCAAAGTACATGCCGATGAACAGATTTGAAGAATGTGAGTGAAAATTCAAAATGAGAGAAAGAACTGAAAGAGCAGTTAGCAGAGCAGACACAGAAGTGCTGGGTCAGAGAAGAAGAGGTCAAGAAAAGTGAGCAGGAAAACAACAGGCTCAAGAAGGGAGACTGTCAGTCTTCAGAAAGAGATAAAGGACACAGATGCTCTGATGGGAAGTGCCCAGGAAAGGAAAAGAGCATTAGGAAAAAAAAACAGAAGAGCTAAACAGTTAAAAGATCTGTTGCAAAATACACCAAAGTAAAAAACTACTAGAAAAAAAAGGCCAAACAGACTTCCAAGATCCTCACCATACAAAGTGTAATACAGAAGCAGCATGTCCCACTTGAACAGGTGGAGGTGCGAAAAAAGTCCCTCAATAGCACCACTGAGACCTTCAATGAGGAGCAAGCAAAGGTGCTGTGAGAAGGAGCACCGGGCTGCGAGCAGGCTGCAGCAGCAATTGGACACTAGAAGAAACTTTTCTATGCCTCTGGCAGAACACTTGCAGGTTAAGGATGCCTTTGAGAAGGAGGATGAAATCATGAAAGTGAGCTTGAAAGGGAGAACAGTCAAAATAAAACAGAAGTCTCCAAGCTCCACATTGGGTTCAGAGTACTAAACAGGTGTTAAAGAAATTAGAGACCTCTGAGGTTCAGGGAAAAAACTGAGCTGATCAGGTAGCTCAGGAGGCCACCCTAAAACCAGTAGGGCCTCTACATCCTCTAGCCATTAATATTTAAGGAAGAAACAAAAAATAGTGGTAACAAGTGTGTAAATGTGGAGACTGCACTTGGGAAAAGTGGTTACAGGTTCAAGCCTTCTTTGTCTGTTTATATCTGGGAATTTGTCATCCTGGTAAATTACCTCGAAACTCTGCCTGTCTTGAAAACCAGTGGGCCTCTGCCTGCCACACCTATATAATGTATGTAAAATGTTGCCAACAGGTACATGCTGGAGAGATAGAATATGTGGAGAGGGCATGTATGTGAAGAACCTCACCTGGTGAATTTTGGGAAGAGGACTTCACAGAGGAAAAGCCTGAAAAATATGGGTATCAATATCTGTTAGTACTAATGGACTTTTTCAGCCTGGGCTGAGGGATTCCCAACAAAACCCAAAACTGCTCAGGTCACTGTTAATTCCTCAATTTGGCTTACCCTTAGCAGTAGAGTCCAACAATAGTCTGTCCTTAATGGCCCCAAGTTACTCAATTATCAGACAAAGCCCTAAAATAAATTGGAAATTACATTGTATAGACCTCAGAGTTCAGGACATGTGGAAAGAATGAACAGGACCTTAAAGGAAACCTGAAGTAAATTAATTACAGTCTGGCCATGACTGGGTAAGGCTTCTCCCTTTTGCTCTTTGCTGAGCAAGATGGATTATTCAGACACACTAAGAGGATCCCCTAAAGATAAGATTTATCAAGTGTTAATATGGTTCTTGTTTTTAATGCATTACTATGGGGAGATTTTCTGCCCACACCTTTGTACAAGCAACCTGGTTTTTAGCAGCAAATTTTTTATTGTGATTAACTGATTATATAAATTTCACAAGTTTAACAGTATTGTGAGATAGTGATACTTAAAGTCACAAACATATTCTAACCTTCATGGGACAAATTGTCTTTATCACAGTCTATAAAGTTTATGAGTTCTATGAGCTTTGACAATACAGTTTTTTCTTCCACTTTGGGTGATATATACATTTCTTTCCTTTTGCTTAGTGTCAGCTGTTCTCTTTCCCACTCATTCCTTCCTCCCATCACTGCCATTGAGTTGCTTAGTTCATTTTGATCAATGACCAGTGCAGCTGATGGGTCCCACTGTTGTATGTTTTCCCTTGTTTCCCTATGTTTCTGTGTCCTCCTCCTAGTTTCCCTCAGATGTGCACATATATACCATATATGTGGTCAGCAACATGGAATCATTTAATATTCATTCAGCCAGCTTTGTCCTATCTCCTTATGATTTGGATTTAACATCCACTTATCAAGGAGACCACGTGCCATTTGTCTCTTTGCTCTTGGCTTACCTCACTCAACATAATTTCTTCTAGTTCCATCCATTTCCCTGCAAATGCCATTATTTTGTCCTTTCTAATGGCTGCATAATATTCCATTATATATAGGTACCAGAATTTTTGGATCCATTCATTTGTAGTGGGGCATCTGGATTGTTTCCATATCCTGGCTATTGTGAGCAGCGAGGCAGCATGTTTTTGTTGGATTTGCCACACTGTAAGCCTGTTTGATGGAGGAGTGGGGAAGTTTAGGATTTGGCCCAAAAGAGGTATGTAAAAATCAGTGATTTGAATGGACAGAAAAACCAGTGGGTAATGTGAGAACCAGAGGAGCAGAGGGTTACGCCCCCTGCTGATGTCACTGCCATGCCTCCTGCCTTCTGCCTTCCAGAATGGATGAGGTATCAAAGGGAGTGGGGCAGTGGGCAACTTGGGGGTTGGGCCACGGGATATGGAGGGGAGTTCTGGGGAAGGGGTAAGAAAAATGCAGAGAGGAAGATTGAAAAAAAGACGAAAAGAAAAGAGACACACAGTGTAGAGGGAAGCAGCAAGACACACTGGAATCAGAGAGCCCAAGAGAGGTGTGTCTTGCCTGCAGGCCCTAAGGAGAGGCCTGCAAGAGGTTTGTGAGGCTTGGGGAGCCTGCAGAAAGGCCAGAGAGGTGGAGAGGCCAGGAGAGGCTTGCAGGGAGGTGAGACCTGTAGGAAGTTGGGAAAGAAGAAAAAAAAAATATCTTGCCCCTTGGAGGTTTCAGCTGCTCCTAGTTCTGAGGCAACCCAGGACAGGACAGTTACAGACTGACCAATAAAACTCTATTGTTACCTTTAACTGTGCCTGGGTGGATTTTCTTGCCTATGGGTTGTTACAAGGACTAGCACTGTACTGCTTTAATCATACCTCCACTTCTGGCTTTTGGATAGTTAACTGGAAATAATACTCTCACAGTCTATCCTGGCCAGGCTGACTTCCAAACTTGATTCTCAGACCTCAGCCTCTAAGTAGCTAGGATTACAGGCTTGAGCCACAAGTGCTGACCCCAAGCATCTTAGATTTGCTTATGGCCATCCATGACTCCTATGGATGGAGGATCAGGTGTGCCTCCAGCCTGTGTTCAATCTGGATTGTTCCTACTTCTCATGTTAGAAAGTTCTTATCTGCTAACACCATCCCTTGCTACTACATGTCATGAGCAAAAATTTCACAACTGTCCAGACCTTCCCTTTTATCCTGTCTTAATGAACTTACACAGAGAAAATGGTGAACTTTAGTGAGGTCCAATTTCCTAATCTTTCTTTGAAGAAGTGTATTATTTCAAATCTAAGAATGCTATTTTTTTATTATTTTTTTATTGTGAGAATACCTTACAGAGGAGTTACAATTATATGGGCAAGATAACAAGTACATTTCTTGTCAAGCATTGTTGCCTCCTCTTTGTTTCTCCTTCCCATCCCTTCCCATACTCTCCCCACCCCCCTCCCGAACTTCCCCCCCCAACCAAAGTTGTAAAGTTCGTTTTTCGACATAACAACTTGTACAGCTCATTGTTGCAAAATGGGTCAAAAGATTTTCTGTTCTGTGTTTCCTAAAAATATTAAAGGATGTTTTGTGTGTTGTTTCAGAATGCACTTTAACTTTCTATTTTTGTGTCTGTATGTTGGCCCTGAGGCCTGAACTCAGGGCCAGGGTGCTGTCCTTGAGCTTTTGTGCTCAAAGCTAGCACTCTCCCGATTGAGCTACAGTGCCACTTCTGGGTTTTGGTGGCTAATTGGAGATAAAAAGTTCATGGACACTTTCCTGCCCGAGCTGGCTTTGAACCTGGATCCTCAATTCTCAGCTTCCTGAGTAGGTGGGATGACCTATAGGCCACCAGTGCCCAACTTCATTTTTGCTTTTTTGGTTGGGCTGCTAGATCAAGAACCTCTTGTCCATGCTACTTATCACATGGTGGTGATCATCACCATTCACGGTTGAGGTGGCACCTCACAAACCTTTGCCTGTGTGGACCTGGAATCCTGATTTGCCCAATCTCAACCTCCTACATGGTAGGATGACTGACACTTTCTCATGTTTTGTTGTAGCATTTCAGAACTCTTGCTTTGATCTCCTGAACTAATAGCATACTACTTAGAAAATTGTTGCCTATGTCTGTTAAGTGTTTTTCAATGTTTTCCCATAGAGTTGCAATGTTTCAGGTTATCCATTAAGATATTGACCTATTTTTATTGATTTTTATATGGAGAAAGAAAGGATATAGTTTTAGTCTTGTATCTGTGCATATACAGTCTTCCCTTTCTAGCATTTATCTTTTTCTCTTTTGCATAATAATCATTGTAACCAGAGTAAATTCATATTTAATTTGGGTCTAATCTGTGTTTTCCTGATGATTAGTGATGTTGACCATTTTTCATGAATCAATTGACAATTTCAAGGTTTTCTTCAGAGACGTGCATAATTTTCAGGTTATTGTTTATGTTGTTATTGTTTTTTTAATGAGACAAATCTCAATATATATGTCACATTCATATTGAACTTATTCCATAGTTCAAGGTGGCCTTGAGCATGTGATCCTCCTGCCTTAGCATCCCAAGTGATAGAACTACAAGTTATCATTTGAAAATAAGTTTGTAACTGGAAACACAAATTCAACAGGAAAATAAGCATTTATTTAAATTATTTTTACTAGCAATGCACAATATATAAACAAGTCACTTATCCTCTGTGTTTTAGGAGAAAGCATAGTCCATTGTCTCCCTCCTGGAGAGGGAGACACTAATAGCTCAGAATAGAAACCCAAAAAGACATAAAAATGGCTGTGCTGGACAGCAGGGACTCACTCACGCTCAGAGCCCTGCAATCCGAGCTCCTCAGAGCCCTGCAATCCAAGCTCCTCAGGCTGCGATCTGAGGATCATGGATCCAAGCCAGCATAGGCAGGAAAGTCCATGAGATTCTAATCGCTGGTCAACTACCAAAAACCTGGAAGTGAAGTTGTGGCTCAAATAGTAGAGGACTGCCCTTGAGTACAACAACTCAGAGACAGCACCGAGGCCCTGAATTCAAGCCCCAGGAACAGAATAACAACAACAAAGACTGGCTGTGACTGGCGGGACAGAATAAATGATTAACAAAATGAGGAGGGTTGCACAGTTTGGGGAAGTAGCTATTTTGGTTCTTTAGTAGTTGCGTCAAAGGTCTTAGAATGAGAGACAGGTGCAAATTCAAAAGAATTTTATCATTAAAATCAAAACCATAAATATGAAGAATATTGATAGCAATTACAGATAGGCCCAACAAAGTGTAGCCTTAAGAAAGAGAGATTTTATTCTTTGGAACACCAAAGAACAGAGGATTTTGTCAGAAACTACCTGGACAATCATGGTGAGCTACTTTCCATTTTGGGGGTGTTTGCTGGTACTGGGGCTTGAACTGTCCGAGATTTTTGCTCAAGGCTAACTCTCTACCACTTGAGCCACAGATGCACTTCTAGCTTTTTGGTGATTCACCAGAAGTAAGAGTCTCACAGATTTTCCTGCCCAGGTTGGTCATGAACCTTGATCCGCAGATCTCAGCCTCCTGAGTAGCTGAGATTATAGGCATCAGATACAGGTGCCCATTTCCAATATCCATTAAAATAGGGAAAATGTTTCTCTGCCACCTTCCACTCCTAGGTCATGTGATTCTTCTTACCTCAATGTCCCCCTTCTGCACAGTGCCTCCTGGAGAGCCTGGTGGACCTGCTTGTTGCGCAGAGTGTAGATGACAGGGTTCAGCAGGGGAGTCACCACTGTATTCACCAGCGCCGCCTCTCTGTTAGAGTCCAGCCTGCTTGTTTGCTTCGGCTTCACGTATATGAAGACACAGCTGCCATACATCAGGGAGAGGACCATGAGGTGGGAGGAGCAGGTAGAGAATGCTCTCTGTCTTTCCTTGGCTAAGGGGAGACGTATAATGGTGGCCGCTATGTTGCTGTAGGCCACGATGGTTATGGTGAGGGATGTGAAAAGGATTAACAAGGCCAGGGCAAAGGCCATCATTTCAGCAGATCTAGTGTCAGAGCAGGAGAGATGGATCAGAGGGCCAAGGTCACAGAAGAAGTGAGGGATGACATGGGGACCGCAGAAGGACAGCCGGGAAATCTTCACCAGTAGACCAGTGATGAGTGGAAAGCTGGTGGCAAAGCAGGCAATGACCAGCAAGAAGCAAGTCCTCGGGCTCATGATGCTGGGATAGTGCAAAGGCCTGCAGATGGCCACATATCGGTCCACAGACATCACAGCGATGATGAGGAAACCAGATGATCCCACAAAGATAAAGACAAATGCTTGTATGAAACAGGCAGCAAAAGAAATGGTCTGCCTGCCAAAAAGAAAAATGAGCAGCAACTTGGGAATAACTGTGCTGGTGAAGCAACACTCAATGAAAGAAAAAACGCAGAGGAAGAAGTACATGGGTGTCTGGAGATGGGCGTCGGCACAGGTGATGGTGATGATGACCATGTTTCCTGTGATGGAGGCCAGGTAGGCCAGCAGGTGCACAGAGAAGAGAATCTTCCCCAGGTGCTGGACGGCCGGGAATCCCTCCAAGATGAATTCCTGGACAATCGTTCCATTTCCTGTTCTCAGAGACATCTTTCTCATCAGTGTAGCTAAGGTTGGCAAATTACAGACAGCCTGAGGCTTCTGAGGGAGACACAAGGCTCAGGGTTCTGCGGTGCTCTGCAGTTCTGGTGAGGATATAACCATGCAGACCATGGCACTGCCTTGGTGTGATACCTGTGTGTTCCTGACACCTAAAGATATGATCAATATCACATCATTGTTTGTCTCAGATTATCATTAGCTTCATACTTGTTGCCATGACAATCCTCATTGTCAGCCTCACTTTTGGAGACTTTAAAATATTTGGTTGCCTGGTGCTAGTGGCTCACACCTGTAATTATATCTTCTTACGTGGCTGAGATCTGAGGATCACAATTCAAAGTCTGTCTGGACAAGAAAGTTTGTGAGACTCTTAAGTCTCACAAAGAATCAGAAGTGGAGCTATGGTTCAAGCAGGAGTATGCTAACCCTGGGGAGAGGAGGGGGGAATCTCAGGGACATTGCCTAGGCCCTGAATTCAGGCTGTAGGACCAGCATACACACACAAAACACTTAGTAATCTCCTGGTCACCAAACATAGTATTTCTGGCACTCTGATCAACACTTATAAGTGTGAGGTGCCCCCACCCCTGTCTCCACAGGGGGAGCGATCTCAGCCTCCAGAGACCCAGGAAGGCCTGACAGTATGGCAGGAATGCTACCACTGGAATCGATCCAGGACTTTCCCAGAATTCCTGTTGTGTTCAAATGAGGTGAAAAAATATCTGTAACAGGATCAAATCTTATTGACCTTTCAATAAAAAACACATTTAATCCCACTCATGTTACTTTCTCTAACCAATCAGTAAATGCACATGAGTCTTTGGAGAATCTATTGGTAGCATGGCAATCTTACAGAAACAGCGAACTGACCAGGCACCAGGCTGCTCAGTGACACATGTAAGCTGCTATTCAAGGGAGGGTCTTTGTCACAGGCTCCAGCTGGCATATGAGATGCACCTAGGTCACCTGTGCACAAGATAAGCACCCTTAGGAAGGAGTCCAAGAACCCAGGCCCTCCCCCCACACACCTCAAAGCTCACTAAACCTTCTCCTCCTCTGTTCATCCTCTTACTATGTTCTTTTACAACTGTTTGACAACTAACATCTCATTACCAGGGCACCTCTGTAAGGTGCCACTAATTATCTCACTATGCTGCCCAGGCAGCCTTGCTGCTCACCTCTGAGCCACAGGACAGCTGCAGTCTGATGAGCCTGTGTTTGGTGCAGTGGGGTACTAGGTCACTTAGACCAGGCGATCACTCTGAGTTGAACTTCTTTACTCACAGCTATTCTTCAAGTACTTGAAAGTTCATCCCAGCTGAGGGGAAGGGACTAAAAAGAATTGTCATCCCAGAGTGGCTTGAACATGCACCGCTGCTCTAGCACCTCACAGGTAAGTTTGTAATGTAGACTACTTCACTTTTTTTTTGGACCAATCCTGGACACTGTCCCTGAGCTTTTGTGCTCAAAGCTAGTGCTCTACCACTTGAGCCACTGTGTCACTTCCAGCTTTTGCAGGAAGTTAATTGGAGATAAGAGTGTTGTGGATGGGCTGGGAAGATGGCTCAGTGGTAGAGCGCTTGCCTTGCATGCATGAGGGCCTGTGTTCGATTCCTCAGCACCACATAAGAAAAAAGAAAAAAGCCGGAAGTGGTGCTGTGGCTCAAGTGGTAGAGTGCTAGCCTTGAGCTGAAGAGCTGAGAGTTCAAGCCCCACAACCGGACCCTCCCCCCCTCCAAAAAAAGAGTCTCATGGACTTTCCTACCAGGGATGGCTTTTAATTGTGATCATCAGATCTCAGACTCCTGAGTAGCTAGAATCACAGGTATGAGTCACAGCACCCAGCCGGGTTTCTTCGCATGTTACCAGCTATGTCTACCTGGCAGTCCATTCCACTGAGGCCTGGAAGGGTTGAGAGCAGAATAGAACAACTGCATGCCGCTGTTCAGCTGTATGAGCTGCTGCAGGCCCCCTGAGGATCTGCTGACATAGCTGGCTCAGCCTCTCCACCAGCCTGCAGTGCCAGTGCTGTGCCCTGCCTTGCCAGTGGTGAGGAGCAGTCAGTCACGTCTCAGGGCCAGGATGGGGAGTGTGGAGACAAGGCTGCTTCTGTCCTGCTCTCCTTGTCTCTGAGGTGATTTCTACTCTCATGGCCCTGCCTTCTGTGCACAGAAGATCTGTGATCATTTGTTGTCTCAAGCATGCGATCTGCCAGCACAGCAAAGGCCAGAGGCCTCTGCCATAGTTTCCCCACGTGTATTGGGTCACAGGCAGTGTCCCCACAGCACTCCGGTCCCAGACCTCATTAGTAGCTGAAGGAGCAGGGCAAAGCCCAGCCAGGGCAATCCCCAGAGGCAGCTAATTCATCACTTTTGTGAACAAGACTATTAAGACCCTTATGTTTATCTTTACAACTTCTGAGTGAACATTTTCCCCACATTTTATTAGCATCAGTTAGCTGTACAGGTGGGACTTTTATTTTGTTCTGGTCCTAGGGCTTAAACTCAGGGCCTGGAGGCTGTCCCTGAGCTTTTTTGTTCAAGGCTAGTGCTCTACCACTTGAGCCACAGCTCCATTTCTAGCTTTTTAGTTTTTAATTGGAGATAAGTGTCTCACAGACTTGCCTGCCCCAGCTGGCTTTGAACTGTGATCCTCAGATCTCAGCCTCCTGAGTAGCTAGGATTACAGGTGTGAGATACCTCTCCTAGCTACAAGTGGGGTTTTTTCTGTCATATCTATACATGAATGTAATGAACTCTAAATCAGACTCATCCCCTCTGACATTCTCCCTCACACTCTTCCCTCATCCCCAGAACAGTTTCAACAAGTTTCACTGTTCCATTCTCTACAATTAAGCAGTATTTTGAGTACACTCAATCTCTTTCACCCTCTGTCTTCCTACCTCTCATCCCCAGTGAAGGAGTTGTTTTATATTTCTTTTAGTGTATTCTATTTAATCAATGGGGATTCATCATGGTATTTCATGCATATACATTTTAATCAGGATGACCATCCCTGGCTTACTCCCAATGACTTACTTACTTGCTTACTACTTGCTACTATTTGACAACTTTCAGTGAATGTTATTTTGCCCTCTTCATTTACAGATACTCTGTAATTTGTTATTATTCAGCTTCTAGTATTCTCTTTTTCTACCCCTCAATCCTTTCAAAGTTTCACAGTTATAAACCTGTTCTCTTTAAATTTCTATGTGATAAGAACAGGGGAACCAAGATGGCGACGGGGCAGTAGGGAAAGGCCACTGCTCTTTTCAACCAAAAAGAGAGTTCGAGTTCCAATGCTTAATCTCCCCAAGAGACTGACAACAACAAAAAGATGAACACTCAGAGAAAAACAGGAGGTGGAAAATAACAAAAACGAATGAGAGGAAAAGAAGAATTTCAGAATAGAAAAGAGTGAAGACCCCTCCCCCAACCTTCAGTGGCTGCTCAATAGCCCGCCAAGCAGTGGCCAGCGGGACGGGCAGGGGCTGCTGGGATCCCAGAAACACAGGGGGCAGTCTGCAGATAACCCGCACAGAAGCGGCCTGAGGTACTGGTGTCAGACCTGCCAACTGCGATAAACGGAGAAACGCCTGAGCCCGGAATTCGGCCCTATGACGGGAGTCCCAGAGCTACCCGGGATGCCCACAGAACACCAAAGCAAAAGACCTACAAGGAATTGGTGCTGATACAGAGAGAGCAAACCCCAGTGCTCAGAACCTGTATGGAGAACAAGTGCCCACCACTAGCCTGCTGTGTGGACACTGTGGACCTGACAGCATTGACAGAGACAGAGACACAAGAGAATCACACAGAGCCACCACCACCCAGCCCAGCCCGCAACCACCCCAACTGAACTCGGATTGCAACAGCAACTGACGACCTACACCACACAAAATCAACTAGCTCCAGGGTGAGTATCCCACAGGGGACAGTGTATCCCTCAAGGGAGACCAGAGCCTGTGGGAATCCCCAGACCCTGACCTAGACTCCCTACCCCAACAACCGGACCACAGGACCCACTAAAACTGGGAACTGTTTGAGAGCTCCACCAGCCTGTGGAGCACACTCTGCTGGCCAGGCCAGAGCAAGAGTGCCCCTGGAAGGGAGCTTAAACGCTCAAGCCAGGAACAGCGCCCCTGGGTCAAGACAACCAACAGTAGAAGAAATTTGAACTGTGTTCCCCAGGCTGCATAACCTAGATGGTATAAACAGTAGCACAGGCCCAACCGGTGCACCCCAGGCGGGGGGCCGGACCAGGCCTGGGGATGCGGCACCTGAACAACACAACCAACTCCTCTCAACTGAAGTCAAAAGCTGAGCATATGCCTCAGCAGAGGGGAGAAAAACAGGGAACTGCACCCCCTGGGAAGCACGCCTGTGACAGCAAAAGACCTGGAGGCTCAGGACAAGAGAAGCCCAAACCCCACCAAAACCCCACCCATATACTCTAGGCTGGGAATTGGGCAACACAGGCCACCAGCATCTGATAGTAGGCAGGAGCTCAGGCTGGTAAAGTGGCTCAGCCATAGAGTGCTAGTCTTGGATGCATGAGGCCCTGGGTCTGATTCCTCAGCATCACAGAAGCAAAAAGAGTCAGAAGTGGTGCTGTGGCTCAAATTGTAGGGTGCCACCCTTGAGCTGAAGAGCTGAGGGACAGCACCCAAACCTAGAGTTCAAGCCCACAACCAGCCCAAAACAAACAAACAAAAAATCAGGAGCCCATAGCAGACTCCAGCGTCTGGGAGAGTGCATCCAGAGCATCTGATCTGGCCAAGAGCACCCATAGGAGCAAACAGGAGCAGTCTAGGCTGTTCAACCCTTCCAAAGGTGGGAATTGCTAGCGATCTACAGCAGAGAGCTGTCAGAGTGTAGGTCAGACCAGCAGCTGGAGGTAGGCTCCCAACAGAACCCAGATCAGGCACAGACTCTCTCTACCAATACAGAATCAGCAACCAAGCAAAGACAGACACACCAAAACAAAATTGCAGATTAGTCTCCAATAATCCCCGAACCCCCATGTGAAAATCACAGAGAAAAATTACAAGGTTTACCACCACCCAGAATAGCAAGCTATCCTCAATAGCCAGCAGCCACGCAGGGGAGAGCCCCAGTGGGAGCAAATCAAGAATGGAAGACAAAAGCTACATCCAAGGGATGCAGGAGGCAATGACTCAAGAAATAAAGTGAGAAATAGACCAGAAATTGAACGAGCACAAGGATGAACTATCAAAAGAGATACAGGATATCAAACAGGAGATGCATGCAAAACTAGAGGCGGCAGAAACGTCAGTAAGAAATGAGATAAATGGGGCTGGGAAGTTGGCTCAGTGGTAGAGCGCTTGCCTTGCATGCCTGAGACCCTGGGTTCGATTCCTCAGCACCACATACACAAAAAGAAAAAAGCCAGAAGGGGCACTGTGGCTCAAGTGGTAGAGCACTAGCCTTGAGCTGAAGAGCTGAGGGACAGCATCAGGCCTAGAGTTCAGGACCCATGACCGGACCAAAAACAAACCAAAAAAAAAAAAAAAGAAATGAGATAAATGCCAAACTAGAGGCAATACATATCTCATTAAGAGGTGAGATCAGTACAGACTTTAACACACCACTCTCAACAAAGGACAGGTCTACCAACCAGAGGATTGGCAAAGAAGCTACCGAATTAAGTGAGGCCATACTTCAAGTGGAATTAACTACCATCTACCGAGTATTTCACCCTAAAACAACACAGTACACATTCTTCTCAGCAGCTCATGGAACTTTCTCCAAAATAGACCATATCATAGTTCGTGCAAGGAACTTAAGCAAATACAAAGGGATCGATATAATCCCCTGTATCCTATCTGACCACAGTGGAATCAAGCTAGTTCTCAATAACAAAGCATACTGCAGAAATTTCTCTAATACATGGAAATTGAACAGCACACTCCTTAGCAATGCCTAGGTAATGGTAGAGATCAGAGAAGAAATACAACAATTCCTACAACTCAATGAAAATGAAAACACCTTGCAAAGAAACTTGTGAGACACAGCAAAAGCAGTCCTGAGGGGCAAATTAATTGTCCTCAGTGCCCACATCAACAGAATGGAAACTGACCAAGTAAATAATCTCATGTTGCAATTAAAACAGCTAGAAAAACAAGAAAAAATTGAACCTAAAATTACTAGACGGAGCCAGATAACCAAATTAAGAGCAGAGACTAACCAATTAGAAAATCAGAAAATTATAGCCCAAATTAACCAAACAAAAAGCTGGTTCTTTGAAAAAATAAACAAAATTGATGGACCCTTGGCAAGATTAATTTAAAAAAGAAGAGAAGAAATCCATATTAACAGGATTAGGGATGCCACGGGAAAAATCACAACATGTACCCAAGATATCCAAACAATTCTAACAGACTACTTTCAAAAGCTATACTCTCTAAAGGAAGAAAACCTGGCAGAAGTAGATGAATTTTTAGAGAAATACAAGTTGCCCAAACTGAGCAAAGAAGAAGTAAACCAATTTAAAAAGCCAATATCCTACAACGACATACAGGAAGCTATCAAAAGCCTTCCAACAAAAAAAAGCCCAGGACCAGATGGATTCACAGCAGAATTCTATAAGACCTTTAAACAAGAACTAATACCCATACTCCTCAAGCTCTTCAGAGAAACAGAGAAGGAGGGAGCTATCCCGAACTCATTCTATGAAGCCAATATCACACTCATCCCCAAACCAGGCAAAGACCCCACCCAAAAAAAAAAAGGAGAATTACCGGCCAATTTCCTTGATGAACACAGATGCAAAGATCCTTAACAAGAGTCTAGCTAACAGAATCCAGAAACACATAAAAAAATCATACACTATGACCAGGTATAGCCTTCATCCCAGACATGCAGGGATGGTTTAACAAATGTAAGTCAATAAATGTAATCCAACACATCAACAGAGCCAAGGT
>NW_012267392.1:2968167-2969721 GCF_000151885.1 Dipodomys ordii
ATGAAGAAATAAAAATGGCAAAGAAACACATGAGGAAATGTTCATCATCCCTGGTGGTGAAGGAAATGCAAATAAAGACAACCCTGAGATACCACCTTCCCCCAGTCAGAATGTCCCACATCCACAAATCAGCCAACGACAAATGCTGGAGGGGATGTGGAGAAAGAGGAACCCTATTACACTGCTGGAGAATGTACACTTATACAAGCACTTTGGAAAGCAGTCTGGAGGGTCCTTAGAAAGCTAAAGATTGACGAGCCAGTCACACCACTTCTAGGCATCTACTCTGAACAACAGGAATCAGTAGACAAGGACACGTCCACCTCCATGTTTATTGCAGCACTGTTCACAATAGCTAGGATATGGAAACAACCCAGATGCCCCACCACAGATGCATGGATCCAAAATTGTGGTATCTATACACAATGAAATATTATGCAGCCATTAGAAATGACAAAATAATGGCATTTGCAGGGAAATGGATGGAGCTAGAAGGAATCATGTTGAGCTAGGAAAGCCAAGAGCAAAGAGACAGATGGTACATGGTCTCCTTGAGAAGTGGATGCTAAATCCAAAATGTTAGGTGATACAACAAAACTAACAGGACTTAAGAAACAAAGAACTCCTACTCATCTGGGCGAATCTCTACTAAATATCCCCATGCTGCTGATCACATGTATAGTGTATATGTGTATACTGTTATATGTTATAGACTGTGATAGACAATTTGCTCCAGGAAAGTTAGAATGCACTTGTGACTTTAAATTAGCATCATGATTCCACAATACTGTGAAATATGGGGAATTATGTAATCACAATTAAAAAAAAGTACCTTGGGGAAGGTAGGGAGGGAAGGGATGGTAGGGGGAAAACAATGGAGGGGGTAACAATGCTCAACAGGAAGTGTACTCATTACCTTGCTCATGTAACTGTAACCCTTTGTATAGTATATTTATAATAAAAAATTTAAAAAAAAACCAAAGGGGAGGGAAAAAAATCTCAAAAAACTCCCAAAGGAATCCTAAGCAACAAGTAAAATGTTAGAAGGCATATCTAACTTCAAACTATGCCACAGAACTGTAATAACAAAACTGCATGGTACTGGCCCCAAAACAGACAAAAATATCAACGGAACAGATTAGAAGACCCCACACAATTAGAGATGATTGATTTTTCACAAAAGTGCTAAAAACACATATTGGGGAAAAGATAGGCTTTAAAACAAATTATGCTAGAAAATCTGGATATACACATCCAGAAGTCTGAACTAGATCCCTGTCTCTTACCTTGTACTAATGTCAGTTTCAAGTGGATGAAACATCTTAATGTAAGAACTAAAATTTTTAAGTTATTATAGGAAAATATAGAAAAATACCGGAACTCCAGCAAATACGACTAAAGAGCAACAATTGGAAATTGAATCAAATTAAAAAGATTCTGTACAGCAAAATAAAATTCAATAGACATAATGAGAGAAAATATTTTCTTTTTTTTAATTTAAATTTTTATTTTTTGTGAACATATTGTACAGAGGGGTTACAATTACATGGGCAA
>NW_012267392.1:2970651-2973016 GCF_000151885.1 Dipodomys ordii
TATAGCCATTCTAGCTGGGGTGAGGTGGTATCTCAATGTTGTTTTGATTTGCATTTCTTTTATGGCTAGGGAGGTTGAGCATTTCTTCATGTGTCTGTTGGCCATCCTTCTTTCTTCTTCAGAGAAGTTGAGAGAAAATATTTTCTAGTGTACATCTGACAAGGAATTAATATCAAAAATATACTCAACAGGCTAAACTCCCCAAGAATCAACAACCCAAATTAATAAATGGGAAAATGAATTGAACAGACAATTCTCAGAGAAAAAGGCAGCAAAAAGAGCCAATCAATACATGAAGAAATTTTCAACATCCCTGGCCACAAGGGAACTGCAAATCAAAATGGCATGAAGACTTTATCTCTTCTAGTCAGAATGGCCATCATCACAAAATCAAACAACAAATCCTCACAAGGATGAAGTGGGAAAGGAACCTTGTACACTGATAATAGGGATATAAATTAGTATGAAATCAGTGTGTAGGTTTGTAAAAATCTAAAAAAATTCAACTACCATATAATTCAACTATCAAATAATCCACTCTTGGACATTTATCTGAAGGAATGTAAGTCAGGAGATAGTACAGTCACCTACACACATGTTCCTTATAACACTCTTCACAATTGTCAAGAAATGAAAACAGCCCAGATGTGCTACAACTGAGTCATGGAAAAAGAATATGTAGTTTATATACACAAGACTCTTAGTACTGAAATATGAAATTATATCATTAGCAGATAAATGTATGAAACTACAGATCATGTTAAGCAAAGTTAGTTCAGAAGGGCATATGTGTGGGTAATAGACTTCCAACACGCAGAGGCATAAATAAAAATATATACACATATGTGTATGTATATAAATATATTTATATCAATCTATATATCTATCACATAGAAATGTAAAGAGAACAGGTTAATAACTGTGAAACATTAAAAGGATTGAGGGGTAGAAAAGAGAATACTAGAAGCTGAATAATAACAAATTACAGAGTATCTGTAAATGAAGAGGGCAAAATAACATTCACTGAAAGTTGTCAAATAATAGGAAGTAGTAAGCACAAAGCCATTGGGAGTAAGCAAGGGGTGCTCATCCTGATTAAAATGTATATGCATGAAATACCATGATGAATCCCCATTGATGAATTAGTTTACACTAAAAGAAATATAAAATAACTCCTTCACTGGGGATGAGGAGGTAGGAAGACAGAGGGTGAAAGAGATTGTGTGTACTCAAAATACTGCTTAACTGTGGAGAATGGAACAGTGAAACTTGTTGAAACTGTTCTGGGGATGAGGGAAGAGTGTGAGGGAGAATGTCAGAGGGGATGAGTCTGATTTAGAGTTCATTACATTCATGTATAGATATGACAGAAAAAAACCCACTTGTAGCTAGGAGAGGTATCTCACACCTGTAATCCTAGCTACTCAGGAGGCTGAGATCTGAGGATCACAGTTCAAAGCCAGCTGGGGCAGGCAAGGCTGTGAGACACTTATCTCCAATTAAAAACTAAAAAGCTAGAAATGGAGCTGTGGCTCAAGTGGTAGAGCACTAGCCTTGAGCAAAAAGCTCAGGGACAGCCTCCAGGCCCTGAGTTTAAGCCCTAGGACCAGAACAAAATAAAAGTCCCACCTGTACAGCTAACTGATGCTAATAAAATGTGGGGAAAATGTTCACTCAGAAGTTGTAAAGATAAACATAAGGGTCTTAATAGTCTTGTTCACAAAAGTGATGAATTAGCTGCCTCTGGGGATTGCCCTGGCTGGGCTTTGCCCTGCTCCTTCAGCTACTAATGAGGTCTGGGACCGGAGTGCTGTGGGGACACTGCCTGTGACCCAATACACGTGGGGAAACCATGGCAGAGGCCTCTGGCCTTTGCTGTGCTGGCAGATCGCATGCTTGAGACAACAAATGATCACAGATCTTCTGTGCACAGAAGGCAGGGCCATGAGAGTAGAAATCACCTCAGAGACAAGGAGAGCAGGACAGAAGCAGCCTTGTCTCCACACTCCCCATCCTGGCCCTGAGACGTGACTGACTGCTCCTCACCACTGGCAAGGCAGGGCACAGCACTGGCACTGCAGGCTGGTGGAGAGGCTGAGCCAGCTATGTCAGCAGATCCTCAGGGACCCACGGGGGCCTGCAGCAGCTCATACAACTGAACAGCGGCATGCAGTTGTTCTATTCTGCTCTCAACCCTTCCAGGCCTCAGTGGAATGGACTGCCAGGTAGACATAGCTGGTAACATGTGAAGCATCCAGCTGGGTGCTGTGGCTCATACCTGTGATTCTAGCTATTCAGGAGTCTGAGATCTGATGATCACAGTTAAAAGCCATCCCGGGTAGGAAAGTCCATGAGACTCTTTTTT
>NW_012267392.1:2974486-2991497 GCF_000151885.1 Dipodomys ordii
ACCAGGCAACCAAATATTTTAAAGTCTCCAAAAGTGAGGCTGACAATGAGGATTGTCATGGCAACAAGTATGAAGCTAATGATAATCTGAGACAAACAATAATGTGATATTGATCATACCTTTAGGTGTCAAGAACAAACAGGTATCACACCAAGGCAGTGCCATGCTCTGCATGGTTATATCCTCACCAGAACTGCAGAGCACCGCAGAACCCTGAGCCTTGTGTCTCCCTCAGAAGCCTCAGGCTGTCTGTAATTTGCCAACCTTAGCTACACTGATGAGAAAGATGTCTCTGAGAACAGGAAATGGAACCATTGTCCAGGAATTCATCTTGGAGGGATTCCCGGCCGTCCAGCACCTGGGGAAGATTCTCTTCTCTGTGCACCTGCTGGCCTACCTGGCCTCCATCACAGGAAACATGGTCATCATCACCATCACCTGTGCCGACGCCCATCTCCAGACACCCATGTACTTCTTCCTCTGCGTTTTTTCTTTCATTGAGTGTTGCTTCACCAGCACAGTTATTCCCAAGTTGCTGCTCATTTTTCTTTTTGGCAGGCAGACCATTTCTTTTGCTGCCTGTTTCATACAAGCATTTGTCTTTATCTTTGTGGGATCATCTAGTTTCCTCATCATCGCTGTGATGTCTGTGGACCGATATGTGGCCATCTGCAGGCCTTTGCACTACCCCAGCATCATGAACCCAAGGACCTGCCTCCTGCTGGTCACCGCCTGCTTTGCCACCAGCTTTCCACTCATCACTGGTCTACTGGTGAAGATTTCCCGGCTGTCCTTCTGCGGTCCCCATGTCATCCCTCACTTCTTCTGTGACCTTGGCCCTCTGATCCATCTCTCCTGCTCTGACACCAGATCTGCTGAAATGATGGCCTTTGCCCTGGCCTTGTTAATCCTTTTCACATCCCTCACCATAACCATCGTGGCCTACAGCAACATAGCAGCCACCATCATACGCCTCCCCTCAGCCAAGGAGCGGCGGAGAGCGTTTTCCACCTGCTCCTCCCACCTCATGGTCCTCTCCCTGATGTATGGCAGCTGTGTCTTCATATATGTGAAGCTGAAGCAAACAAGCAGGCTGGACTCCAACAGAGAAGCTGCGCTGGTGAACACGGTGGTGACCCCCCTGCTGAACCCTGTCATCTATACTCTGCGCAACAAGCAGGTCCACCAGGCTCTCCAGGAGGCACTGTGCAGAAGGGGGACATTGAGGTAAGAAGAATCACATGACCTGGGAGTGGAAGGTGGCAGAGAAACATTTTCCCTATTTTAATGGATATTGGAGATGGGCACCTGTATCTGATGCCTGTAATCTCAGTACTCAGGAGGCTGAGATCTGAGGACCAAGGTTCATGACCAACCTGGACAGGAAAACCTGTGAGACTCTTACCTCTAGTGAATCACCAAAAAGCTAGAAGTGCATCTGTGGCTCAAGTGGTAGAGAGTTAGCCTTGAGCAAAAAATCTCGGACAGTTCAAGCCCCAGTACCAGCACACATCCCCAAAATGGAAAGTAGCTCACCATGATTGTCCAGGTAGTTTCTGACAAAATCCTCTGGACTTTGGTGTGCCAAAAAATGAAATCTCTCTTTCTTATGGTTACTTTTACTTTGTTGGGCCTATCTGCAATTGCTATCAATATTCCTCACATTCATGGTTTTGATTTTAATGATAAAATTCTTTTGAATTTGTATCTGTCTCTCATTCTAAGACCTTTGGCACAACTACTAAAGAACCAAAATAGCTACTTCCCCAAACTGTGCAACCCTACTCATTTTGTTAATCATTTATTCCCTCCAGCCAGTCACAGCCAGTCTTTGTTGTTGTTGTTCTGGTCCTGGGGCTTGAATTCAGGGCCTGAGTGCTGTCCCTGAGTTGTTGTGCTCAAGGGCAGTCCTCTACTACTTGAGCCACAGCTTCTCTTCCAGGTTTTTGGTAGTTGACCAGCGATTAGAGTCTCATGGACTTTCCTGCCTATGCTGGCTTGGAACCATGATCCTCAGATCGCAGCCTGAGGAGCTCGGATTGCAGGGCTCTGAGTGTGCCTGAGTCTCTGGTATCCAGCACAGCCATTTTTATGGCTTTTTGGGTTTCTATTCTGAGCTATTAGTGTCTCCCTCTCCAGGAGGGACACAATGGACTATGCTTTCTCCTAAAACACAGAGGGTAAGTGACTTGTTTATATATTGTGCATTGCTAGTAAAAATAATTTAGTTAAATAAATGCTTATTTTCCTGTTGAATTTGTGTTTCCAGTTACAAACTTATTTTCAAATGATAACTTGTAGTTCTATCACTTGGGATGCTAAGGCAGGATTATCACGTGCTCAAGGCCACCTTGAACTATGGAATAAGTTCAATATCAATGTGACATATATATTGAGATTTGTCTCATTAAAAAACAAACGATAACAACATAAACAATAACCTGAAAAATATGCACATCTCTGAAGAAAACATTGAAATGGTCAATTGATTCATGAAAAATGGTCAACATCACTAATCATCAGGAAAACACAGATTAGACCCAAATTAAATATGAATGTATTCTGGTTACAATGATTATTATGCAAAAGATAACAAATGCTAGCTAGGGAAGACTGGATATGCATAGGTACAAGACTAAAACTATATCTTTTCTCTCTCCATATATAAATCAATAAAAATAGGTCAATATCTTAATGGATAACCTGAAACATTGCAACTCTATGGGAAAACATTGAAAAACACTTAACAGACATAGGCAACAATTTTCTAAATAGTATGCTATTAGTTCAGGAGATCAAAGCAAGAGTTGCCAAATGCTACAACAAAACATGAGAAAGTGTCAGTCATCCTACCATGTGGGAGGTTGAGATTGGGCAAATCAGGATTCCAGGTCCACACAGGCAAAGGTTTGTGAGGTGCCACCTCAACTGTGAATGGTGATGATCACCACCATGTGATAAGATAAGTAGCGTGGACAAGATATTCTTGATCTAGGCAGCCTGACCAAAAAAGCAAAAACGAAGTTGGGCACTGGTGGCCTACACGTCATCCCTCCTACTCAGGAAGCTGAGAATTGAGGACCCAGGTTCAAAGCCAGCTCGGGCAGGAAAGTCTCCACGAACTTCTTATCTCCAATTACCCACCAAAAATCCAGAAGTGGCACTGTAGCTCAAGTGGGAGACTACTAGCCTTGAGCACAAAAGCTCAGGGACAGCACCCTGGCCCTGAGTTCAGGCCTCAGGGCCAACATACAGACACAAAAATAGAAAGTTAAAGTGCATTCTGAAACAACACACAAAACATAATCTTTAATATTTTTAGGAAACACAGAACAGAAAATCTTTGGGCTTTAGATATAGGAAAATCATTCTTAGATTTGAAATAATACACTTCTTCAAAGAAAGATTAGCAAATTGGCCCTCACTAAAGTTCACCATTTTCTCTGTGTAAGTTCATTCACACAGGATAACAGGGAAGGTCTAGACAGTTATGAAATTTTTGCTCATGACATGTAGTAGCAAGGGATGGTGTTAGCAGATAAAAACTTTCTAACATGAGAAGTAGGAACAATCCAGATTGAACACAGGTAGGAGGCACACCCGATCCTCCATCCATAGGAGTCATGGATGGCTATAAGCAAATCTAAGATGCTTGGGGTAAGCCTGGCACTAGTGGCTCAAGCCTGTAATCCTAGCTACTTAGAGGCTGAGGTCTAAGGATCAAGGTTGGAAGTCAGCCCGGGCAGGAAAGTCTGTGAGAGTTAAGCAGCCAAAAGCCAGAAGTGGAGGTGTGATTCAAGCGCACAGTGTTAGTCTTTGTAACAACCCATGTGCAAGAAAAATCCACCCAGGCACAGTTAAAGGTAACCAAAGAGTTTTATTGGTCAGTCTGCAACTGTCCTGTCCTAGGTTGCCTCAGAACTAGGAGCAGCTGCAATTTCCAAGGGGCAAGATTCTTTTCCTTCATTCCCTCCTTCCCACAGGTCTCACCTCCCTGCAAGCCTCTCAGCTCTCTCCTGGCCTCTCCACCTCTGCTGGCCTCTCAGCTGTCTGTCAGCCTCTCCACCTCTCTGGCCTTTCCACAACCCCCCCCCCAAGCCTCACACCCCTCTTGCAGGCCTCTCCTCAGGGCCTGCAGGCAAGACACACCTCTCTTGGGCTCTCTCATTCCAGTGAATCTTGCTGCTTCCCTCTCCACTGTGTGTCTCTTTTCTTTTTGTCTATTTTTTCAAGCTTCCTCTGCTTTTTTTTCTCCTCTCTCCCCCAGAACTCCCCTCTGTATCCAGTGGCCCACCCCCCAAGCCACCCACTGCCCCATTCCCTTTGATACCTCTCCCTTTCCGGAAGGATGAAGGGGGGAGGCTTGGCAGTGACATCAGCAGGGGGCCTAACCCTCTGCCCTGCTGGCTCTCACATTCCCCACTGGTTTTTCTGTCCAATCAAATCATTGATTTGTACATACCTCTTTTGGGCCAAATCCTAAACTTCCCCACTCCTCCATCAAACAGGCTTACAGTGTGGCAAATCCAACAAAAACATGCTGCCTCGCTGCTCACAATAGCCAGGATATGGAAACAATCCAGATGCCCCACTACAAATGAATGCATCCAAAAATTCTGGTACCTATATATAATGGAATATTATGCAGCCATTAAAAAGTACAAAATAATGACATTTGCAGGGAAATGGATGGAGTTAGAGTTGAGTTGAGGTAAGCCAAGAGCAAAGAGACAAATGGCACATGGTCTCCTTGATAAGTGGATGTTAAATCCAAAACATAAGGAGATAGGACAAAGTAAACAAGACTTGAGAAACAAAGGACCTCCATTCAGCTGGTTGAATGAATATTAAATGACCCCATGCTGATGACCACATATATGGTATATATGTGCACATCTGAGGGAAACTAGGAGAAGGAAACAGAAACATAGGGAAACAAGGGAAAACATACAACAGTGGGAACCATCAGCTGCACTTGGTCATTGATCAAAATGAACTAAGCAACTCAATGGCAGCGATGGGAGGGAGGGAATGAGTGGGAAAGAGGGAACAGCTGACACTAAACAAAAGGAATGAAATGAATATATCACCCAAAGTGGAAGAAAAAACTGTATTGTCAAAGCTCATAGAACTCATAAACTTTATAAACCATGATAAGGACAATTTGTCCCATGAAGGTTAGAATATGTTTGTGACTTTAAGTATCACTATCTCACAATACTGTGACATTTGTGAAATTTATATAATCACTTAATCACAATAAAAAATTTGCTGCTACAAACCAGGCTGCTTGTACAAAGGTGTGGGCACAAAATCTCTTCCAAAAGAAAACAATAAAAAAAAAAAACATGGGGCTGGGAAGGTGGATCAGTGGTAGAGCGCTTGCCTTGCATGCCTGAGGCCCTGGGTTCGATTCCTCAGCACCACATAAGCAAAAAGAAAAAAGCCGGAAGTGGCGCTATGGCTCAAGTGGTAGAGTGCTAGCCTTGAGCTGAAGAGCTGAGGGACAGCACCCAGGCCCAGAGTTCAGGCGCCATGACCGGACCCATCCCACACCCGCCCCCCTGCCAAAAAAAAACAAGAAACATATTAACACTTGGTAAATCTTATCTTTAGGGGATCCTCTTGTGTCTCTGAATAATCCATCTTGCTTAGCAAAGAGCAAAAGGGAGAAGGCTTACCCAGTCATGACCATATTGTAATTAATTTAGTTTAAGTTTCCTTTAAGGTCCTGTTCATTCTTTCCACATGTCCTGAACTCTGAGGTCTATACAATGTAATTTACAATTTATTTTAGGGCTTTGTCTCATAATTGAGTAACTTGGGGCCATGAAGACCAGACTATTGTTGGACTCTACTGCTAAGGGTAAGCCAAATTGAGGAATTAACAGTTACCTGAGCAGTTTTGGGTTTTGTTGGGAATCCCTCAGCCCAGGCTGAAAAAGTCCATTAGTACTAACAGATATTGATACCCATATTTTTCAGGCTTTTCCTCTGTGAAGTCCTCTTCCCAAAATTCACCAGGTGAGGTTCTTCATATACATGCCCTCTCCACATATTCTATCTCTCCAGCATGTACCTGTTGGCAACATTTTACATACATTATATAGGCGTGGCAGGCAGAGACCCACTGGTTTTCAAGACAGGCAGAGTAATTTACCAGGGTGACAAATTGCCAGATATAAACAGACAAAGAAGGCTTGAACCGGTAACCACTTTTCCCAAGTGCAGTCTCCACATTTACACACTTGTTACCACTATTTTTTGTTTCTTCCTTAAATATTAATGGCTAGAGGATGTAGAGGCCCTACTGGTTTTAGGGTGGCCTCCTGAGCTACCTGATCATCTCAGTTTTTTCCCTGAACCTCAGGGGTCTCAAATTTCTTTAATACCTGTTTAGTACTCTGAACCCAATGTGGAGCTTGGAGACCTCTGTTTTATTTTGACTGTCCTCCCTTTCAAGCTCACTTTCATGATTTCATCCTCCTTCTCAAAGGCATCCTTAACCTGCAAGTGTTCTGCCAGAGGCATAAAAAAGTTTCTTCTAGTGTCCAATTGCTGCTGCAGCCCGCTCGCAGCCCGGTGCTCCTTCTCACAGCACCTTTGCTTGCTCCTCATTAAAGGTCTCAGTGGTGCTACTGAGGGACTTTTGTCGCATGCTGCTTCTGTATTACACTTTGTATGGTGAGGATCTTGGAAGTCTGTTTGCCCTTTTTTTCCTAGTAGTTTGTCTTTCTCGTTTTTTTACTTTGGTGTATTTTGCAACAGATCTTTTAACTGTTTAGCTCTTCTGTTTTTGTTTGTTTGTTTGTTTTTTGCCTAATGCTCTTTCCCTTTCCTGGGCACTTCCCATCAGAGCATGTGTGTTCTTTATCTTTTCATGAAGACTGACAGTCTCCCTTCTTGAGCCTGTTGTTTTCCTGCTCACTTTTCTTGACCTCTTCTTCTCTGGCCCAGCACTTCTGTGTCTGCTCTGCTAACTGCTCTTTCAGTTCTTTCTCTCATTTGGAATTTTCACTCACAGGTCTAAACCAGCAGAGCCTAGCGGTGTTTCTGTGCTATTTGCTCCAGTCTGGGCTTCAGTAGAGCAAGTTGTCATGGAGATGAACACTGTTCTGTAAACAGGAAGCAGTCATCTGGTGGGGGTGGATGGGTGGGGGACCAGTGAGGGCCCATCCCATAGTGAAACAACACATGATAGTAAAAGGTTTCTTTCCCTCTACTAGTCCTCAGGCAGAGCAAGCTCTCTATATCTCTGTCTCTGTATCTGTCTCTGTCTGTCTGTCTGCGTTTCTTTGTCTCTCTGGAAACTGCCTTAACACAGGATCTGATCTTGGAGGCCCTGGATACTCAGTGCCCCTCCTGGACAACCCAGAGCACATGCTGAGAGTTTCAAAGTATGCCATGGTTACCCTGCAGCTCAGAGGTAAGCAGCCCAGTAAGATTAACTCAACCCATGGGGCCCAAGTGAGACAGACAGCCTCACACTACTGCCTTACTTATGACCTCTGAAGAGTGAGACAGTCCATCGAGGCACAGGTAAAGGTGGACAAAAGAAGTTTATTTACACTATTTACACCAGAAAGGGGTCCTGCGACTACCTTGTCCTGGGCTAGATACCCAGAACCAGGAGCAGCCTCAACTACCAGACCTCCAAGCCTCCAATGGGCAGCCCTGACCTTTATTTGTTGGTCTGCAAACCACAAAATTAGTCGGTCTGCAAACCTCCAACCCCAGACCTCCAAAGCTCCAAAAGGGAGGTTCTCCCATTCCTCCTTCTCTGCAGGCCTCTCCACTCTCCACAGGCCTGCCCTGCTCTGATCCAGGAGGGGCCTCTCCACATGCCTCTCTAGAGGGAGTCCCAAATGGCCTCCAGAGGAGGTACCAAATGGATTCTGGAGGAGCTCCCAAATGGCCCCTGTAAGAGGCCCCAATTGCCTCTTGAGGCTTGCCCTGCCCGCCACAGGCCTGCCCTGCTCTGCTCTGCCAGACTTTCCTCTCCTGCCGTCTCGCCCTCCACTCCCAACTACTCTCTTCAATGATCTCGCCTCCTCCTTCAGGACTGTTTTCCAACAGCCATTCATGCTCCTCCCCCAGGCTGCCCACTGTCCAATCACTTCTTGACAGCTTTCCATGGAACACGGGATGTGTTTCAGCCTCTCAATGCCCTGCTGTATCCCGTGGCCATGTCTGTGGAGCCCTGAGGTTCACCTATGCCCTGCCCTCTCCAGCAGGCCGGGCCACAGGGCCATGCTGATTATCGGGGCCCCATGGGTTATTACACCTTTGCTGTGGTAATGGGTGCCAGAGTGGAATGCTGTCATGAGAGGAGGCATCTGAGGAGAAGGGAAGGTGCCGTGAGCCCTGATGGGGGGAGAAGACAGCCTGGCGTGTTGTCCTTCCTGTTCGTGCCAGTCAATCCCATGTATGGCTGACACACATGTTCCTCACATGTCTTGTACGTGCAGCCCAAGAGCACAGACTATCTTTGATTTATAACCCATTGTTACATGTCATTGAGCACAGTGTTCAAGTATGGCCATCTTCCCTCGATTCTGTAAGAGGAGCCAGTGTCTCACTCCTGTCATCTTAGTTACTCAGGAGGCTGAGAGCTGAGGATCACAGTTCAAAGCCAGTCTGGGCAGGGAAGTCTATAAAACTCATCTCCAATTAACAACCAGAATGCCAGAAGTCAAGTTGTGGCTCAAGTGGCTCAAGAGCACTAATTGTGAGTTAAAAAAAAAAAAAGAAAGCCCAAGGATAGTATCTAGGCCCTGAATTCAAGCCCCAGACTGACACACCCCCCCCCACACACACAACCACACACACAACCACACACACACACCCCCACACACACTGGATCTGCTCAGATACCCGTGTGTCTGAAAGATGAAAAAAGACTAATGCAGCTAACCTCTATCTATTGAGAGATGGTGCCTGTCCTGTTACAAGCATGGTTGCAGCCTGTGGGATCAGCAGGAGCTGTGCTCTGCAGGAGTCTTAGCTAAATCCCATCTGACTTCCCTGGACTGGAGGAGGCTGAGATTTCTCTGATGCAGAATCAGGGAGAGAAATACTGTATTTAACTGACCAGCAGATTACTACTCATTATGAAAAAGCAGTAATAAGAATGAGGAAGTAGAATGTAATGATCATAGTGATGGTGATGACAGTGAAGTGGTGGTGGCGATGGTAATGGTGGAGATGATCTGAGAGAAACAGTAACCTGCCATCCATCACAGCATTGGACTGTAGGAATCCACCGGAAGCCCAGACACCCTCACGTGAGCATGCTGGGAAATGACTGGGTCTTGACTCCTCAGAAGCCAATACTGTAATCTGCTAACCCCAGGTTAATATGGAAGAGAAGGCAATGACTCTGGAAATGGGGAATGGAACAGTTGTCCAGGAATTCACCCTGGAGAGCTTCCCAGCTGTCCAGCACCTGGAGAAGATTCTCTTCTCCGTGCACCTGCTGGCTTATTTGGTTACCATTACAGGAAATGCGGTCATCGTCACCATTACCTGCGCTGATGCCCATCTCCATGTACTTCTTCCTCTGCGTTCTCTCTCTCATTGAATGTTGTTTCACTAGCATGGTTATTCCCAAGTTGCTGGTCATTTTTCTTCTTGGCAGGCAGACAATTTCTTTTGCTGCCTGTTTCACACAACCATTTGTCTTTATATTTGTGGGATCATTCAGTTTTCTCATTATTCCTGTGATGTCTGTGGACCGATACGTGGCCATCTGCAGGCCTTTGCATTACCCCAGCATCATGAACCCGAGGTCCTGCTGGTCATCGCCGGCTTTGCCACCAGCTTTTTACACATCACTGGTATACTGGTGAGTGTTTCCCGGCTGACCTTCTGTGGTCCCCACACCATCCCTCACTTCTTCTGTGAACTCAACCCCCTGATCCATATCTCTTGCCAGACTCCAGATCTGCTGAAATAATGGCCTTTGATGGTTCTTCATTGTTCATTTCACATCCCTCACAATAACTGTCATGTCGAATTGAAACCCTTTTGTACAACTACTTAAAAATAATTTAAAAAATCGAAAAGGGAAGAACAAAGAAATTAACTTGTCTCAACAATCACCCAGCAGAAAATACCTTGAAGAACTTGGTGCTGGAATCACCTCTCTTGGAGCAACCTATTGGGTCCAGGGCATGGCAATGTCAATTACAAGAAAAGAATGCATGGGCTTTGACCCATGGGTTGGGCTTGTAATACTAGCTACTCAGAATCCAGGTTCACAGCCAACCCAGGCAGAAAAATCTCTGTGACTCTAATCTCCAATTAACCACCCAAAGACAACCCAGAATGCCACAGAAGTAAAAAGATAATTATTTAATTTATATATGTTAAGGTCTACATAAATGTTATTGAACTGATATAAAACTACCTATAAGAAATCATAGAAGATATTTTTCAACACAATATAAAGAGAACCAATCTGGATTTTCAAGCAGTAAAATGAGTTGTAAGATAGATGTCAATCATCTAGGTGAATTTTAGCATAAGGTAAATCACAACAGGAAGAAACTCTACTGAGATTTCTATGACAGTGGGACATTGAATTAAATGACCAAGAAATCCAAAGCTTATGGCCCTATTGTTTTGAAATCTTAAAAAAATTATCTTTAAGTAGTTGTCATTCAATAAAGCTGTTTATGAATACAGGGCATCTGGATCATCTCACTCCTTTGAACATTCTCACCCGTCCCTCCCACCCCACCCCTGCCCTCATTTTCTTAATTGATGTCTCTACTTCTGCACTTTCATCCTGGACAGAGCATCCCGGAGAGCCCGGTGGACCTGCTTGTTGCGTAGGGTGCAGATGACAGGGTTCAGCAAGGAGGTCACCACCGTGTTCACCAGCGTGGCCTCTCTGTTGGAGTCCAGGTGGCTCGTTTAGCTTTGGCTTCACATATATGAAGACACAGCTGCCATACATCTGGGAGAGGACCATGAGGTGGGAGGAGCAGGTGGAGAAAGCTCTCTGCTGCTCCTTGGCTAAAGGGAGACACACTATGGTGGCCATGTTGCTGTAGGCCACGATGGTTATCATGAGGGATGTGAAGAGGATTAACAAGGCCAAGGCCAAGGCCATCATTTTGTCGGGCCTGGTATCAGAGCAGGAGAGATGAATTAAGGAGCCAGTGTCACAGAAGAAGTGAAGGATTACGTGGGGACCACAGAAGGACAGCTGGGAAAGCCGCAGGACCACTGCCAGCATGGAGACAAAGGAAATGCTGTAGCAGATAAAGACCAGCAGAAGACAGGCCCTGGGGCTCATGAGGGCCAGGTAGTGCAGAGGCTTGCAAATCACCAGGTTATTGATCAAAGGACATCATGGCCAGGAGGAAGAAAATGGTTGAGCTGAGAAATATAAAAGAAAAAGCCTGAGTGAGACAGGAGGTCAAAGGAATTGTCTGCTGGCCTACAAGAAAGATGGCCAGCAGCTTAGGAACCACTGTGCTGATAAAACAGCACTCACAGAAGGAGAAGTTGCTGAGAAGAAGTGCATGGGGGTGTGCAGGCGCCAGTCAGCTGAGGTGCTGAGCGTGTTTCCCATGATAGATGCCAAGTATGCTGTCAGGTGCACAAGGAAGAGGAAACTCCTGGTGGGCTGGAGTGCAGGAAAGCCCTCCAGGACAAACTCGGAGACTTTTGTCTCATTCCTCGGCTCCATCATTTCTTTTATGGCTAGAGAGGTTGAGCATTCATGTGTCTATTGGCCATTCTTATTTCCTCTTCACAGAAGTTTCTCTTTAAGTCTTTAGCCCACTTAGTTATTGGGCAGTTGTTTCTTTGAGGATTTGTTGTTGGGGGATTTAATTTTTTGAGTTCCAGGTATATTTTAGATATGAGACCCTTATCTGTTGTATGGCTAGTGAAGATCTTCTCTCAATCCATGGGCTTTCTATTGATCTTGCTAGCTATGTCCTTTGCCATGCAGAAGCAATCCCACTTTTGGGCATTTACCCAAATGATCACAAACAAGACCATACTAAAGCTACTAGCACAACTATGTTTATTGCAGCATTATTTACCATAGCTAAGATATGGAACCAACCCAGATGCCTCTCAGTAGATCAATAGATCAAGAAAATGTGAGATATATATATATATATACATACATACATACACAATGGAATTATATGCCTCCATCAGAAAGAATGACATCACCCCATATGTTAGGAAATAGAAAAACTTGGAAAAAATTATATTAAGTGAAGTAAGCCAGGCCCAAAGAAACATAGGTCCTATGGTTTTCCTGATTTGCATTAACTAGTATATATCTGGGACAACCAGAAAAGGTCAAAAGCTATGTACATGTGACCAGATAAGATGAAGGTAAGTGAAATGAACCCCAAGATAGGGACACAAGTGGTTTTTTTCTTTCTTGCTATTGTTTCAAACGTATTTATAAGGTACTACGTGATTTTTTGTTGCTTTGTATGTTCCTCCCCCACTGTATAACCCGTTTTCACTATATTTGATGTCAGTATAATTTGGGGGAGGGGAAGGGAAAAAACAAAATGTTTAAATAGGGATACAGGTTGACCCATTGGAACAATGAGTTGTACAAGACACTGTTAAACAACGAACTTTACAATTTAGGCCAGGGTGGTGGGGAGGGGAGAGAGTAGTTGTGGAGGTGGGAGGGAAGGGATGGTAGGGGAAAAACAAAGGAGGAGGCAACAATGCTTGATAAGAAATGTACTCATTACCTTGCTCATGTAACTGTAACCCCTCTGTACAGTATTTTCACAATAAAAAACTTATTTTAAAAAAGCCACTTAGCAGCCAGCCCCAGGTGGCTCACACTTGTCATCCTAGATAGTATTATAGGAAGCTGAGGATCCCAGTTCAAGGCCAGCTTTGGCAGGAAAATCCATGAGACTCTTTTCTACCAAAAAGCTAGGAATAGAGCTGTGGCTCAAAGTGGTAGAGGTCTAGCCTTGAACACCCAAAGCTCAGGCCCTAGGTTCAAGACCCAGGACTGGCAAATAGACACAGATACAGACAGACAGACAGACAGACAGACAGACAGACAGACAGACACACACACACACACACACACACACACACACACACATCTACTACCCATCTAGAAAGCAGATGTTCTGAATATATTCTATGTTCCTATAATTAAACTGTGTTTAATTCTCTGAATTGTGTAAACCTATTTTTTTTGTTTTTTTTTTTTTTTTTGGTTGTGGGCCTTGAACTCTGGGACTGAACCCTCAGCTCTTCAGCTCAAGGCTAGCGCTCTACCACTTGAGCTACAGTCCCACTTTGGTTCTCTAGTAGTTTATTGGAGATAAGAGTTTCACGGACTTTCCTTCCCGGGCTGGCTTTGAACTGCAATCCTCAGATCTCAGCCTCCTGAATAGCTAGGATGACAGGCAAGAGCCACCGGCGCCCAGCTACACCTTTTGTTTTAACTCTACAGGATCCAAAGTTCTAATTTAAAGAGAATCTGTTTCCAGTTTAAGGATCAGATCCATTAAATTGCAAACTGTCCTCAGGGTCAACTACTTACCAAGAAGCAGCTCGCTTCTTGGAAATAAAGCTCTGTTGTTTACACTTGGGGTTGGGGGGGCTGGCTCCATTGATTATATCTTTCCTTCTCCCCCCTGCCCCCAGCAAACCAGGAATTCCCAGGGTAAAAGAAATGAAAAAGAAAAGAGCACTCTGGATTGAGATCTACCCCTCTTTGATCTAGCAAACAGACTTAATGGGTGACTTATGAATAATAGAAAACTGTTAAGACAAGTTCTTTTTAAAGAAGACAGAAATTTCCAAAGTGTTGATTCATGGTCGGTCTGTCCCTATGACAGTGAGCTAGAGAGGTCCTACACTATTTGACAACTTAAAAATGCCCAAATCTATACTAACATTGGTGAGTCTAACTATTTGGAATTCCTTCTAAGTGGCACAATAACACACTTGTCCCAGAACATACATCCATATGTCTAGAGGGCATGGTGATATAATCCATAGTCAAAGTCAAACCTGGAACCTTGGGCATCCATCCCAAAAGAGACTCAGTGTGAGAAGATGATAAAAGTTAATTTTTGCTGTTCATGGGCCCCAGTAGCCATTTTCTCATCCACTCTGGCTGCCTGTCATTGTGAATAGGTGAGGACCGTTGCCATCATACAGGAGGTGCATTGTATGGTCCTCATCATATTAATACAGCAGCACACACAGGTGTCACTGGAGAGGCCACACAGGTCCAAAGGACAAGCCAATGAGCATTTATTAGAGCAATGGGAGACACTGACACAGGAACAGCATCCCCAAGGACATTGTTAGAGCTGGAAAATCTCAGTAGAAAGGACAAAACTATTTTACTGGGTATGGCAACATTACTACCCCTGGCCTTAATATTCAACACGCTCCTCTGTGACAGTCTTCAGAGCTAGATTTACCATGCCTGCCCCCAATGAGTGGGCAGTGATAGAGACATCAAATTAGAAAGACCTGTGTGCGTGGAGGGATGGAGGGGTTGGTTGTGCATGCGTGTGTGTGCACATGCACACACCAATCCTGGGGCTTGGCATTCAGGGTCTCACACTCTTGCTTGGCTTTTTTTGCTCAAGGTTGACACTTTTGAGTCACAACTTCATGTCCAGCTTTTTGCTGATTAATTGGAAATGAAAGGCTGAGGGCACTTCTGCTAGGTCTGGCTATGAGTCTTAATGTGCAGATTTCAGTCTTCTGAGTAACTAGGATTACAAGCATATGCAACCACTGCCCAACTAGTGAATTTTTTTTAAACTTTTTAATCTTTTTCTATTTTCTCTTTGTGTGACATGATATATCCTTTATAGAGATACAATTTGTATGCTCCAATACATACAAATCTTATAGGTATAGATCGATTCTCTTCACATTCTGTTCACAACTCAAGCTACACATATTTCAATTTTACCATCAAATTCCTGTGTCTTTCCCATTGAATATTTGTACCCCAAAGCCCCAGTTATTTGAAATTCTAACATCAAACACCTTTGGAGCCAAGGAGAGTCATGTACACCTATAATTCTAGTTACTTCAGAGTCAGCCTGGCCAGACAAAGCAGAGAGGCTCTCATCTCCAATATTAAACAGCAAAAAACCATGAATGGAGGTGTAACAAGCCAACACTGAGTGAAAAAAGCCAAGTAAGGGCATGAGGTCTTGAGTTAAGTCTTAGTACCTACCAACACAACAACAAAAAAACGCCAGAGAAAACAAAATTATGTTGGCTTGTTGTTGAACAGAACATAACATTCATTTCTTTCTTTTCTGGCTTTTGTTGTTTGTTGAGTATCTGAGCCTGTTTGTTGTTGTATCTGAGCCGGTGAGGTTTACTAGAAGTATAGGAAGTCATTAAATCAGCACAATATGTGTATTCATCTCAGAGTTGGGGCTGTTATCTCTTTAGGAATTGATCCACAGGTCAACATCAATGATTTATATTTTTCAATTATTGTTTCTGAGGATCTTTTGCTTAGAGGAAAGAAAATCTAATGGACCAGGAAAGAAGAGTTACAGCCTGTGGATATAGCCTATCAGGCACTGGAATGTCAGGCCCTAGTGAAGGGCTCAGCATGCTTTACACTTGTTATTTGATAGTTTTAATAATGTCTTTAAGCTTAGAGCTACTTCACATTTTAAACTAGTCTCATTCTACAGTTCTAATTGGAACCAATTTCTACCCCTTTCTGGGGGGATAGTCTTGGCCTCAGCTCTTGAGTTGTTACAGTTTTTGGGAAGTGTTCATACCAGAATATATAAAGACATACAAGTTTGTCAGATACTGTGGTTCATGCCTGTAATCTTAGCTACTCAGGAGGCTGAGATGTGAGAATTGTGGTCCAAAGCCAGCTCTGGGATGAAAGTCCATGAGACTCTTTGTAAGCATTATTCCCACCTTAGGCCCTCAGCTCCACCCAGACCTGAGCTCCTCCCAGCCCTGAAGTTCCCACCATGCAGCGGGCCTCTCCCTCTTTCCTCCCAGACATAACTAAGCTCCCATCTACCTCACTTCCTGCCCCCAGACCCTGCTGCTACCTAGATATTGGAGGGTTCCATGTTCTCCCTCTCTGGGAGAAATATGACTCCTCTAATAAACCTTATAATAATCTTTCTCTTGTGTCTGCCTGCTTCTGCGTGGTTCCCTGGAATGGATGTGAAGGATCCTTTCATTGAAAATGGCCTTCTCAGCTCTGCTGGCAATAAATCTTTTCTCCCACTTGACTTCTGTCCATGTGGTCTTTTGAGTTACTTTCTTTTGGGTCACTTTCTTCCTAGGTTACATTTTTTCTTTCACTCTTACCTTCAAATAAACAACAACAACAAAAAAGTAGGAAGCAGAGCTCAAGTGGTAGAGCAATAGAATTTAGCAAAAAAGTTCAGGGCCAGTGTCCATAGTCTGAGTTCAGCCTCACAACTGTCACAAAAATAAAGTGTACAAGGTGTCAGTACAACAGGAAGCAAATACACAGCTTAATCATTTCTTAACTTTATTGAAGCAAGTAAATAGAAACATATTTAACTCATTAAGAAAGATAACTAGCTGAGCACTGGTGGTTCATGCCTATAATCCTAGCTACTAAGGAAGCTGAGATCTGAGGATCATCATTCAAAGCCAGGCTGGGTAGAAAAGTCCCCATGAGACACTTACCTCCAATTAACCACTCAAAAACCAGAAGTGGCACTGTGGCACAAGTGGTAGAGCACTAGCCTTGAGCACAAAGATGCTCAGAGACAGAGCCCAGGCCCTGAGTTCAAGCCCCCAACCAACAAAAAAAGAAGAAAGAAAACTAAAAAAATGTAGTGCCTATTTACAATGAAATTTTACACAACCAGTAAAAGAAAATATGTCATTTGCAGGGAAATGGATGAACCTATAACAAGTCATATGTGAGGTAAGCAAGCTCAGAGAAACAGATGGTGGATGTTTTCTCTCATATGTGGAATTAGATCTAATATATACTGGAACATGGTAA
>NW_012267392.1:2991695-2993745 GCF_000151885.1 Dipodomys ordii
ATGGAGGAAATGGATCCCTTTATGGATTCAATGTTGGGTCTCAGAGTACTGATCTCACCTCTCAATGAGGTGAGATCAGTATGCATTACCTCTAATTTGGCGTTTATCTCACTTCTTACTGAGGTTTGTGCAGCTTCTATTTTTGCATCCAACTTTTGTTTGATATCCTGTATATCTTTTGATAATTCATCCTTGTGCTCTTTCAATTTCTGATCCATTTCTCACTTTATTTCTTGAGTCATTGCCTCCAGCAACCCTTGGATGTAGCTTTTGTCTTACCATCAAATTCCTGTGTCTTTCCCATTCAATATTTGTACCATCAAACACCTTTGTAGCCAAGGATAGTCATGTACACCTATAATCCTAGTTACTTCAGAGTCAGCCTGGCCAGACAAAGCAGAGAGGCGCTCATCTCCAATATTAAACAGCAAAAAACCATGAATGGAGGTGTAACAAGCATTAGAGTGCCAACACTGAGTGAAAAAAAGCCAAGTAAGGGCATGCAGTCTTAAGTCTTAGTTCCTACCAGCACAACAACAAAAATAAAAAAGAGAGAAAACAAAATTACGTTGGCTTGTTGTTGAACAGAACATAACATTCATTTCTTTCTTTTCTGGCTTTTGTTATTTGTTGAGCATCTGAGCCTATTTGTTGTTGTATCTGAGCCTGTGAGGTTTACTAGAAGTACAAGAAGTCATTAAATCAGCACAATATGTGTATTCATCTCAGAGTTGGGGCTGTTATCTCTTTAGGAATTGATCCACAGGTCAACATCAGTGATTCATATTTTTCAATTATTGTTTCTGAGGATCTTTTGCTTGGAGGAAAGAAAATCTAATGGACCAGGAAAGAAGAGTTATAGCCTGTGGATATAGCCTATCAGGCACTGGAATGTCAGGCCCTAGTGAAGGGCTCAGCATGCTGTACACTTGTTATTTGATAGTTTTAATAATGTCTTTAAGCTTAGAGCTACTTCACATTTTAAACTAGTCTCATTCTACAGTTCTAATTGGAACAAATTTCTACCCCTTTCTCGGTGGATAGTCTTTGCCTCAGCTCTTGAGTTGTTACAGTTTTTGAGAAGTGTTCATACCAGAATATACAAAGACCTACAAGTTTGTCAGATACTGTGGTTCATGCCTGTAATCTTAGCTACTCAGGAGGCTGAGATGTGAGAATTGTGGTCCAAAGCCAGCTCTGGCATCAAAGTCCATGAGACTCTTTGTAAGCATTATTCCCACCTTAGGCCCTCAGCTCCACCCAGACCTGAGCTCCTCCCAGCCCTGAAGTTCCCACCATGCAGCGGGCCTCTCCCTCTTTCCTCCCAGACCCACCTGAGCTCCCATCTACCTCACTTCCTGCCCCCAGACCCTGCTGCTACCTAGATATTGGAGGGTTCCATGTTCTCCCTCTCTGGGAGAAATATGGCTCCTCTAATAAACCTTATAATAATCTTTCTCCTGTGCCTGCCTGCTTCTGCGTGGTTCCCTGGAATGGATGTGAAGGATCCTTTCATTGAAAATGGCCTTCTCAGCTCTGCTGGCAATAAATCTTTTCTTCTACTTGACTTCTGTCCATGTGGTCTTTTGAGTTACTTTCTTTTGGGTCACTTTCTGCCTAGGTTACATTTTTTCTTTCACTCTTACCTTCAAATAAACAACAACAACAACAAAGTAGGAAGCAGAGCTCAAGTGGTAGAGCAATAGAATTTAGCAAAAAAGTTCAGGGACAGTGTCCATACTCTGAGTTCAAGCCTCACAACTGTCACAAAAATAAAGTGTACAAGGTGTCAGTACAACAGGAAGCAAATACACAGCCTAATCATTTCTTAACTTTATTGAAGCAAGTAAATAGAAACATATTTAACTCATTAAGAAAGATAACTAGCTGAGCACCGGTGGTTCATGCCTATAATCCTAGCTACTAAGGAAGCTGAGATCTGAGGATCATCGTTCAAAGCCAGGCTGGGTAGAAAAGTCCCCATGAGACACTTACCTCCAATTAACCACTCAAAAACCAGAAGTGGCACTGTGGCACAAGTGGTAGAGCA
>NW_012267392.1:2993795-2994345 GCF_000151885.1 Dipodomys ordii
TCCCTCCCACCCAGCACCTCCTCAAAAGCAAAATAAACAAAAGAATATCCATGGATGGGCACAGAAGGATAGCAAGCCACAAAAATATATACATTCATTGTACCTGAGCGTTTGTTGCCATTTGGGGACATAGAATTATAAGTATCAGAGAAATCTTTTTTTAGGTTTTGTTTTTCTTTTTATTCAAGGGTCATTTTCAGACAAAACTTTTTGCCTGGCACTGGTGGCTCACCAGTGTAATTCTAGCTACTCAAGAATCTGAGACATAAGGATCACAGATCAAAGTAACCAGGTAAGAAAGTCATTGAGACTCTTGGAAGTGGCGCTGTGGCTCGAGTGGTAGAGCTCTAGCCTTGAGCTGAAGAGTTGAGGGACAGCACACAGAGTTCAAGCCCCATGACTGATTTAAAAAAAGAAAGAAAGAAAGAGAGAGAGAGAGAGAGAGAGAGAGAAAGGAAGGAAGGAAGAAAGAAAAGAAAGAAAGAAAGAAAGAAAGAAAGAAAGAAAGAAAGAAAGAAAGAAAGAAAGAAAGAAAGAAAGAAAGAAAGTC
>NW_012267392.1:2994650-2996528 GCF_000151885.1 Dipodomys ordii
AAGAAAGAAAGAAAGAAAGAAAGAAAGAAAGAAAGAAAGAAAGAAAGAAAGAAAGAAAGAAAGAAAGAAAGAAAGTCCTTGAGACTTTTATCTGCAAGTAGGCACCAAAAAGCCAGAAGTGGAGCTGTGTCTCAAGTGGTAGAGTGCTGGCTTGAGCAAAAAGCTCACAGAAATCTCCAGACTCTGTTCAAGCCTCAGAACGGTACCTAATGACAACCAAACAAACGAAAACCTGTTTTTGTGGTCCCAGCACAGTCCCCTGAAGTGAATTAGATACAAGGAGCAATCAGTGAATTCTAACAGGGTTCATGTTGAGCTAGAGCCTGAAGTAGTTTAGTTTTAAAAAGAAGTGATTTTGAGCCTGGAACTGGGGGCTCATGTCTCTGTACATAGCTATGCTAGAGAGTGAACTTCTAAAGACCATGGTTCCAAGTCAGGCAGAAAATTCTAAGATTCCATTTTCAACATAACCAGCAAAAAGCAGAGCTGGAGTTCTGGCTCAACTGCTTGAAAGCCACCAAGCAAGCAAGTTGAGCAAGACTGAGATCTTGAGTTCAATCACTGGTATTGCCATAGGAGAAAGAAAAGGGAAGGAAGGAAGGAAGGAAGGAAAGAAGTAAGGGAGGGAGGGAGGAAGGGAGGGAGGAAGGAAGGAGGGAGAGGAAGGAAGGCAGGGAGGGAGGGGGAGGGAGGAAGGAGGAAAGAAGGGTAGATGGGAGGGAAGGAAGGAGAGACAGAGACAGAGAATGCTTTCTCTATGTCCTATTCATGCTAGGATGCTAGGTTGTCAGTTCAGGGGAGAAACTGTCTTCTTACCTTCTGACTGGATATTTAAGAAATGCCTACCAGAGTCTGGTGAATTGCATAACTTAGTTTCAGTTACCATTTTGTCATTATTCTCCCTGTTATTACTTGCCCAAGTAAAACACATGCTTTCTTTCGCCCTTTAAATACACAGAATTTGCTAGTGTTCATCTCAGATCTTTGACTTAGCTTCTGATTTAGCCAAATCAAAGCTGCCCTTTCTTTACAAAGAGTATTATGAAATCAATCTGGAGAGAAACAGACCACTTCAGTTTGAAGTGAATGCATGGACAGCCGTTCCGTCTCACTGGGCACACACTTACCACAGGCAGCTCAGGGCTCTGTCTTCTCGCCCTTCACTCCTCCAAAACTCCAGAGCACTTGTCTAGGCAGCTGGAATCTAGTGTAATGAACAGTTTCATTTGAGATGCCCTTAATTTGTCCGAGAAAAAGTCAGTTCACCCATCACATCTGCCCATTATCATACTTCAGTGCTTTCCCTTACCAAGGGTAAGATAATAAAAAAGTGACAGTTGCTGGAAATCTTGTGTGATGAAAGAAGAGGAAATAAAGAAGTGACAGAAAGAGAGAGAGAGATGGAGGAAGTGAGGGAGGGAGGATGGAAGGAAGGAAGGAAGGAAGGGTTAAAGATAGAGAAAAGAGAGGGTAAGAAATACAGAGAAAGAGAGAAAGAGAATGAGAAAGAAAGAAAAGGAAGGAAGAAGGAGAGAGAAAGAAACAAAAGAGAACAAAATGAAGAAGATGAAAGGGAAGGAAGGAAAGCAAAGGGAAGGGAGAAAGACAAAGGAAAGAAAGGAGAGAGGAGGAAAGAAAGTAAAGAAAGAAATAGAGGAAAAACAGGTAAAGAAGAAAGGAAGGAAAGAAGGAAGATAACAGAGAAAACTAGGAAAGGAAAGAAAGGAAGAAGAAAAGGCGACAGGAAGGAAGGAAAGAAAAAGGGAAGGAATGGGCTGAGAAGGTGGCTCAGTGGTAGAGCACTTGCCTTGCATGCATGAGGCCCTGGGTTCGATTCCTCAGCACCACATAAGCAAAAGGAAAAAAGCCGGAAGTGGC
>NW_012267392.1:2996578-3004364 GCF_000151885.1 Dipodomys ordii
AGACAGAGACAGAGAATGCTTTCTCTATGTCCTATTCATGCTAGGATGCTAGGTTGTCAGTTCAGGGGAGAAACTGTCTTCTTACCTTCTGACTGGATATTTAAGAAATGCCTACCAGAGTCTGGTGAATTGCATAACTTAGTTTCAGTTACCATTTCCTCATCATTCTCCCTGTTATTACTTGCCCAAGTAAAACACATGCTCTCTTTCTCCCTTTAAATACACAGAATTTGCTAGTGTTCATCTCAGATCTTTGATTTAGCCAAATCAAAGCTGCCCTTTCTTTACAGAGTATTATGAAATCAATCTGGAGAGAAACAGACCACTTCAATTTGAAGTGAATGCATGGACAGCCGTTCAGTCTCACTGGGCACACACTTACCACAGGCAGCTCAGGGCTTTGTCTTCTCTCCCTTCACTCCTCCAAAACTCCAGAGCACTTGTCTAGGCAGCTGGAATCTAGTGTAATGAACAGTTTCATTTGAGATGCCCTTAATTTGTCCCAGAGAAAAAATCAGTTCGCCCATCACATCTGCCCATTATCATAATTTAGTGCTTTCCATTTCCAAGGGTGAGATAATAAAAAAGTGACAGTTGCTGGAAATCTTGTGTGATGAAAAGAAGAGGAAATAAAGAAGTGATAGGAAGAGAGAAAGAGAGAGAGAGAGAGAGATGGAGGAAGTGAGGAAGGGAGGATGGAAGGAAGGAAGGAAGGGCTAAAGAAAGATAGAGAAAAGAGAGGGAAAAATACAGAGAAAGAGAGAAAGAATGAGAAAGAAAGAAAAGGAAGGAAGGAAGAAGGAGAGAGAAAGAAACAAAAGAGAACAAAATGAAGAAGATGAAAGGGAAGGAAGGAAAGCAAAGGGAAGGGAGAAAGAGAAAGGAAAGAAAGGAAGAAGAAAAGGCGACAGGAAGGAAGGAAACAAAGAGGGAAGGAAGGAAGGAAGGGAAAGAAAGAAAGAAAGAAAGAAGAAAGAAAGAAAAATAAAGGAAAGAGAGAAAGAAAGAAAGAAAGGAAGGAAGGAAGGAAGGAAGGAAGAAAGAAAGAAGGAAGCGAGGGAGGGAGGGAAGGAAGAAGGAAGGGAGGTAAGGAAGGAAGGAGGGATGGAGGGAAGGAAGGAAGGAAAGAAAGAAGGAAGGAAGGAAGGAAGGAAAGAGGATGGAAGTAGGGAGGGAGTAAGGAAATGTGCTTCTGTAACTTGAGCGAGTTCACTTGGAATTCCAGGAAGCTTTCATACCCTCTTTGGCATCCCCCGTCACCCAGAGCCTATCCTAGTCCTGCCCCAGCACCAATAGGAGAAGTTATTCCTGGGTAAAAATTCAGGGAAGGATGGGAGAAAACAGGCTTCTCACTTAAATTCACCCTTTATGCATAGTGTGCCTCCAAAATGCATTCCAAAGCACTCTCTGTCTCTTTCTCTCTCACAGAAGCACACACAGACACACACAGACACACACACACACACGACTGGGGAGGATACAGCAGTGAAAGAGATATGAACTTCCCCTAACATTTGTGTAGCACTGGTCAGCCTCCACACCAATCAGGGCCCAGCAGGACCAGTGGTGGCATCGATCATTAGCAAACAAAAGAACAAAGCCACTGAGACCAATGTCCCTCTAGGATCCCAGGTGGCTGCTAATTGAGCACTGCTGGAAAGAGAAATTTCTTGCTTCAGGTGCTACTAATAAAGTCACTGTGTATTATGAAAATATAATTATATGAACTCCTAACCAACTCAATTGTCCTCCACATAAATCTTTAAAAGTGGGATCTGTGCAACCCTAGCCAAATTCATGACATCTCAAATTATATTATGTTGCTAAGGTTGGCTGAGGTGAAGTAGGGAACTCAACCTGTCAGAAATGGGGAAGAGCTCCCCCTTTGTCTGTCACAGCATGTCAAAGAAGGCAAAATAAAAGCTTAAATGAGTGCTAGCATTTCAAAAATCTGAAAGGTCCATTTCTAGAGAACACCACTGGTCAAACAAAAACTAGGAAGATCTCAGTTGTTTTGAAAGACAATTGATAGACTCCCATGCCAAGATAACAGAGATGACAGACTTACATGGCAGAGTTTAAAAGCTCATCATAAAAGGCTCCATGGAAATATAAACATGCAGATACTTTAAAAACGTAAATAGAAATTCTTGTGCCAAGTGCTGGCTACTCACTTCTGTACTCCTCGGTATTCAAGAAGCTAGGAACTATAGATCAGCGTTCAAAGCCAGCCTGGACACAAAAGTCTATGAGACTCTTATCTCCAATTAACCAGCAAAAAGGGGGCAAGGTGTGCACAAGTGGTAGAGCACTAGCTGTGAGTGGAAAATGCCAAGTGAGATCTCAAGGCCATCAGTTCAAGCCCCAGCACCAGTACACATACACACACACACACACACACACACACATTTTCGAAGAAAAGAGAAAATTTTAGCTAGAATGAAATCCAGAACTAACTTCATTAAATAGCCTCACAAAATTATTTCATTATTACACGTAGCACAATATGACAAAATTTGGATTATGTGTGTTGGTGCATATTTTGTTCAGTGTTCTGTATATTTCAATACATATTGGAAGAAAAGTGTGCAGGTATGTGGATAACTACAAATGAGCAACTTAAACCTCAAATGTCCATGGGCATGACCATGTCCACCCTCACTATTTATCTATGTAAATGAGGTTGTTTTGTAAATAAATAAATGGATAAGCCCTGCTATTGGTGCTTGAACTCAGGGCCTGGGCACTTGCCCTTAGACTTTTTTGCTCAATGCTAACAATTTATTACTTGAGCCACAGCTCCACTTTCAGCTTTTTGCTGGTTAATTGGGAATAAGAGTTTCACAAACTTTTTGGCTTAGACTGGCTTCAAATCATGATCCTCAGATCTCAGCCTCCTGAATAGCTGGGATTGCATACATGAGCCACTGGCCACCCGCTTCTTTAGTACTTTAAAGATGTTTACTTACTGTCTTCCTACTCACATTTCTCTATCTATAATTCACATCTTTCTCTCTCTGTTCTTAGTGTGCCCTTTTCTCTTCTGGCTGGTTTCAAGTTTCCCACTTTGCAGCCTGCATCTTGTGTGATTTCTTCATGGTTATGATGCTTTAGTTCTCTGAGCTTATTGGATTTTTAGGTTCATATTTTTAATTATATATGAAAAAAGTTTAATCAGATTCATATAAATATTGGTGAGGGTGTTTGGGGGGTGTTTTTTGTTTGTTTGTTTGTTTTCTGCTAGTCCTGAGGCTTGGACTCAGGGCCTGGGCACTGTCTCTGAGCTTCTTTTGCTCAAGGCTAGCACTCTATCATTTGAGCCACAGTGCCACTTCTGGGTTTTTCTGATTAGGTGGCACTGAGGAATTGAATCCAGGCCTTCATGCATGCTAGGCAAGCATTCTACCACTAAGCCACATCCCCAGCCCCACAAATATTGTTTTCATACAAGTATATTGTTTTCTGTTCTCCAAGCTCTCATGAATGTTAAGGAACTAATTTTGTATATATTAGTCTATTTAAGTTGTCTTATGATTTAGGACTGTGCTGTTTTGTTTGCTCTTTTTCTTTCTTCCTATCTATGTTTGGCAGATTCACTTTGTCTTTTTATTCTACAATATTTATTTTTAACATTGTAGTTTGTATCTCTAGGATTCAATTTCCTTTCATATCTTCTCTGCTTCTATTTATGCTCAATCATGTCCCTATCTCTTTGCATGCTTGGAATAAGGTTATAATAACTAATGACTCTGACTACTAATTTTATTTTGTTGATTTTGTTGTTTCAGTGTTGTTTCGACTCCCTTTCTTGCTATGAGGGTATTTTCCTTCTTGTTTGAATAAATGGCTTGTAAATAACACCTGGCATGGAAATTATGTTTTATCACAAGCCAAAATGGACACTGAAAGGAAATAGCTATGCTGCTTGAGGGGAACAAGGAGCTTTCCTATTGGCTGGGTCTCAGAAAACATGCACAGAAGATAGTGTTTGATGGACAGAATGAAGGAAAAAGTGCAGGAAATACTGAGGTGGGAAGAATAGAATTAGGAACCTTGATGGATGATGTTTTGGGAGCACGTAGGAGGCGAACCCAATAGTGGGATGAGGTGGGAAAAAAGAAGGCAGGGCTTAATAACTTGAAGTGTTAAGGACTATGGCTGGATGATAAGAAACAAGCTGAAATGAATTAAAAGGATTGTTTTTTGTTCAAGGGGTCTGAATCTAGGGCTCACTGCATGCACTTTTCCACAGAGCTGCGCCCCCAGTGGCCTGGCCTAGCTGTTAGGGCCTGGGCTGAGGAAATGTGGGGCATAGCATTTCTCAGACAGGAGGACATCCTTAAGTTTTCCCAAGCTTCCAAACATATTCTTTCACTTGGCCAGTGGTCTCTGCTGTCTGTGGATCTCACAGCTCAGAGCCTACTCTTTTTGCTGCATTATTCTGCACTCCTGCTTTCCAGTATTCTCTTCAAAGTTTTGCTACATTGAGACTCTTTTTGGATATCTTGTAGAAATATCTCTATTTCTTCCATTTTTTTAAATCACTTTCTCCCTCCTTTGGGTATAAGTATAAAACAATTACCTTTGTGTTTTTTGGTCAGTCTGGGTTTTGAGAGTAACATAAACTTTACTCTCACTACCAGTCTTATTTTTAAATATCTTCATATTTTCTCTTGCATATTTGTGGCTATCACTAATTTTTCAAAATGCAACTTTCCTTTCTCTAGTGCATAGAGCTTCCCTGTTGGATTACATTTCCCAGACTCCTTTGCAGCTTGGTGAAGCAATGTGACTACAACTTTTTCCAATAAATAGTGAATAGAAATTATGTTCTTAACTTGAATTACTTTCTCTAAGCTTTCTGTTTTTTTCCTTCTTATGAACTAAACCATAGAAATTGTGTCAGTTATAGTAAAGGAAAAAGTAGCCTACAAGAGAGAGAAACACTGGCTATAGAAGAATCTGCCTCCTCTGAAGACCTATTATAGCATGACTGGCCCAAATGACTTGAAACCACCACATCACCAGGCATGCACTTAACATTTTGCATGAAGTTAGAACACCATATATGTAGTCTTTTTGTTCCTTTAGTGTAAGTAGTAATGTATACATACATTCTTGCATGAAAATGCATCATGAACCCCAAAAAAGATTTTTAAAAGGATAACCTGGGTTGGAAAGGTGGCTCAGTGGTAGAGTGCTTGCCTTGCATGTATGAGGCCCTAGGTTCGATTCCTCAGCACCACATAAGCAGAAAAAAAGCCAGAAGTGGAGCTGTGGCTCAAGTGGTAGAGTGCTAGCTTTGAGTTGAAGAGCAGAGGGACAGCGCCCAGGCCTAGAGTTCAGGCCCCACGACTAACAACAACAACAACAAAAAATAAAAATTAAAAAAGAAAACCTGCTTGGGTTTCACAAGTATCAAGTTGGAGTTATTCTGTGTAATTATTTCTACGGTTGACCTCTTTAATGACTAACATAGCTACTAAAATAAATTCATATATCTCATTAACTAGAAAAAATCCTAAAAGTCAGTATTGCTCTGATTTTATTGACTACAAAACATTGGGACAAATTCTCATAGCTCTTAAATGAGAGCTGTGCACCAGTCACTACTGAAACATTTAATTTAGTGCATCTTACAAGTATGCTGTTTTGTGCACGTAAATCATTTGCAATGAGTTTGAATAAGAAACCCACTTAATTTCCAGGTGACTCCGCCAATGAGTAAAAAATGATTGGTTGAGATAAGTTGATGTTAGGTGAAATGAACCCCAACATAAATGTTTCCAAATATTTTTAAGATGATTTCTTTGTTGCTTTGTATGTCCCTCCCCCATGATATAACTCCTGCTTTCACTGTATTTGATGTTGGTATAATTTGTGGAGGGGAAGGGAAAAAACAAATCGTTTAAATAGGGATACATGTGGACCCATTGCAACAATGAGATGTACAAGTCGTTATGTCAAAACACAACTTTACAACTTTGGCCGGGGTGGGGGTGCGATATGGGGGTTGGGGGGGATATGGGAAGGGATAGAAAGGGGAAACAAAGGAGGAGGCAACAATGCTTGATAAGAAATGTACTCATTATCATGCCCATATAATTGTAACTCCTGTGTACGGTATTTTCATAATAAAAAATTATTGGTTGAGGGGCCAGGAACATTTGGGCATATTCCTAGCATGAGAGTAATTGGTATTTAGCCTATTCTCTTCTTGTTAACTAACACAAGAGAAATGTATGTGCATGCATATGCTGTGCTAAAATAGGAGGAAAAGAAAATGAAACATTTCCAAGCCCCTTTCATGTGTTGGGTGCTAGAATAATGAGACAAATCATTTTATTCTTAGTCTTACTTAGTCCTGAAAATATTAAGAGACTCATTCAATTTCACACAGCCATTACCATTTGGGGTCTGGATATGATTTGGGGTCTATTAAGATTTTCTTAGTGCTATCAAATTCTGCTGAGAATTTACTAAAGCAGAGGCTATGCAGATAAAATGGTGATTTTCTTCAGAGACACAAAGATTGAAGAGATGGAGTTGTATCTGGGTGGGATTTGGACAAGAAGAAGATATGGGTGAGTGGAAAGGAAGGAGACTAGAGATAAAGAAGGCACTCTGTGATGGAGGGAGGGGAGATGGACACTGTGTTGTCACGGTGGTTCATGTAGGGAGCACACGGGTGTTTGCTCATGCCTCTAGTCTTCCTGGAAAGAAAGATCAGAAGGGCTAGCTCTGATCTACCATTTTCATCCAAGTTCTGAGAGAGGACCATGGGACTCTGAGCACCTGAGCCTGGGTCCACCCTGCCCAGATCTTCTGGCCTAGGGCAGGGGTGTCCACCACTCTCCATTGGGGCTTATACACTTTTTTTTCTTGCATATTTGGACATTAGCCTGAACTGGTCTTTGCATGATCACCAATGACAGCTGAGTGCCCTGCCAAAAGGACTTAATTGCTCCTTCGGGGTCTACTTAAAGCAGTAGTGGCTGTAAACACCTCTCCTGAGAGTCCCCCACAGAAAGAGACGACTTTCACCAAAGAGAAGTCAAACACTCTTGGAAGATCAACTTAAATAGGGGAAGAAAAGCTTTGTCTAAACCGATGTCGCAGATTTTGCACCGAGTCTCTTCTTATTCCCAGCCTCAGCTGTGGCTGAAAGGGGGATGTCACACATAAAATGTGCTGACACCACAACGGTGGAATCATTCTTTCAAGGTAAATTGTGCTCTGAGGATTTTCTGTTTCATTGTGTGACATAAAAAAGTGAAGAAGTTCTGTCAGTGATTCTGTCTGCTTAACATGGGCATAAAATACCTGCTGACTTCCATTTAGCTACCTAAAGCCAGCAATATTAGATTACTCCTTCTTAGATATTATCACTATTCAATCAGTAGATGACATAATTGAGTAAACACTGTGCCCCAAATGGGCTGACAGTTTAAGGGCTATACAACGTATCAAAATCGTAAATGCTGTGTCACTTCCTGACTGATCACTCTACTTTTTGTGGCTCTCTGGGCATATGATGATGTTACATTTAGAAAAGAAACTGAAAATTTAACAGCAAAGAATTTTAGACTTCAGTTCCAAAACTTTGGGACAAGACTAATTTTGTCACTAATACTTTGTGTGACTAAAGTCACAGATTCACGGCTGACATTCCAATAAAAAAGGGACTGAACGAAGTCATCATGAAACTATCTTTCAGATAAAAAGGTGAGGATTAGAACTTTTTGTAGATGATTTTTGGGGGGCTTGAACTCAGAACCTATGCTCT
>NW_012267392.1:3004914-3008331 GCF_000151885.1 Dipodomys ordii
CTTCCCAGCCCCAGTATTTTTATTCTAATAATTTTTACTTTCCTGTTTTTAAATATGTTTATAATATAAATAGCTACTTTTGTATATAATAGCTGAATTACATGCCACCTGTGAAAATCTTAAATGACTTCAAAGATAAAATAATAAAAGGTTAATTGTCTACTATTAATTTTGTGCCTTATGATAATTATAATAATAATATTCCAGTTGGGAAACTGTGAACACTAAATTAGAACTAAGTTAAGATTCACTAAAAGTAAATTGTGTTTAATGACAAATTCAATCTGAATTTAGGAAAAACTCCATGATATCAGCCTTTTAATATCAGGGATCATGAAACCACCGATTTCTGTTTTCCTAACATGATGGAAGGCATCATCATGCACTATTTTGGTCTTGGAAGTGGACCTCAGCAGATTTGAGAAGAATGAAGACAACTCCGGTTATCCACCCGGCAACTGGCATGTGGGGGGCACTGTGTTGTGACAATAGCATGACTTGAAGCTGGGTCATGGCTATTTGCAATCTTGTTCTTTCCATTGGTGTCATTACTGTGGGTGCTTGATGAGAATTAAAGCCAATGCCCAACAAACCCTAGGGGAGAAAGGCCTTTGTTAAGAACAAATGACTGGCTGAGATCCAGGGGAGGATCCATGTTGATTGTCATGAAATCTGTTTGGTGTCCTGAGTCTTGATGGGATGAGGACTCTGTTCACCTGCCCTGGAAATCACAGCAAGTATGTCTTTATCTGAAGGTAATTTGTGCTCTAAATGTCGATGGGTGCTGCAATTTCTTGTATTCAGAACCTGTGCAGACTGCTTATCCGCACTGGAGGTGCTCCCTTATCTGTCTCTGCAGCGGAGGGAAGACAAGAACCGGGTTTGAGTTTCCAGTGAAGGGGTCTCCTGATACCCAACACATGGCAATTGATTGCTCTGTGGATATAAGGGACAGATGTGCTTGTCTGCTCCAGGTGCAACGGTGCCAACATGACTCTGGCTTGTCATATGTGCTATGGAGTTGACCAACATGTCCAGGGGGGGGTATCATACCAGTGTTGTGCCCTTTAGTCAAACAATATCTACACCATAGCCAGACACTGGTGGCTCATGCCTGTAATCCTAGTTACTTAGGAGGCTGAAATCTGAGGATCACAGTTGAAAGGAAAGTCTTTGAGACTGATAAATCCAAATATGTATAAAAAAGATGGAAGTGAAGCTATGGATCAAGTAGTAGAGTGCTAGCTTTGACCACAAATGTTTGAGGACAGAGCCCAAGCCTAGAATTCAAGCATCTAGATTGGCACACACACACACACACATAGAATTGTATCTTAAAAATAAGTGGCATAACTGGCATAACTTGAATGATAGGCGATGTTTGGACTTTTTGGATAAGCCTTCATTTAGGATGGGAATTATGTTTCTTGAAGTTGGACCAAAAGTGGAATTCTTAAATTAAAAGAAAATATTAATAAGTTTTGTTTTAAAATGAAGAGGTGAAGGAAAAAGTAAATGGGGTAGGTACCACATTGGTTAATTTGGAGTGAAGAGAAAACCTGGAGAAGAGGGGAATCCAGGAAGAGCAGTTGAGAGAATTTCCTCCTCAATGAGTATGGAGGGTGTGGAGGTGCTAGAAAGAGATTTTCATGATGCATCTCGGGAAGGTCATTCCAGAGAAAGAACAGAAAGCACTTTGGCAAAAAAAAAAAAGAAAATCAATCACAATCTATCCCTGCCATGAAATTATGGCTTCACTCACCTGTTGACTTTGATTCATGCACCGACATCTGTTACCCTGCAAATCAGGTCATATTTGGGCATGTTATTTTAATTTTTTATTCTATTTTTAAAATGGTCACTAAGACACTTCAAAACACTATATAGCATTATGTCAATATATCAGAGGAAACATCTTAAAGAATCTAGGTTAAATTTAAATATTCAGTCATAAATAGTGCCCTGCAGATAATTTAAAGATTTATTTGAATGACAATACTAAGGCTTGATCTCAGGGCTTGGGCAGTGTCCTTTATAGCTTTTTCTCTAAAGGCTGACTGTCAGCCACTGGAGCCACAGTTCTGCTTCTGGCTTTCTGCTAGATAATTGAGGAAAAGAGACTCATGGATTGCCTGCCCAATCTGACTTTGAACCAGGAACCTCAGATCTCAGATTCTGAATAACTAGGATTACAAGTATGAGCCACCATCACCTGGCTTTAAGATACAGTATACACATGCATGTGTACACTGGTGTATATTTGTGTGTGTGTGTGTGTGTGTGTGTATGTGTGTGTGTGTGAGGCAGTACTGGGCTTGAACAAACACAGGTCCTGGGTTGGTGTCCCTGAAGTTTTAGGTTCAATGCTGATGCCCTAACACTTGAGCCACAGCTCCACTTCTGACTTTTTGTGTAGTTAATTGAAGATAGCAGTTATGAAACTGCTTTCCTTCTCAGGATGGTTTAAAACGCAATTCTCAGATCTTAGTCTTCAGACTTAGCTAGGATTACAGGGTGACTTGAAGACACTTTGACTATCTTTCCAAAGACAAATGTCCAGAAAGAAAAGTTGGGGCTCAAATAGAATACATATCTATATCCAAGAAGCTATGGAAATGCTACACAACATCTAATTTTTTAAACTTGTGCGTTTATGAATAAAGAAGGGAGGAGCATCCATTTAATAATATTCTCTTTTCTTTTTTTTACCATACTTAGTGATATTTGCTGAGCTTGTTAATAAAGGTTTAAAAAGGTTAATCTGGTAATTGTTGTTTATGAGCTGAATGCTTATTTTCATTCTTATGAGATTTTGGTATGTGTGGCTAAACTAATCTACTGCAGCTATTGAATGTTCACATCATGTTATCATGTATGCAGACAGAAAAGCAACCTTTCAAAGGAAATCTTTCATCTTTTATTCTAGCCCTGAAGTCACATGCAGCTGTAGGTAGAGATTCTCCTGGTAGATCCTGAAAGCCTTCTCACCCCAGGACCATGAGAAACCACACAGCAGTAACAGAGTTCATCCTGCAGGGATTCTCAGAGCACCCTGAATACCACATCTTCTTTTTCTGCTGTTTCCTGTCCCTCTACTGTGTGGCCATCACAGGTAATGTCCTCATCATCATGGCCATCAGCTTCAACCCTGGCCTCCATACGCCCATGTACTTCTTCCTGCTCAATTTGGCCACGATAGACATCATCTGTACTTCGTCCATCATGCCAAAGGCTCTGGAGGGGCTGATGATAGAGAAGAGCTCCATCTCTTTTAGGGGATGCATGGCCCAGCTCTACTTTCTCACATGGACTATATCCGCAGAGTTGCTGCTGCTCACAGTCATGGCCTATGACCGCTATGCAGCCATCTGCCACCCCCTGCATTACAGCACCATGATGAGCAAGGCCTTCTGCAGC
>NW_012267392.1:3008381-3021580 GCF_000151885.1 Dipodomys ordii
CCACATAAGCAAAAAGAAAAAAAGCCGGAAGTGGCGCTGTGGCTCAAGTGGTAGAGCACTAGCCTTGAGCTGAAGAGCTGAGAGAGAGTGCCCAGGCCCAGAGTTCAGGCCCCACGACTGGACCTAAAAACAAAACAAAACAAAATAGATAAATAAAAATAAAAATGATAACTTCCTTGGGTTTCACAAGTGTCAAGTTGGAATTATTCTGTGTAATTATTTCTACAGTTGAGCTCTTTAATGACTAACATGGCTACTAATATAAATTTATGTATCTCATTAGCTAGAAAAAATCCTAAAAGTGAGTATTGCTCTGATTTTATTGACTACAAAACATTGGGACAGGGCTGGGAAGGTGGCTCAGTGGTAGAGCGCTTGCCTTGCATTCATGAGGCCCTGGATTCGATTCCTCAGCACCACATAAGCAAAAAGCCAGAAGTGGCGCTGTTGCTCAAGTGGTAGAGTGCTATCCTTGAGCTGAAGAGCTGAGGGACAGCACCCAGGCCCAGAGTTCAGGCCCCACGACCGAACCCAAAAAACAAACAAAAAAAAAAACAGTGGGACAAATTCTCATAGCTCTTAAATGAGAGCTGTGCATCAGTCACTAGTGAAACATTTAGTTTAGTGCATCTTCCAAGTATGTTGTTTATTGTACTTAAATCATTTGCAATGAGTTTGAATAAGAAACCCACTTAATTTCCAAGTGACTCAGCCAATGAGTAAAAAATGATTGGTTGAGATAAGTTGATGTTAGGTGAAATGAGCCGCAAGATAAGTATTCAAATGTTTTCCGTTTCATGTGATTGTTTCTAACATATTTATAAGATGATTTCTTTGTTGCTTTGTATGTCCCTCCCCCATGATATATCCCCTCTTTCACTGTATTTGATGTTGGTATAATTTGTGGAGGGGAAGGAAAAAAATCGTTTAAATAGGGATACATGTGGACCCATTGCAACAATGAAATGTACAAGTCGTTATGTCAAAAAATGAACTATACAACTTTGGTGGGGTTGGGGGGTGCGGTATGGGGGGTGGGGGATGGAGATGGGAAGGGGAATCAAAGGAGGAGGCAACAATGCTGGGAAGAAATGTACTCATTATCTTGTCCATGTAATTGTAACTCCTCTGTACGGTATTTTCATAATAAAAGAAATTATTGGTTGAGGGGCCAGGCACATTTGGGCATATTCCTAGCATGAGAGGTACTTGGTATTTACCCTATTGGGGTCTGGATATGATTTGGGGTCTATTAAGATTTTCTTATTGCTATCAAATTCTGTTGAGAATGTACTAAAGCAGAGGCTATGCAGATAAAATGGTGATTTTCTTCAGAGACACAAAGATTGAAGAGATGGAGTTGTACCTGGGTGGGATTTGGACAAGAAGAAGCTATGGGTGAGTGGAAAGGAAGGAGATTAGAGATAAAGAAGGCACTCTGTGATGGAGGGAGGGGAGATGGACACTGTGTTGTCACGGTGGTTCATGTAGGGAGCACACGGGTATTTGCTCATGCCTCTAGTCTTCCTGGCAAGAAAGATCAGAAGGGCTAGCTCTGATCTATCATTTTCATCCAAGTTCTGCGAGAGGTCCATGGGACTCTGAGCACCTGAGCCTGGGTCCACCCTGCCCAGATCTTCTAGCCTAGGGCCGGGGTGTCCACCACTCTCCATTGGGGCTTATACACTTTTTTTTCTCACATATTTGGGCAATAGCCTGAACTGGTCTTTGCATGATCACCAATGACAACTGAGTGCCCTGCCAAAAGGACCTAATTGCTCCTTTGGGGTCTACTTAGAGCAGTAGTGGCTGTAAACACCTCTCCTGAGAGTCCCCCACAGAAAGAGACAACTTTCACCAAAGAGAAGTCAAACACTCTTGGAAGATCAACTAAAATAGGGGAAGAAAATCTTCGTCTAAACTAATGTCACAGATTTTGCACCGCGTCCCCTCTTATTCCCAGCCTCAGCTGTGTCTGAAAGAGCGAGATCACACATAAAATGTGCTGACACCACAACGGTGGAATCATTCTTTCAAGGTAAATTGTGCTCTGAGGATTTTCTGTTTCACTGTGTGACATAAAAAAAGTGAAGAAGTTCTGTCAATGATTCTGTCTGCTTAACATGGGCATAAAATACCTGCTGATTTCCATTTAGCTAACCTAAATCCAGCAATATTAGATTACTCCTTCTTAGATATTATCACTATTCAATCAGTAGATGAAATAATTGAGTAAACACTGTGCCCCAAATGGGCTGACAGTTTAAGGGTTATACAGTAGATCAAAATCGTAAATGCTGTATCACTTCCTGACTGATCATTCTACTTTGTGGCTCTCTGGGCATATGATGATGTTACATTTAGAAAAGAAACTGAAAATTTAACAGCAAAGAATTTAGACTTCAGTTCAAAAACTTTGGGACAAGACTAATTTTTGTCACTAATACTTTGTATGACTAAGTCACAGATTCACTTCTGACATTCCAATAAAAAAAGGGAATAGTCATTATGAAACTATCTTTCAGATAGAAAGGTGAGGATTAGAACTTTTTGTAGATGATTTTTGTACCAATCCAGGTGATGAATTTAGGACTCTGCTCTGTCCCTTAGCTTTCCTGCTCAAATATTAGTGGTTCACCACTTGAGCCACAGCTCCATTTCTAGCTTTTTTATAGAGATGAGAGTCTCATGGACTTTCCTGTCCAAACTGACTTTGAACCTTGAGCCTCAGATCTCAGTCTCCTGAGTAGCTGGGATTACAGGTGTGAGCCACCAGAACCTAGCAATGATTAGAATTTTTTATTCTAATGATTTTTAGTTTTCTGTTTTTTAATGTTTATAAAAGAAATAACTACTTACATATATAATAGCTGAATCATATCCTATATGTGAAAATCTTGAATGACATCAAAGATAATAAAAAGTCAATTGTCTACTATTAATTGTGTGCCTTAAAATCATAATAATTTTCCAGTTGGGAAACTGTGAACAATAAATTAGAACTAAGGTGAGATTCACTAGAAGTAAATTGTGTTCAATGAAAAATTCAATCTGAATTTAGGAAAAATTCAATGATATCAGCCTTTTAATGTCAGGGATCATGAAGCCACCGATTTCTATTTTCCTAACATGATGGAAGCCGTACACCATGCTCTGTTTTGGTCCTGGAAGTGGACCTCAGTAGGTTTGAGAAGAGCAAAGACAACTCCGGTTACACATCTCGTACCTGGCCTGTGGGGACCACTGTGTTGTGACAGTAGCAAAACTTTGAGCTGGGTCAAGGCTAGCTGCAATCTTGTTCTTTCCACTGGTGTACCTGGTCATTACCCTGGATGCTTGATAAGAACTAAAGCCAATGCCCAACAAACCTCAGGGTAGACAGGTCTTTGTTCCTCTCCATAGACCAAATGACTGGCTGAGGTCGAAGGAAAGATTCATGGTCATTGTCATGAAATCTACTTACTGTCCTGATTCTGGATGGGATCAGGACTCTGTCCACCCGTCCTGGAAATCACAGCAAGTATGTCTTTACCTGAGGGTAATTTGTTCCCTAAATGTGGATGGGTGCTACAATTTTATTCAGAACCTGTGCAGACTGCTCAACCACATTGGAGGTGCTCCCTTATCTGTCTCTGCAGCTGAGTGAAGACAAGAACTGGGTTTGAGTTTCCAGTGAAGGGGTCTCCTGATGCCCAGCACATGGCAATCAATTGCTCTGTGGATATAAGGGACAGATGTGCTTGTCTGCTCCAGGTGCAACGGTACCAACATGACTCTGGCTTGTCATATGTGCTATGGAGTTGACCAACATGTCGGGGGGGGGTGTCATACCAGTGTTGTGCCCTTTAGTCAAACAATATCTACATCATAGCCAGAAACTGGTGGATCATGCCTGTAATTCTACTCAGGAGGCTGAAATCTGAGGATCCCAGTTCGAAGCCAGCCTGGGCAGGGAGACTCATAACTCCAATTATTTATCAAAAAAGCTGGAAGTGAAACTATGACTCAAGAAGTAGAGTGCTAACTTTGAGCACAAATGTTTGAGGACAGAGCCCAAGCCTAGAATTCAAGCATCTGGCTTGGCACACACACACACACACACACACACACACACACAGAATTGTATCTTGCAAATGATAGGAGATGTTTGGACTTTTTGGGTAAGCCTTAATTTAGGATGGGAAATATGTTTCTTGGGTTGGACCAAAGGGGAATTCTTTTTTTTAATTTTTTTTATTGTAAAGATACTATACAGAGGGTTACAGTTACATGAGTGAGGTAATGAGTACACTTCCTCTTGAATATTATTACCCCCTCCATTGTTTTCCCCCTATCATCCTCTCCCTCCCTACCTTCCCAAAGGGGAATTCTTAAATTAAAATTAAACATTAATCATTTTTGTTTTAAAATGAAGAGGGGAAAGGAAAAGTAAATGGGGTAAGCACTACATGGTTAATTTGGGGTGAAGAGAAAACCTGGAGAAGAGGAGAATACAGGAAGAGCAGTTGAGAGAATTTCCTCCTCAATGAGTATGGAGGATGTAGAGGTGCTAGAAAGAGATTTTCATGATACATCTCAGGAAGGTCATTCCAGAGAAAGAACAGAAAGCACTTTGACAAAAAAAAGGAAATGAAAATCAACCACAATCTCTCCCTGGCATGAAACTCTGGCTTCACTCACCTGTTGACTTTGATTCATGTATCGATGTCCATTACCCCTGCAAATCAGGTCATAATTGGACATGTTATTTTAATTTTTATTCTGTTTTTAAAGTGGTCACTGTGACACTTCAAAAACACTATATAGCATTATGTCAATATATCACAGAAAACCCATCTTAAAGAATATAGATTAATTTTAAATATTCAGTCATAAATGGTGCCATGCAGATAATTTGAAGATTTATTTTAATGACAATACTAGGGCTTGAACTCAGGGCATGGGCACTGTCCTTTACCTTTTTCTGTAAAGGCTGTCTGTCTGCCACTGGAGCCACAGCTCTGTTTCTGGCTTTCTGCTAGATAATTGAGAAAAGAGACAAATGGATTTCCTGCCCAATCTGACTTTGAACCAGGAACCTCAGATCTTAGCTTCCCCAATAACTAGGATTACAAGAGTGAGCCACCATCAACTGGCTTTAAGATACAGTATGCACATGCATATACACTGGTGTATATTTGTGTGTGTGTGTGTGTGTGTGTGTGTGTGTGTGTGTGTGTGTGTGTGTGTGTGTGTGTGAGGCAGTACTGGGCCTTCTACACAGGTCCTGGGTTGGTGTCCCTGAAGTTATTGGCTCAATGCTGATGCCCTAAACTTGAGCCACAGCTCCACTTCTGACTTTTTGTGTAGTTAATTGAAGGTAACAGTTTCATAGGCTTTCTTCCTCGGGATGGTTTAAACCACAATTCTAAGATCTCAGTCTTCAGACTTAGCTAACATTACAGGGTGACTTGAAAACATTTTAACTATCTTTCCAAAGACAAATTTCCAGAAAGAAAAGTTGGGGCTCAAATGGAATACATATCCATATCCAAGAAACCATGGAAATGTTATGCAATCTCTAATTTTCCTAAACTTGTGTATTCATGAATAAAGAAGGGAGGAGCATCCATTTAATAATCCGCCTTTTTCTTTTCTATCATATTGAGTGATATTTGCTAAGGTTAATTGTTAATTAATGTTTTAAAAGGTTAATCTTGCATTTGTTGTTTATGAGCTGAATGCTTGTTTTCTTTGGTATGAGATATTTTAATATGTGCGCAAACTAATCTACTGGAGCTATTGAATGTTCACAACATGTTATCATGTATGTACACAGCACAGCAACCTTTCAAAGAAATCTTTCATGTTTTATTCTAGCCCTGAAGTCATATGCAGCTGTGGGTAGAAATTCTTCTGGTAGATCCTGAAAACCCTCTCACACCAGGACCATGAGCAACCAGACAGCAGTAACAGAGTTCATCCTGCAAGGATTCTCAGAGCACCCTGAATACCACATCTTCTTGTTCTGCTGTTTCCTGTCTCTCTACTGTGTGGCCATCACAGGAAATATCCTCATCATCGTGGCCATCAGCTTCAACCCTGGCCTCCATACGCCCATGTACTTCTTCCTGCTCAATTTGGCTACGATGGACATCATCTGCACCTCATCTGTCATACCAAAGGCGCTGGAGGGGCTGATGGTAGAGAAGAGCTCCATCTCTTTTAGGGGCTGCATGGCCCAGCTCTACTTTCTCATATGGACTATATCCGCAGAGTTGCTGCTGCTCACGGTCATGGCCTATGACCGCTATGCAGCCATCTGCCACCCCTTGCATTACAGCACCATGATGAGCAAGGCCTTCTGCAGCGTGCTTGCTGCTGGAGTGTGGGTGATGTGTGCCTTCAACTCAGCCATCCACACAGGGCTGATGGTGCGATTGAACTTCTGTGGGCCCAATGTCATTACTCATTTCTCCTGTGAAATCCCTCCTCTGCTCCGTCTCTCCTGTAGCTCCACTTATGTGAACAGTGTCATGACCACACTGGCTGATGCATTCTATGGCATATTCAATTTCCTCTTGACCATTGTGTCCTATGGCTTCATCATCTCCAGCATCCTGAAGATGAGGACATCAGAGGGAAAGCAGAAAGCCTTCTCCACCTGCTCCTCCCACCTCATCGTGGTGTGCATGTATTACACGACTGTGTTCTATGCCTACATCAGTCCCGTGTCCAGCTACAGTGCAGAGAAGAGCAAGGTGGTTGGAGTGCTGTACACCATGGCGAGCCCCACCCTCAACCCCCTCATCTACACTTTGAGGAACAAGGAGGTCAAAGCTGCCCTCAGGAAACTTGTCCCTTTCTTCAAAAACTAATACACCTGAACTCCAGGAAATGGAAGCAAGAGCTTTTATTCTTTGTTGTTGTTGTTGTTTTCTTTTGTTCTTGTCTTATTTATCTGTCTTGGGAGTATAAGAGGAGGGGCACTGAAATGGTGGGACAAAGGGTCAACAAATGCAGCAGTGGAAATCTCTAGACACTATGGGGGAAATGAACTGTACAACTTGTGAGTGGGGACAGGAGGTAAAAAGTGGGAGAGGTGACATTGTCCAAAAAGAAATGTTCTCTTTATCTGACTAATGTAACTGTAATTCCTCTGTACATCACCTTTATAATAACAATAAAAATAAAAATACTCAGACTCCTGTAGCTCACCCCTATAATCCTACCTATTTAGGAGGCTGAGATCTGAAGATCATGGTTCAAAACCAGCCTGAGTAGGAATGTCTGTGAAACTCTTATGTCCAATAAACTCTTCAGAAAAAGCAGGAAATGGCACTGTGGCTCAAGTGGTAGAGACCTAGCCTTGAGCAAAAAGAGTTCAGAGCCAGTACCCAGGCCCTGAAATCTAGACCCAGGACTGGAAACAAATAAAATGCAACATAAAAATACATCTTCCCAAATGCCCTTCTACTGGGAGGTAGCAGTTTCAGTGAGGCTTGGCCTTCCTTCATGAGCACAGAGTACATTGTTGGGAAATGGCTGACTGGGGATTGTAGTTGGTTCAGATGAAAAGCTTCCAAGATGCTGGTTTTGTTGATCTCCCCTTATGGAGGACAAATGTATTTTAGATTTACAGCTGTGTGAAAGTGACTTTCTCCTCTTTTAGTGTAAGAATATTTAGAGTGAGACCACCGGTTTCTAGGTCCCACTGCTCATTCTCTTGAGTGGCCTCACTTTCTCTTTACTGAATAAGCATTTTACATCTGTGAGAAATATTTAAGATATAAATCTTTAAATCACATCTGAGAGTTGTTGTGTGGTCATCCACAGCATTTGCGGGACTGTCAAACTGAAGAGCTCCTTCATGGTGACCGTGTGTGTTGGGTTCAGTTCTGCACCTTGAATTTGACCTCATTTACTGTCTCTAGAGCACTACGGTGACCGTTCGTGATGCAGATTCTTTCGTCTGCTCTTCCCTTTCTTCTCACAAACAATAAAGGTGAGACTATTCCTCGGCTTGAAAGTAGAAATTCCACCTTTAACAGTGGATTTGTGGTGTATGAACCTAGGAAAGTCTGAGACTTCTCGTGCTTTGAGTTTGCTGTCTGCAGTGAGGATCTGGTCTGCCTCACTGCTCTGGAGAGAGGGACACAGATGTGATTGACCTGTGATCAGAATGTTCTGGGCAGGCAATGCTGTCCTTCCATTATTCCTGAACAAAAGCCAGTGCACAATCACCTGGAATAAATAATAAAGACAAGTCTTGTTTTCCAGGAAACAATCCTGGAAAAGCCACTTCTCCATCAGAATGAGAGAAGCTGAAGCTGAGTGTTTAGTTACATCTTCAGAATTCATCATAAATACATTGTTCACTACTTGACATGGAAGCTGAAAGTAGAGCTTGAATTTTTTATTAGAATAAGTGAGTGGACTTGTCTCTTCTGTGGGACAAGTACAGGTGCATTGTGGCAGATGTGGCCCTGGCCTGTAGATGATCATGGACCAGGTCTGTTCTCTCTGATAGAATGTGGACCCATAAATAATAGTTTGAGTGGCCTTCAGTGGTCTAGAAGACTTTCTATTACACTACCACCAATGCCTCTGCGTGAGTAATGATAGATTTTTATGGCATCACAAAGAGTGTTTGTTCTGTTTTTGTCTTACTTGCCAATTTTATATTTGGGGCATTTTACAGTGTATTTAAAGAAATAAATACTATTATAGCATTGAGAGTTGAAGAGTACATCGTCACATATTCAGAATCTAATCCTTCAAAAATGAATGACAGAAAAAGAAAACAAAGAACTCTTCAGGAGTAAGGACCAGCAGTGGAAAGTCAAAGCAGAGGAATAAATAGAGTTAAAACTTCTGTGTCTATGAAAACATAATAATGACACCTGTTGAATATTTTTTTCACAAAAGAAAACATTGAGAAAGGGTAATAGAAGAATATTCTTTGCATGAATAATAATATCATAGGGAAACACCTTTTGGCTATTGACATGTATAATTAAACTATAAAAATGTATATTCACAAGTAAAGCATGAATGAAACTCAAGATTTGATTGATATCCTGATTGAACTGACAATCACAATAAACAGATGAAGTCAACATGGCGCACATTATCAGAAGCAATCAAATGAACTGATCCCTAAGTTCCTTCTAAGAATAATCACAGACCCTAAAGATCATAAGAATTTCAAATTCTTGTATTGAGAAGTGCTGGGGTGCTCCTGTTCTTTGGGGTACAGAAAGTCATTTTTGGCCAGCCTGGCCCCCAGTCATGTAATGAATCTAATAACTCCCGTTTTATAGCTGCGTATATTCTCTTCATTCTGTTCTTCAGGACAGCTCTGACTTGTACATTTGATTACTTCTTTTCTTGCAGTTTTATGGAGGGATAATTAGCATACTGTGCCATCCAAACATTTAAAGGATGCTGCTCTGTGGTTTACAGCAATATTTACAATGTTTAAAGAAAATCATCCTATGAACATTCACTTTTTCATTCTCACAGTCATCCCTCTAGCCAGGGCAAAAATAAACATACTTTTCATATAACTAGTATAATATGTGACCTTCCAGCTGGAATCTGTCAGCCTAATGTTCTCAAGAATGATCTATGATACAACTTTAATCCTATTATTTAGTACATAATATTCCACTTTATACTTATTCTACCTTGTGTTTATCCACTTGACCCACAGCAGCACTTTTGACCTTTTGCTGGTTAATTAGAGATAAGGGTCCCACAGACTTCCCTGCTTGGGCTCCCTCCAAACCAGGATCCTCAGATCTCAGCATCCTGAGCAGCTAGGATTACAGGACTATCAGCACTTGCCCAGCACCATGCCAGTTTTCTTCCTAAGACTCTCATATAATAAGAAGTCAGGTATTGGGGTAGCTCCATTGTATTTAGTTTGGGATTGCTTTGTCACTCCAGGGTCTTTTTTGCTTCCAATCAGAATTTTAGGATAGGTTTTCCTAGTTCTGTGAAGAAGAATGCTGATGAGGTTTCCACTGGATCTGTACATAGCTTTCAGTAATATGCATATTTTCATATGAATTCTGCTTCTCTGCTATGGAGAATTGTCTTTCCACAATCAGTGTCTTTCTCAATTTCATCTGTATGTTGTAATTTTCACTACAGCGATCTTTTATATTCCTGGTTGAGTTTACCCCTAGTTTTATTAGTGAGTGGGATCAATTTCTTGGTCTCATTCTCAGCATGTTTGTGGTTGGTATTTACTAAAAAGTACTGATTTGCGATTACATTGTTTCCAAAACTACTCATCACATCTATAACTTTTCTGATAGAGGCTTTAGGTGCTCTTCACTGTAGGACCCTATCATGTTCAACTAGTGATGATATGACTCTTCCCATTCTCATGCAGATACTTTTCTCTCTCACACACTTCTTCTAAGACCTAAAGCACTACATTGAGTAAACATGAAGAAAGGTGTATCTGTCTTGTTTAGGGGAAATGCCTTTAAGCTTTTCACTTGAGCCCCACAATGGTCTAAGTTTCATGGAAACACTTTAGTACACCAAGGGTGAGTTTTCCATTACCGCTGGGGCTTACACCCCACGTCCCCTGTTTGGACTTCAGCCTGAACTGGCCTTGGGGCCAGCACCGAGGACAGCCAAGTCCCTTGTAGAGGAATGTAATTTAATTACTCCTTCAGGGTCCACTTAGAGCAGCATCTGTGAAATCCTCCCAAGGGCCTCCCACAGAGAAGGACAACTCTGGCTAACGATGAGTCAAGAATCCTTTCATGATTGGCTTAAATATGGGACAAAAACCATTCATTTGTTCAGATGGATGATGATGAAAATTCTACACATTGTCTTAGAGTTTCCAACCTCCGCTGTGATTGACAGAGAACAAGAGCATACATACATATGGTAGCTCCATAGAGCTGAAAGTTGTTTTCAAGGTAATTATGAATGTTTTAAGGATTATTCATTCCTTAGGATAATATGTGAAATGAGAAAAATCTGCTCATAGCTAACTACTAAATTTGTCCAGAACAAAGTTTTGTTATCCTGGAGCCAGTAACATGAGAAGTCTTTTTCCTAGGTATTATTACTGTTTGTAAAATAAATAAAGTCTTAAAGCAAATGGTATGCCCAAATATGCTGAATATTTACTGTTTTGTTACATATTCCAACCATAAAAAAGATCATAACAAATCTTGGTTGATATTTATACTTCTTCACTGTTTTTGGACACAGTATAATTCAGAAAGGCAATGGAGAAATTACACAGCAGAGAACTCTGAACTGGAATTCCAAAGCCTGGGAATTGTCTGTAGGTTTCTCACATACATTCTATATGTCTAAGTAAGTCACAAATTCTCTTGTGAAACTCCAATGAAAAGATCTAACAAAGTAATTATGAAAGCATCTTTCAGCTTCAAAGAGAAACATTAGAAATTTTGACATGCCCTGAATTTTTAGCTTGGTATTCTTAACATATGTTTACAGTAGGAATGAGTAACAAATAAAAAAAGAAAGTGGATTAAGAATGTAGTGTCTGTGGCAATCCTGAACATTTTTAATAAAAAACAAGTATTCACATTCCTCACTATTACTTAAATACCTTTAAACAGTAATAATATTCAATATATAAAATTGGAACAATAAATTGTACTAAGGTGATATCACTAAAAGTGAATTTAATTCCATGTAAAGCTCAATCTGCCTTTAGGTAAATTTCACTATGAACCAGAAACATCTAATGTCAGGGATTTTGATGGCAATATTGCTGTTTCTAAAATGATAGAAGGCATTCATCACGCATTGTTTTGGTCCTGGAAGTGGATCTCAGTAGGTTTGAGAAGAGTGAAGACAACTCCAGTTACACAGCCTGCACCTGGCCTGTGTGTGTGTGTGGAGGGGGCGGGGGCACTCTGTTGTGACTGTAACATGACTTACCAGTCTTTTAGAAGATGACATGTGGAACTTGAAAACTAGACATTAAAAGATGTGTTCACCTTTTTTTTCTTACAATGGAAAAGTATATTTCATGATTTGAAAGCAAAATTGCTATTCATGTCCATAACCCCTGCAAATCAGTCACATTTTGGCATAATGGAAGTGCATTGTATGGTCCTCATCATATTAATAGAGCAGCACACAGTTGTCACTGGTGAGGCCACACAGGTCCAAAAGGACACACCCCTGAACATTCATTAGAGCAGTGAGAGGCACGGACACAAGAACAGAACCTGGGCAGCATCCCAAAGGACATTGTTTGAAATGGAAAACTTCAGTAGAAAGGACAAAGCCATTTTACTGGGTATGGCAACATTACTGCCCCTAGTCTCAATATTCAACATGCTCCTCTGTGACAGTCTTCAGAGCTAGATTTACCATGCCTGCCTGCAAGGAGTTGGCAGTGATAAAGAAAGACAGACTCAAATTATAAACACCTGTGTGTAGATGGGGTGGGTTGTGTGTGTGTGTGTGTGTGTGTGTGTGTGTGTGTGTGCGTGTTTGTCTGTGTCTGTATCTGTGTGCAAATACACATGCTAATACTGGGTCTTGGCATTCAGGGTCTCACACTCTTTTATTATTAATAAGTATTTTTAATTGTGAAAATATGGTACAGAGCGGCAATTACATGAACAAGGAAATAAGTACATTTCTTGTCAAGCATTGTTTCCTCCTCCTTTGTCTTTCCCTTACCATCCCTGCTCTCCCATCTACACAACTACAAAGTTGTAAAGTTCAGTTTTCAACATAGCATCTTGTACATTTCATTGTTGAAATGGGTCCACCTGTATCCCTATTTAAACAATTTGTTGTTTGGCTTTTTTTTGCTCAAGATTGATACTCTTTTGAGTTGCAACTTCATGTCCAGCTTTTTGCTGATTAATTGGAAATGAAAGGCTAGAGCATTTCTGCCAGGTCTGGCTATGAATCTTAATCTGCAGATCTCAGCCTTCTGGATAACTAGGATTACAGGTATATGCAAGCAGTGGTATATTCTTTATAGACACAATACATACAAATCATATAGGTATAGATCGATTCTGTTCACATTCTGTTCACTACTCAAGCTACATATATTTAAATTTTACCATCAAATACCTGTGTCTTTCCTATTCAATATTTGCACCCCTCCCCAACACCAATTATTTGAATTTCTTTTTTTTGTTGAGATTTAGAAATTATTTTTGTATTGTGAAAATACTGTACAGAGGGGT
>NW_012267392.1:3021945-3031655 GCF_000151885.1 Dipodomys ordii
GAATACATATCTATATCCAAGAAGCTATGGAAATGCTACACAACATCTAATTTTTTAAACTTGTGCGTTTATGAATAAAGAAGGGAGGAGCATCCATTTAATAATATTCTCTTTTCTTTTTTTTACCATACTTAGTGATATTTGCTGAGCTTGTTAATAAAGGTTTAAAAAGGTTAATCTGGTAATTGTTGTTTATGAGCTGAATGCTTATTTTCATTCTTATGAGATTTTGGTATGTGTGGCTAAACTAATCTACTGCAGCTATTGAATGTTCACATCATGTTATCATGTATGCAGACAGAAAAGCAACCTTTCAAAGGAAATCTTTCATCTTTTATTCTAGCCCTGAAGTCACATGCAGCTGTAGGTAGAGATTCTCCTGGTAGATCCTGAAAGCCTTCTCACCCCAGGACCATGAGAAACCACACAGCAGTAACAGAGTTCATCCTACAGGGATTCTCAGAGCACCCTGAATACCACATCTTCTTTTTCTGCTGTTTCCTGTCCCTCTACTGTGTGGCCATCACAGGTAATGTCCTCATCATCATGGCCATCAGCTTCAACCCTGGCCTCCATACGCCCATGTACTTCTTCCTGCTCAATTTGGCCACGATAGACATCATCTGTACTTCGTCCATCATGCCAAAGGCTCTGGAGGGGCTGATGATAGAGAAGAGCTCCATCTCTTTTAGGGGATGCATGGCCCAGCTCTACTTTCTCACATGGACTATATCCGCAGAGTTGCTGCTGCTCACAGTCATGGCCTATGACCGCTATGCAGCCATCTGCCACCCCCTGCATTACAGCACCATGATGAGCAAGGCCTTCTGCAGCATGCTAGCTGCTGGAGTGTGGGCACTCTGTGCCTTCAACTCAGCCATCAACACAGGACTGATGGTGCGACTGAACTTCTGTGGGCCCAATGTCATTACCCATTTCTCCTGTGAAATCCCTCCTCTGCTCCGTCTCTCCTGTAGCTCCACTTATGTGAACAATGTCATGACCACACTGGCTGATGCATTCTATGGCATATTGAACTTCCTCATGACCATTGTGTCCTATGGCTTCATCATCTCCAGCATCCTGAAGATGAGGACATCAGAGGGAAAGCAGAAAGCCTTCTCCACCTGCTCCTCCCACCTCATCGTGGTGTGCATGTATTACACAGCTGTGTTCTATGCCTACATCAGTCCCGTGTCCAGCTACAGTGCAGAGAAGAGCAAGGTGGCTGGAGTGCTGTACACCATGGCGAGCCCCACCCTCAACCCCCTCATCTACACTTTGAGGAACAAGGAGGTCAAAGCCGCCCTCAGGAAACTTGTCCCTTTCTTCAAAAATTGATACACCTGAACTCCAGGAAATGGAAGCAAGAGCTTTTATTCTTTATTGTTGTTTTCTTTTGTTGTTGTCCTATTTATCTGTCTTAGGAGTATAAGTGGAGGGGCACTGAAATGATGGGACAAAGGTAAATAAATGCAGCAATGGAATTCTCTAGGCACTATGTGGAAAATGAACTATACAACTTGTGGGTGGGGTTGAGAGGGAAGAAGTGGTAGACAGGGAGAGAAGAGATGACATTGTCCAAAACAAATGTACTTTACCCAACATATATAACTATAATTCCTCTGCACATCACCTTTATAATAACAAAAATAATAATTAACAAAAAGATTCCCAGACTCCTGTAGCTCATACCTATAATTCTACCTATTTAGGAGGTTGAGATCTGAAGATTGTGCTTCAAAACCAGATGGGCAGGAAAGTCCGTAAACTCTTATCTCCAATAAACTACTCAGAAAAAGCAGGAAATGGCACTGTGGCTCAATGGTAGAGATCTAGCCTTGAGCAAAAAGAACTCAGAACCAGTGCCCAGGCCCTGAATTCAAGACCCAGGACTGGGAACAAATAAAACGCAACATAAAAATACACCTTCCCAGAAGCTCTTCTACTGGGAGGCAGCAGTTTCAGTAAGGCTTGGCCTTCCTTTATGAGCACAGAGTACTTTGTGGGGAAAAGCCTGTTGGGGAATTGTATTTGGTTGAGATCAAAAGCCTCGAAGACATTGGTTTTGTTCATCTTTCTGAAGGTGGTTCAGGGTTCTCTGGCTGTGAGACAACCCTTCCTTATGGAGGGCACATGTGCTTCAGATTCACAGCTGTGTGAAAGAGACTTTTTCCTCTTTTCCTTTAAGAATATTTAGAGTAGGGACCACTAGTTTCTGGGTCCCACTGCTCATTCTATTGAGTGGCTTCACTTTCTCATTACTGAACAACCTTTTTACATCAATGAAAAATATTTAGGATATAAATCTGTAAATCACACCTGATAGTTGTTGTGTGGTCATCCACAACATTTGTGGGACTGTCGAACTGGAGTTCCTGTATAGTGACAGTGTGTCTTGGGTTCAATTCTGTGCCTTTTATTTGACCTCATTTACTGTCTCTAGAGCACTATGGTGACAGTTTGTGATGCAGATTCTTTCTTCTGTTCTTCCCTTTCTCCTCACCAACAATAAAGGTGAGACTATCCCTTGACTTGAAGATAGAAATTCCTCCTTTAATAGTAGATTTGTGGCATATGAACCTAGAAAAGCGAGAGTTCTCATGTATTGAGTTGCTGTCGGCTGTGAGGATCTGGTCTGCCTCATTGCCCTGGAGTGGGGAACATGGATGTAAGTGACCTGTAATCAGAACGTTCTGGGCAGGCAATGCTGTTCTTCCATTGTTCCTGAACAAAAGCCAGTGCACAAATCACCTGGAATAAATAATAAAAGCAAGTCTTGTGTTCCAGGAAACAATCCTGGAAGAGCTACTTCTCCATCAGGATGACAGAAGCTGAAGGTGGGTGTTTAGTTACATCTTCAGAACTCACCACAGACACATTGTTCACTACTTGACATGGAAGCTGAAAGTAGAGCTTGATGTTTATTTCAAATAAGTGAATGGAATTTGGCTTTTCTTTGGGGCAAGTACAGGTGCACTGTGCAGGTGCAGATGTGGCCCTGGCCTCTAGATGGTTATGGACCAGGTCTGTTCTCCCCAATAGAATTTGGACCCATAAATAATATGTTGAGTGGTCTTCAATGGTCTCGAAGACTTTCCATTACACTACCACCAATGTCTCTGGGTGATTACTTACAGATTTTTATGGCATTACGAAGATGTTTGTTCTGTTTTTGTCTTACTTGCCAATTTTATATTTGGGGCATTTTATAGTATATTTAAAGAACTAAATACTATTACAGCATTGAGAGTTGAACAGTACATTGTCACATATTCAGAATCTAATCCTTCAAAATTGGATGCAGAAAAAGAAAACAAACAATTCTTCAGGGTTAACAACCAGCAGTGGAAAGTCAACACAGAAGGTAAATAGAGTGAATGAGATTAAACCATCTGTGTATATGAAAACATAATGATGACCCCTGTTGAATATTTTTTCACCAAAGAAAAAATTGAGAAAGTGTAACAGAAATATATTCTTTGCATGTATGAAAATATCATAGGGAAACATCTTTGTGCAATTGATATATTACGTATAATTAAACTATAAAAATGTGTATTCACAAGTAAAGCATGAAACTCAACATTTGATTGATATTCTGATTGAACTGACAATCACAATAAACAGACGAAGTCAACATGGCACCTGTGTCATCAATGAAGAGGGAAAGACACAGGTGCTCCTGTACTTGTGGGAAGCAAAGTCATAGACATAGCAGAGGAAAGGTACATGGATAACAAGCTTTGACTTGGGAGGAGAAAGATCTCAATTTGAATCCACACATTATCAGAAGCAATCAAATGAATGGAGCCCTAAGTTCCTTCTAAGAATAATCACAGACCCTAAAGATCATAAGAATTTCAAATTCTTGTATTGAGAAGTGCTGGGGTGCTCCTGTTCTTTGGGGTACAGAAAGTCATTTTTGGCCAGCCTGGCCCCCAGTCATGTAATGAATCTAATAACTCCCGTTTTATAGCTGCGTATATTCTCTTCATTCTGTTCTTCAGGACAGCTCTGACTTGTACATTTGATTACTTCTTTTCTTGCAGTTTTATGGAGGGATAATTAGCATACTGTGCCATCCAAAAGTTTTAAGACTATCATTCTATGAGCAGCCACTTTTCCATTCCCACAGTCATCCCTCTAGCCAGGGCAAAAATAAACATACTTTTTGTCTCCATATATTTGTCAATTCTCAACATTTCATATACCTAGTATAATGCAATATGTAACCTTACGGCTTGCATCTGTCACTTAGCCTAATGTTCTCAAGGTTGTACTATGATACAACTTTAATAATATTATTTAGCACATAATATCCCACTTTATACTTATTCTACATTGTGTTTATCCACTTGAGCCACAACTGCATTTGTGATGTTTTGCTGGTTAATTGGAGATAAGAGTCCCACAGACCTTCCTGCCTGGGCTTCCTCCACACCATGATCCTCATTTCTCAGTGTCCTGAGGGGTTGGGATTACCACACCTGCCCAGCACCATGCCAGTTTTGTTCCTAGGATTCTGTCATGTAATAAGAAGTCAGTATTGTGGTAGCTCCATTGTATTTAGTTTGGGATTGCTTTGTCACTCCAGGGTCTTTTTTGCTTCCAATCAGAATTTTAGGATAGGTTTTCCTAGTTCTGTGAAGAAGAATGCTGATGAGGTTTCCACTGGATCTGTACATAGCTTTCAGTAATATGCATATTTTCATATGAATTCTGCTTCTCTGCTATGGAGGATTGTCTTTCTACCATCACATCTGTATGTTGTAATTTTCACTACAGCGATCTTTTATATTCCTGGTTGAGTTTACCCCTAGTTTTATTAGTGAGTGGGATCAATTTCTTGGTCTCATTCTCAGCATGTTTGTGGTTGGTATTTACTAAAAAGTACTGATTTGCGATTACATTGTTTCCAAAACTACTCATCACATCTATAACTTTTCTGATAGAGGCTTTAGTGCTCTTCACTATAAGACCCTATCATCTTCAACTAGTAATGAGATGACTCTTCCCATTCTCATGCAGATACTTTTATCTCTCACACACTTCTTCTAAGACCTAAAGCACTACATTGAGTAAGCATGAAGAAATGTACATTTGTCTTGTTTAGGGGAAATGCCTTTAAGCTTTTCACTTGAGTCCCAGAATGGGTATAAGTTTCATGGAAACCCTTTAGTACACCAAGGGTGAGTTTTCCACTACCAGTGGGGCTTACACCCATCTCCTCTGTTTGGACTTCAGCCTGAACTGGCCTTGAGGCCAGCACCAAGGACCATTAAGTCCCATGTAGAAAGATGTAATTTAATTACTCCTTCAGGGTCCACTTAGAGCAGCCGCTGTGAAATCCTCCCAAGGGCCTCCCACAGAGAAGGCCAACTCTGGCTAACCCTGAATCAAAATTTCCTTTCAGGCTTGGTTTAAATAGGGGACAAAAACATTCATTTGTTCAGATGGATGATGATGAAAATTCTACACATTGTCCTAGAGTTTCCAACCTCCGCTGTGGTTGACAGAGAGAACAAGAGCATACATACATATGGTAGCTCCATAAAGGTTAAAGTTGTTTTCAAGGTAATTATGAGTGTTTTAAAAATTGTTCATTCCTTAGGAAAATATGTGAAATGAGAAAAATCTGCTCATAACTAACTACTAGATTTGTCCAAAAACCTGTCAAGTTTTGTTACCCTGGAGCCAGTAACATGAGAAGTCTTTTTCCTAGGTATTATTACTGTTTGTAAAATAAATGAAATCATAGAGCAAATGATGTGCCCAAATGAGCCGAAAGTTTATTGTTTTGTTGCATGTTCCAACCATAAAAAGGATCATAACAAATCTTGGTTTTTATTTATATTTCTTCGCTATTTTGGGACACTGAGTATAATTCAGAAAGGCAATGGAGAAATTACACAGCAGAGAACTCTGAACTGGAATCCCAAAGCCTGGGAATTGTCTGTAGGTTTCTCACATACATACTATATGTCTAAGTAAGTCACAAATTCTCTTGTGAAACTCCAATGAAAAGATCTAACAAAGTAATTATTGAAACATCTTTCAGCTTCAAAGAGAAACATTAGAAATTTTTACGTGCTCTGAATTTTTAGCTTGGTATTCTTAAAATAGTTTAGAGTGGGAATGAGTAGCATATAAAAGAGAAAGATAGTGGATTAAGAATGTAGTGTCTGCAGCAATCCTGAACATTTTAAATAAAAACAAAATATTCAAGTTCCTCTCTATTACTTAGAGATATTTAAACAGCAATTAATATTCAATATATAAAATTGGAACAATAAATTAGATTAAGGTGATATCACTAAAAGTGCATTGAATTCCATGCCAAGCTCAATCTGCTTTAGGATAAATTTCACTATGAACCAGAAACATCTAATGTCAGGGATTTTGATGGCACCTATTCCTGTGTTTCTAAACTATTTTTGTCCTGGAAGTGGACCTCAGGAGGTTGAGAACACCACCCAGTTACACAGCCTGCACCGGGCCTGCGGGGGAGAGGGGGCCACTGTGTTGTGACTATAGCATGACTTAGCTGGGTCATGGCTATCTGCAATCTTGTTCTTTCCACGGGTGTTCCTGGTACTTATCCTGTGAGCTGGATGAGAATTATAGCCAATGCTATAGAAACGTCTTTGTTCCACTCAGAAGAGCAAATGACTGGCTGAGGTTGAGGGGATGATTCATGGTCATTGTCATGAAATCTACTTACTGTCCTGATTCTGGATGGGATAAGGACCTGTCCACCTGCCCTGGAAATCACAGCAAGTATGTCTTTATCTGGGGGTAATTTGTTCTCTAAATGTGGATGGGTGCTGCAATTTCTTGTAAACTGCAATTTCTTTGCAGACTGCTCATTCACACTAGGGGTGCTCCCTTATTTGTATCTGCAGCTGAGTGACGACAAGGACTGGATTTGAGTTTCCAGTGAAGGGGTCTCCTGATGCCCAGCACATGGCAATCAATTGCTCTGTGGATATCAGAGACAGATGGGCTTGTCTGTTCCAGTTGCAGCTGAAGAAGTGTGACTCTGGCTTGTCACTAATATGAGCTATGGAGTTAACCAATATGGCTGGGAATCATAACAATGTTGTGCCCTTTAGTCAAACACAGCTGCACCTCAGTCAGAAGTTTCAAGCCTGTAACTCTAACTATTCAGGAAGCTGAAATCTGAGGATCATAGTGTGAAGCCAGCCTGGGCCAGTTAGGTTTTGAGACTCATATCTCCAATTATGCACAAAAAAAAGCTTTAAGTGAAGCTATCACTCAAGTGGTAGAATGCTAGCTTTGAGCACAAACATTTGAGGACAGTGCTGAAGCCCTGAATTCAATTGTCTGGTTCGACACACACACACACACACACACACACACACACACACACACACACACACAGAGTTGAACCTTACAAATAAGTGACATAACTTGAATGATGTTTGGACTTTTTGTGTAAGCCTTAGTTTAGGATGGGAAATGTGTTTTTTGAAGTTGGACTGAAACTGGAATTCTTAAATTAAAAGTAAACATTAATCATTTTTGTTTTTAAATGAAGAGGTGAAGAAAAAAGCAAATGGGGTAGGTACCACCACATTGGATATGTTGGAAGGGAAGTGAGCACCTGGAGAAAAGGAAGAAGAGCAGTTGAGAGAATTTCCTTCTCAGTGAGCACTGTGTGATGTGGAAGGGCTGCTACAAGGAGATTTTCATGCTACATCTAAGGGAGATCATTCAAGAGAAAAATAAAAAGCACATTGACAAAGAAGGAAATGAAAATCAACCACAATTGTCCCCACCATGAAACTCTGGTCTCACTCACCTGTTGATTTTGCATATACCCATGTCCATAACCCCTGCAAATCAGTCCATGTTTGGGCATGTTATTTGAATTTTTTATACTATTTTAAGAATGATCACTAAGACACCTCAAAAACATCATACAGCATTATGTCAATATACTACAGGAAACTCATCTTTAAGAATATAGGTTATTTTTAAATATCAGTCATAAATAGTGCCATACAGATAATTTGAAATTTTTTTAATGACAGTACTAAGACTTGAGCTCTGGACCTGGGCACTGTCCCTAAGCTTTTCTATAAAGGCTGGCTATCTGCCACTGGAGCCACAGCTCCACTTCTGGATTTGTGCTAGATCATTGATTTTTTTTTAAGTCACATGGATTTCCTACTCAGTCTAACTTTGAACCTGGAATCTCAGATCTCAGCTTCCTAAATATCTAGGATTGCAAGAATGAGCAACCATCGTTGGCTTGAAGGTACTATGTATAGGGAGCAGGGAGGATGGTGGAAAAGGGGCCTGAAAAAAAGGCCCGGGGGCCGGCCTTGAACTTTTGTGCTCAATGCTAGTGTTCTAACATTTGTGCCACAGCTCTACTTCTGATGTTTGGGTAGTTAATTGAAGATAAGAGTTTCATGGGCTTTCCTCCTCGGGATGGCTTGAAACTACAAATCTGAGATCTTACCTACCTGAATTAGCAAATATTACAGGGTGGCCTGAAGACATTTCAAATATCTTTCTAAAGAAAAATTTCCAGAATTAAAAGTCGAGGTTCAAATGGAATACAGATATATATCCAAGAACCGATGGAAATGCTGGGCAACATCTAATTTTCCAACCCTGTGCATTCATGAATAATGAAGGGAGAGCATCCATTTAATAATATACCTTTTTATTTTTTACTATATTGAGTGATACTTACTGAGGTTAACTGCTAATAAAGGTTAGAAATGATTAATCTTGTATTGGTAGTTTATGAGCTGAATGCTTGTTTTCTTTCTTATGCAGTATTGGTATGTGTGACTTAAACAAATCTACTGCAGCTATCAAATGTTCAAATCATGTTATCCTGTATGCAGAAAACATGGCAGCCGTTCTTAGGAAACCAATTATCTTTCATTCTAGCTGTGATGTCACATGCAGCCATGGGTAGAAATCCTCCTGGTAGTTCCTGAAAACCCTCTCAGCCCAGGACCATGAGCAACCACACAGCAGTAACAGAGTTCATCCTGCAGGGATTCTCAGAGCACCCTGAATACCACATCTTCTTGTTCTGCTGTTTCCTGTCCCTCTACTGTGTGGCCCTCACAGGCAATGTCCTCATCATCATGGCCATCAGCTTCAACCCTGGCCTCCACACTCCCATGTACTTCTTCCTGCTCAATTTGGCTACAATGGACATCATCTGTACCTCATCTGTCATACCAAAGGCACTGGAAGGGCTGATGGTAGAGAAGAGCTCCATCTCTTTCAGGGGCTGCATGGCCCAGCTCTACTTTCTCACCTGGGCTGCATCCTCAGAACTGCTGCTTCTCTCAGTCATGGCCTATGACCGCTATGCAGCCATCTGCCACCCCCTGCATTACAACACCATGATGAGCAAGGCCTTCTGCAGCATGCTTGCTGCTGGAGTGTGGGTGATCTGTGCCTTCAACTCAGGCATGAACACAGGGCTGACGGTGAGACTGAACTTCTGTGGGCCCAATGTCATCACCCATTTCTTCTGTGAAATCCCTCCTCTGCTCCGTCTCTCCTGTAGCTCCACTTATGTGAACAATGTCATGACCACACTGGCTGATGCATTCTATGGCATATTGAACTTCCTCATGACCATTGTGTCCTATGGCTTCATTATCTCCAGCATCCTGAAGATGAGGACATCAGAGGGGAAACAGAAAGCCTTC
>NW_012267392.1:3031705-3034599 GCF_000151885.1 Dipodomys ordii
TTGGCCATCCTTCTTTCCTCTTCAGAGGAGTTTCTCTTTAAGACTTTAGCCCACTTATTTATTGGGCAGTTGTTTCTTTGAGAATTTGTTGTTGGGGGATTTAATTTTTTGAGTTCTTTTTTTTCAATTATTTGAATTTCTAACATCAAACACCTTTAGAGCCAAGAACAGTCATGTACACCTATAACCCTAGTTACTTGGAGGCTGAGCTCTAAGGAGTACATTTCAGAGTCAGCCTGGCCAGACAAAGCAGAGAGGCTCTCATCTCCAATTAAACAGCAAACAGCCATGAATGGAGGTGTGACTCAAGTAGTAGAGTTCCAACCTTGAGTGAGAAAAGCCAAGTAAGGACATGAGGTCTTGAGTAAAGTCTTAGTACCTACCAGCACACACACACACAAAACGACAAAAAAAAAAAACCAGAGAAAACAAAATTACATTGGCTTGTTGTTGAGCAGAACATAACATTCATTTGTTTCTTGTCTGGCTTTTCTTGTTTGTTGAATATCTGAGCCTGCTTGTTGTTGTATCTGAGCCTGTGAGGTTTACTAGAAGTACAGGAAGTCATTAAATCAGTACAACATGTATATTCATCTCAGAGGTGGGGCTGTTATCTCTTTAGGAATTGATATACAGGTCAACTTCAATGAGTCATATTTTTCATTATTGTTTCTGAGGATCTTTTGCTTAGAGGAAAGGAAATCTAATGGACCAGGAAAGAAGAGTTACAGCCTGTGGGTGAGGCTTATCAGCCACTGGAATGTCAGGCCCTAGTGAAGGGCTCAGCATGCTTTGCACTTGTTATTTGGTAGCTTTAATGATGTCTCTAAGCTTAGAGCTACTTCACATTTTAAACCAGTCTCATTCTACAGTTCTAATTGGAACCAATTTCTACTCCTTTCTGGGTAGATGGTCTTGGCCTCAGCTCTTGAGTTGTTACAATTTTTGAGAAGTGTTCATACCAGAATATACAAGTTTGTCAGATACTGTGGTTCATGCCTGTAATCTTAGCTACTCAGGAGGCTGAGATGTGAGAATTGTGGTCCAAAGCCAGCTCTGGGATGAAAGTCCATGAGACTCTTTGTAAGCATTATTCCCACCTTAGGCCCTCAGCTCCACCCAGACCTGAGCTCCTCCCAGCCCTGAAGTTCCCACCATGCAGCGGGCCTCTCCCTCTCTCCTCCCAGACCCACCTGAGCTCCCATCTACCTCACTTGCTGCCCCTAGACCATGCTGGAGAATGGAGGGTGCCATGTTCTCCCTTTCCAGGGGAAATATAGCTCCTCTAATAAACCTTATAATAATCTTTCTCCTGTGCCTGCCTGCTTCTGCGTGGGCCCCTGGAATGGATATGAAGGATCCTTTCATTGAAAAAGTCTTTATCAGCTCTGTTGGCAATAAATCTTTTCTTCCACTTGACTTCTGTCCATGTGGTCTTTTGGGTTACTTTCTTTTGGGTCACTTTCTGCCTAGGTTACATTTTTTCTTTCCCTCTTACCTTCAAATAAACAACAACAATAACAAAGTAAGAAGCAGAGCTCAAGCGGTAGAGCAATAGACTTTAGCAGAAAAGTTCAGGGACAGTGTCCTCAGTCTGAGTTCAGCCTCACAACTGACACAAAAATGAAGTGTACAAGGTGTCAGTACAACAGGAAGCAAATACATAGCCTAATCATTTCTTAACTTTATTGAAGCAAGTAAATAGAAACATATTTAACTTATTAAGAAAGATAACTAGCTGGGTACCAGTGGTTCATGCCTATAATCCTAGCTACTAAGGAATCTGAGATCTGAGGGTCATGGTTCAAAGCCAGGTTGGGCAGAAAAGTCCCCATGAGACACTTACCTCCAATTAACCACTCAAAAACCAGAAGTGGCACTGTGGCACAAGTGGTAGAGCACTAGCCTTGAGCACAAAGATGCTCAGAGACAGAGCCCAGGCCCTGAGTTCAAGCCCCCAACCAACAAAAAAAGAAGAAAGAAAACTAAAAAAATGTAGTGCCTATTTACAATGAAATTTTACACAACCAGTAAAAGAAAATATGTCATTTGCAGGGAAATGGATGAACCTATAACAAGTCATATGTGAGGTAAGCAAGCTCAGAGAAACAGATGGTGGATGTTTTCTCTCATATGTGGAATTAGATCTAATATATACGGGAACATGGTAAGTTATACAAGGCTGTAGACATTCACTCACAAAGGAGGATACTCTTAAGAGAAAACACAAAGACACAATGCCTATTTGCATCTGATCATATGAAATAGAACCTTCTGAATTGGAATTGAAAACAAGAGATTTTTCCTTATTACTGTTTTTGTTTTCTTTCCTTTTTATCTGCTCTGTTCATTTGTTTGTCTTTGGGAGAGTAAGGGGAGGGGAACAGAAATGTAGGGACAAAGGGTGAACAAATGCAGCAGTGGTACTCACTAGGCACTCTGTTGATATTAAACTATACAACTTGTAGGTGGGGACAGGTGAGAAAAACTGGGAGTGAGCAAGGGAAGAGGAGATATTGTCCAAAAAGAAATGTGCTCTTTACCTGTCTTATATAACTGTAATCCTTGGGTGCTTCACCATTGTAATAACAACATAAAAATAAATAAATAAAATAGAAAAGAAGAACCAATAAAAACAAGATTTGGGAAAATATTTTCATATCAATATAAAGAAGATTATTGCAAATTTCAGATCCAATTGTTAGAAAATTAGCTATTTGCCACAGATTGGGAGAAGATCTTTACTAGCCATACAACGGACAAGGGTCTCATATCTAAAATATACTTGGAACTCAAAAAATTAAACCCCCCAACAACAAGTCCCCAAAGAAACAACTGCCCAATAAATAAGTGGGCGAAAGACTTAAAGAGAAGCTTCTCTGAAGAAGAAAGAA
>NW_012267392.1:3034649-3036186 GCF_000151885.1 Dipodomys ordii
ATTGTTCCTGAACAAAAGCCAGTGTACAAATCACCTGGAATAAATAATAAAGACAAGTCTTGAGTGTGTCTTTTGTGCTATTAGGAAGCAATCCTGCTTCTCCATCAGGATGACAAAAGCCGGAAGTGGGTGTTTAGCTATATCTTCAGAATTCACCACAAACACATTGTTCACTACTTGACATGGAAGCTGAAAGTAGAGCTTGATTTTTGGTTTAGAATAAGTGAATGGACTTTGGCTCTTCTTTGGGGCAAGTACTGGTGCACTGTGGCTGATGTGGGCCTGGCCCTGGTGGTCATGGACCAGGTCTGTTGTCTCCAATAGAATTTGGACCCATAAATAATAGGTTGAGTGGCCTTCAGTGGTCTAGAATTCTTTCCATTACACTACTACCAATGCCTCAGGGTGAGTACTGATAGATTTTTATTGCATCATGAAGAGTGTTTATTCTATTTTGTCTTACTTGCTAATTTTGTATTTTGGGCATTTTACATGTTCCCCACTCCAGGACAATAGGGCAGACTGTCAACACTGTTGGCACCAAAAAAAATGCATGAGAAGTCTTAGACTTTCCTAGGTTCATACACCACAAATCCACTATTAAAGATGGATTTTCTACCTTCAAGTCATGGGATAATCCAAAAGTTAGTTAGAAGAAAGAATCTGCATCACAGTCACCATAGTGCTTTGGAGAAGTTAGATGAGGTCAAGTACAAGGCACAGAATTGAATCCAAGACACACGGTCACCATGAAGGAACTCTCTAGGTTGACAGCCCTACAAATGTTGTGGATGACCACACAACAACTCTCAGATGTGATGTACAGATTTATATCCTAAAAATGTTTTTCAGAATTTTGTATTATTAAGTATTAAGAGTTGAAGAGTACATTGTCACATATGCAGAATCTCATCCTTCAGAAATGAATGATAGAAAAAGAAAACAAGAACTGTTCAGGGGTAAGGACCAGCGGTGGAAATTCAAAGCAGAGGGATAAACAGAGTGAAGATGTTAAACCATCTAATATGTGTGCATGGAATCATAATAATGACAATATTCCTTAACAAAAGAAAAAATTGAGAAAGAGGAATAGAAATATTTTTGCATGAATAAAAATATGACAATGCAACTTCTTTGTGCAATTAATATATTATGTGTAATTAAACTACAAAAATATGACTTCACAAGAAAAAGAATGAAAGTCAAGATTTGATTGATAGCCTGATTGAAAAGATAATCATTATGAACAGATTAAGTCAACTTGGCACCTGTGCCAGCAATGCAAAGGGAAAGGCACAGGTGCTCCTCTACTTGTGGGTGCACATATACACTAAAAGAAAAAAGGTACATGGATAAGGAGCCTTGACTTGGGAAAAAAGATCTGAGTTCATATCCAGACATGATCAGAAACAACCAAATGAACTGAGTCTTAGTTCACTTCTAAAAATAATCACAGATGCTGCCAAGGTCCTGATGCTTTAAGATTCTTTTTTTTTAATTTAATTTTATTTTTTTTGTGAACATACTGTACAGAGGG
>NW_012267392.1:3036236-3037291 GCF_000151885.1 Dipodomys ordii
GCTTGGTAAGAAATGTACGCATTATCCTGCCCATGCAATTGTAACCCCTCTGTACAGTATGTTCACAAATAAAATAAAATTAAAAAAAAAGAAAATTAGCTATTTGTAAACTAGCAGAACCTGGAGAATAATACAATCAACTTCTATAGAAAATTCCAAATATATAGAAGAAGCTGGAAAGGCCCAACAGAAGATGACTTCCACTTTTGAACGTATGTTCCTACTTCCACAACTTCAGTCTGGACAGAACAACCCAGAGAGACTGGTGGACCTGCTTGTTGCGTAGGGTGTAGATGACAGGGTTCAGCAAGGGGGTCACCACTGTGTTCACCAGCGCAGCTTCTCTGTTGGAGTTCAGGTGGCTCGTTTGCTTTGGCTTCACATATATGAAGACACAGCTGCCACACATCAGTGGGAGGAGCAGGTGGAGAACGCTCTCTGTCTCTCCTTGGCTGAGGGGGAACGCACTATGGTGGCTGCTATGTTGCTGTAGGCCATGATGGTTATCATGAGGGATGTGAAGAGAACATATTACGCCAACATGAAGAATAAGCTGTCAGTGGATCTGGAATCAGAACAGGAAAGACTGGACAGGGGTCCAAAATCACAGAAAAAATGAGGGGTGAGGGTTTGTTGCGGTTTGGGGACATTGAATATTAAGTATCAGACAAAACTTTTTGCATGGCACTGGTGGCTCACCTGTGTAATTCTAGCTACTCAGGAATCTGAGATATAAGGATCACAGATCAAAGCTATAAGGTAAGAAAGTCCTTTAGACCTTGGACATGGTTCTGTGGCTCAAGTGGTAGAGGTCTAGTCTTGAGCTGAAGAGCTGCGGAACACCGCCAAGGCCCAGAGTTCAGGCCCCACAACCAACAACAACAACAAAAATAAAAGAATAAAAATAAAAATGATAGGGCTGGGAAGATGGCTCAGTGGTAGAGCGCTTGCCTTGCATGCTTGAGGCCCTGGGTTTGATTCCCCAGCACCACATAAGCAAAAAGAAAAAAAGCCGGAAGTGGCGCTGTGGCTCAAGTGGTAGAGCACTAGCCTTG
>NW_012267392.1:3041326-3041965 GCF_000151885.1 Dipodomys ordii
GGGCTAGCTCTGATCTATCATTTTCATCCAAGTTCTGCGAGAGGTCCATGGGACTCTGAGCACCTGAGCCTGGGTCCACCCTGCCCAGATCTTCTGGCCTAGGGCAGGGGTGTCCACCACTCTCCATTGGGACTTATACCCTTTTTTTCATATATTTGGACATTAGCCTGAACTGGTCTTTGCATGATCACCAATGACAGCTGAGTGCCCTGAAAAAAGGACTTAATTGCTCCTTCGGGGTCTACTTAAAGCAGTAGTGGCTGTAAACACCTCTCCTGAGAGTCCCCCACAGAAAGAGACAACTTTCACCAAAGAGAAGTCAAACACTCTTGGAAGATCAACTTAAATAGGGGAAGAAAAGCTTTGTCTAAACCGATGTCGCAGATTTTGCACTGAGTCTCTTCTTATTCCCAGCCTCAGCTGTAGCTGAAAGGGGGAGATCACACATAAAATGTCCTGGCACACAACGGTGGAATCATTCTTTCAAGGTAAATTGTGCTCTGAGGATTTTCTGTTTCATTGTGTGACATAAAAAAGTGAAGAACCTGCTATCACTATATTTGATGTCAGTATAACTTGTGGAGGAGATGGGGAAAAACCAGTTGTTTAAGGATACAGGTGGATCTGATGCAACAATGA
>NW_012267393.1:0-4333 GCF_000151885.1 Dipodomys ordii
TAGCGCTCTACCACTTGAGCCACAGCACCACTTCTGGCTTTGTCTGCTTATGTAGTACTGAGGAATTGAACCCAGGGCCTCATGCATGCAAGGCAAGCACTCTACCACTGAGCCACCTTCCTTGCCCTCCTTCATCATTTTCTTTACCTCCGCATTTACAGTCCCACAATTATAAATTTGTCTGCCTAGGTCTAGATTCCACAAACAAACAAACAAATGTGATCTGCCAGGTGCCTGTAATCCTAGCTACTCAGGAGGCTAAGATCTGAGGATTGCAGTTCAAAGTCAGCCCGGGCAGGAAAGTCCATGAGACTCTTATCTCCAGTGAAAAACCAGAAAACCAGAAGTGGTGCTGTGGCTCAAGTAGCAGAGTGCTCGCCTTAAGCTGAAGAGTTCAGGGACAGTGCCCAGGCCCAGAGTTCAAACCCCACAACTGACAACCCTCCCCCCAAAAAAGCAATCTTTTTCCTTTCTTAACATGATCATCATGCTAAGCTGCATCAATTTTCCTGAAAGTGGCCCAAATTTATTCTTTATGGCTGAATAATACTCCATTATGTCTATGGACTACATTTTTAAAAATCAGTTATATAATATCGAAACTGTTCCCATAGCTATTATGAATAGTGCTGTAATAAACATAGGTATGCAAGTGTCTACTGTATCCTGACACATCGCCAAGAGTCATATGGTAGTCCTATTATATTATTTTGAGAAACCTCCGAACTCTTTTCCATAGTGTTTATACTAACTTACATTAGTCTACCGGTTATATAAGGGCTCTTTTCCCCCTACACATCCTTACAATATATGAGGCAGTTGAGGGATCTTGTTGCTGCTCTGAAGGCTCCTCCTCTATCTCAGGACTTGGCCACTAATATAGAACCAAATATCTGAGACGGAGCCATGAGAAAGAAGATGTAAAGGCTTACAGGAACATCTAAACACACCAGAAATTCTTCCACCAGAAGATCTGTCCAGCTCTTGCTCCTTTCCCTAAATAAGCCATCTCCAGAACTCAAGCTACAGAGATATCCTATCATTGTGCAAAATCTGAACTGAAGCTCACTCAGAAAGGCAGAAAAACACAAATCTTGAACTGGATTTCCCCAGTCTTAATTTATCTCACTGACAATATTAATTGGAAAGAAAATACATATGGATTCCTAGTAGAAGTACTTAACGAAAACAAATCTGAAGAAAAGCAGTAAAGATGATACGTACAAAAGCATTCTCCAAGCCGGGCGCTGGTGGCTCACGCCTGTAATCCTAGCTACTCAGAAGGCTGAGATCTGAGGATCGTGGTTCAAAGCCAGCCCGGGCAGGAAAGTCTGTGAGACTCTGATCTACAATAAACAAAAGTGGCACTGTGGCTCAAGTGGTAGAGCACTAGCCTTGAGCTGAAGAGCTGAGGGACAGCGTCCAGGCCCAGAGTTCAGGCCCCACGACTGGACCACCCCCCGCCAAAAAAAACCACGAAATAACCTGCCTACCAAACATGGTTCCTCAGTCCCTTTGTCAGTGACCACATTTTTCTTTTCTTCACAGCAGAGCTCAGAATCTCCATTCTCTCCTCCCTCCAACCAGGCTTTAGTGTCAATTACCAACTTCCATTTCGTCAAATTCAAGGATCACAGCACTCATCTTTTTTTGGGAGTGTATGTTGGTCATGGGGCCTGGGCGCTGTCCCTCAGCTCTTCAGCTCAAGGTAGCGCTCTACCACTTGAGCCACAGCATTACTTCTAGCTTTTTTCTGCGTATGTGATGCTGAGGAATGGAACCTAGGCCTCATGCATGCAAGGCAAGCACTTTACCACTGAGCCACCTTCCCAGCCCCCCAGTACTCATCTTAAGTCTAAGTTTTTGAAATATTTTCAAGGTATAATAATTTTAAAAATCCTCCCCATCACACCAGCTGCTAATTTTGAAATAAATGAATCTTGAGACATTGCCCTCACTTGTACTCACTCCATATCAATCTCATCCTCTAAGACCTCTTCCCTGACCGCCAGAGTCCAGAGATGGATGTGCCTGCTCCCTGCTCGCATCCTGTGCAAACTGCATCTGCCCTCATCTCTACTTGCAGCGCCCGTGCCCTTATTTTGTATGTCTTTCTTATCCTAAAAGTCACATCCTCACAAAATGTCTTGCCTTAGAAAGGTTTTCAAGTACTCCTGTTAATCTCACACTTCAGTTTTCATTCTAGCACCTTCTATTACTTGCAAGCATTTTCTTAATTTTGTTTCTTCATCCTGTATACTTAGTATCTAGACAAGTATCAAGCATATGTACATTCCAAATATTAACACAAATGACAATACTGTGTATCATACACATGTACACTCACTGAGAAGTTAGTGAAATATATGAAAAGCAGCTGCTAACAATGGTTGTAAGTTAGAAACTAAATACACATCATATAATTACATCTATATAAACATAAAACATTTACGTAAATATATATTATGAACATATATAAATTTCATAAGGTTTTTTTTTTAATGGTTATAAAAGGGGCAACCATGGTTGCAGCTTGCCATTGACAAATAGAAAGCTCTTGGTTCTGAGGTCTCATTTTACCTTTGCCATTTAGCTAGGTAATTTCCTAGGCAAGCTGCTTAATCTCTCCAATAGAAACTTCACTGGGACTCCCTACACCCTTTACAGAGCAGGCACAAAAATTAGATTGTGCACAATAAATATTCAATTAATAATACTGTCTCTCCTTCACAGACCCCCAACTTGGGGGTCTAACAACATTTAAATAGGAACAACAAAACCCAACATTTTCTTAAAGTCAATTCCTTAGTGCCATTAAAAAAATAGAACATGGGGCTGAGAATGTGGCTTAGTGGTAGAGTGCTTGCCTAGCATGCATGCAGCCCTGGGCTTGATTCTGTAGTATCACATACACAGAAAAAGCTAGAAGTGGCATTGTGGCTCAAGTGGTAGAGTGATAGCCTTAAGCAAAAGAGGCTTAAAGACAGTGCCCAAGTCCTGAGTTCAAGCCCTGGGACTGGCAAAAAAAACAAAAACAAAAAAACACAAACCTAGGCTCTAGTGGCTCAGTCCTCTAATCCTAGCTACTCAGGAGGCTGAGATCTGAGGATCGCAATATGAAGCCAGCTGGATAAGAAAGTCTGGGAGACTATTACCTCCAATTAATCACCAGAAAACTGAAAGTAGAGCTACAGCTCAAAACGGCAGAGTGCTAGCCTTGAACAAAAAGAGTTCAGGGACACCGCCCAGGCCCTGAGTTCAAGTCCCATAACTGACCAAAAAAAAAAAAAAGAGTGAATAAAAGAATTAAATGCGGGCTGGGAAGTTGGCTCAGTGGTGGAGTGCTTGCCTTGCATGCATGAGACCCTCGGTTCGATTCCTCAGTACCACATAAGCAGAAAAAGCTGGAAGTGGTGCTGTGGCTCAAGTGATAGAGCACTAGCCTTGAGCTGAAGAGCTGAGGGACAGTGCCCAGGCCCAGAGTTCAGGTTCCACGACCGGCAAAAAAAAAAAAAAAAAAAAGAAAGAAAGAATTAAATGCAATACTTGCAACTATGAAAACTAGAAGAATATGGCGACCGCTTCAGGTCATTGGAATGGCCAAGGTTATTTTGGAGAAGACCCAAAAAGTACAGGGAAAAACAGCAAATAAAGATGTGAGATTACAGCAAACTAATACAAGTTTCTGCACAGCAAAGGAAACCCAGAGTGAAGAGACAATGTATAAAATACTGAATTGGAAAGCCAGATGCCAGTGACTCACGCCTGTAATCCTAGCTACTCAGGAGGCTGACATCTGAGGATCGCGGTTCAAAGCCAGCCCGGGCAGGAAAGTCTGTGAGACTCTGATCTACAATAAACAAAAGTGGCACTGTGGCTCAAGCTGTAGAGCACTAGCCTTGAGCTGAAGAGCTGAGGGGCAGCGCCCAGGCCCAGAGTTCAAGCCTCATGACCGACAAAAAAAAAAAACAACTGAATTAGAGAAAATATATACCGCTTATTTTTAAAGGAAAATCCGTAAAGCCTTAATTACTTTCTGTTTACTGTAATAAGAAATAAAATTTTTAGCATCTTACATTGAGTTATACATCACAAAAGCAGGTGTATCCTCAAACGTAATTCAAAACCTATCCATTGGCCATAGACAATTACAGAGAAAGCAAACCAGGAATTCTTTTTTTTTTGGGGGGGGGGGGGGTGTCGATCATGGGGCCTAAACTCTGGGCCTGGGCGCTGTCCCTCAGCTCAAGGCTAGTGCTCTACCACTTGAGCCACAGCGCCACTTCCAGCTTTTTTCTTTTTGCTTATGTGGTGCTGAGGAATCGAACCCAGG
>NW_012267393.1:7313-13083 GCF_000151885.1 Dipodomys ordii
AGGGAGGGGCCTCTTAGTGATACCTGTCCATGACAATGATAAACTTCTGGGATTGGTCAGGGGAAGGTGGTATCATGGGTACTCAATCTTAATATGCTTTAAGCCTAACAAAGAATAAGCATTTTGTGTGTTCGCCTGGTATACACATTCTATGGTATATATATAAAATGTATTAAAAGAAAGATGAGGGACTAGGAAGGTGGCTCAGTGGTAGAACCCTTGCCTTGCATGCCTGAGGCCCTGGGTTCGATTCCTCAGCACCACATAAGCCAAAAGAAAAAAGCCGGAAGTGGCGCTGTGGCTCAAGTGGTAGAGCGCTAGCCTTGAGCTGAAGAGCTGAAGGACAGCGCCCAGGCCCAGAGTTCAGCCCCCACGACTGGACCCAACAAAAAAAGAAAGATGACTAGTAATGACTAGCAGTTTACTATCAAATCTCCAGTCTCATACTTACTGGTCCAGAGTTTTATAATAGATGTCCAGATCCTTGTTCACAAGCTCTGTTGTTCTCATAACAATCATCATTTCTCGGTACTTTTCCTCAGCATCCCGAAATTGAGGATCTCGAAGTTCTTTCTTAAAATGAATAATTTCTTCTTCATAACCTTTCTGTCGCCCTAAGGCCAAACTGTGGTTTCTTTTTATACTGTCTATGTTATCTTCCAACTGCTGGTGTTCCCTAGAAGACAGAAAAATGACAAATGAGGATCTCTCTAATTTTTAACCAACTAAAGCAGAAATACCACATGATCTCTTTTTGGGGGTAGGAAGGGGCTTGAGGTTTGAACTCAGGGCTTCGTTAGGCAAGCTCTCCAGTCACACCTACAGCTCTTTTTGCTATTGTAATATTTTGAATAGTGTTTTGATTTTTGCCTGGGCTGTAATCTTTTTTTTAACTGTATTTTTTTTGTCTTTTCTTTTTTTTTTTTTGGTACTAGGGATCGAACCCAGGACTTTGCACTTGCTAGGCAAATGCTTTGCCACTGAGCTACATCCCAGCCCTGGGCTGTAATCTTGACTTACACGTTCCACATCCGTGTTATCATACCCAGTTATTGGCTGAGATGGGGTCTTATGGACTTTTTGCCTGTGCTTCTCTCTGATCACAATTCTTTTGCTCTCAAACTCCTGGGACAGATACTGTAATCAACTTTAGAATTTTCCCTCTACCTCCACTGGGTAGGGTTAGGGTCTCAGTAACATTTGGGGGAGGGGAAGGCAGGGGTAGGTTGTGGGGCTTGAACTCTGGTCCTGGGCGCTGTCCCTCAGCTCTTCAGCTCAAAGCAAGCACTCTACTACTACTTGAGCCAAAGCACCACTTTCAGTTTTCTGGTGGTTAATCAGAAATAACTATCTCACAGACTTTCTAGCCTAGGCTGGCTTTGAACTGCAATCCTCAGATCTCAGCCGAGTAGCTAAGATTACAGTCTTGAGCCACTGTTGCTCGGCTCAGTAACTCTGGCCTTGAACAGTGATCCTCCTGTTCTCAGCCTCTGGAGTAGTTAGGATTATAGGCATGAATACCAGGTCTGTATCGTTCATCTCTTTAAAGTGCCATTCTCCTTATCTATCAGTATATGATGAGACTCTCTCCTTGCTTTGTAAGGCTTCATTACTAAACAAATGAATCTTGTCAAATTTTTGCTGCAGATAAGTTTCTGAATAGCTCATTTTTAATGCACTGGCTAAAGAACCCTTTTATCAGTACTAAGATCTCACAGAATTCATAAGCCATCTCTAAGGTGGACTAGGAAGGAACAAATTCTCTTCTGTATTAGGATGGCAGTGAGTAAATGAAGCACAATCCAGCCAGGTGAATAACCAAGTGTCGATGACTCACCCCTGCAATTCTAGCTACTTGGGAGGCTGAGAATGGGAGAACTCTGGTTCAAGGTCAGCTCAGGCAGAAAAGTTTACAAGATTACCTTTTCAAAACACAGTAGAGTGCCTGTTAGTTTTGTGGAAGGCTGACAACAGGAGGATCTCAGTTCAGGTCAGCCTGGGCAGAAAAGTCTGACATTCTGTCTCAAAGGAAGAAGCTAGGTGTAGTGTCCAGGTGGCTGTCATCCAGGGTATGAGGGGGAGCCCAAACTAATGGATCACTGCTCCAGTGCACCTGGGCAAGAAGCAAGACCCTATCTCTGAAACCCAGCACAAAAAGGGCTGGAGTGGCTCAAGTAGTAAGAGGAAGCACAACGCCCTGAGTTCAAACGCTAGTACTGAAGAAAAAAAAAGAGGGGAAGGAAGAAGCTGACAAATCTTACCCCTCCCCCCAATGCTCTGGTGTCCACAAAATTAGAACTGGGACAATCTAGAATGAGTCCCCACTGACAAACTGTGCTGCCAATAACTCTACTGGCAATAGTGTAGATTGTTCAGGCCTCTGACCCAGGATGGCTCATAGCCATAAACTTTTATGCTGAATACCACTATGCTGTGCAGCAGAAGATTCAAGACCTGGCATGTTTAATATTAGGTAATTACTGTCCATCACCACAGTATGTTATCAATTCTATACTATTTCTTCAATTTTAAGGCCATAAAACATTTTTTGGTAAAAACAGACTGTCTTTTTAGCTCCAATAAACCACCAGAAAACCGGAAGTGGTGCTATGGCTAAAAGTGGTAAGAGCACTAGCCTTGATCTGAAGAACTCAGGAACAGCACCCAGGCACAGAGTTCATTCTTTTGTAAACCAGGTACTTAATTTCTTCAAATTAAGAATGTTTAACTAAAAACTATTTTATGCTGGGTATAAAAATATATGCCTGTAATCCCAGCCCTCAGATGGTGGGCGGTCTATAAGTTCAAGGCTACCCTAGGTTATGAGACCCTGATGTTAAAAATGAACTACATACCTTGTGGGTGGGGATGGGAAGGAAAAGCAGAGAGCCTGAGAAAAGGGGTGAAACGGTCCCAAACGAAATACGCTCTTTACCTGACTTAAGTGTAACCCCCCTGTACATCACCTTTATAATAGCAACCTTAAAAATTTTTGAAAAGAAGTCAAGCCCCGGTGGCTCACGCCTGTAATCCTAGCTACTCAGAAGGCTGAGATCTGAGGATCATGGTTCAAAGCCAGACCAGGCAGGAAACTCTGTGAGACTCTTATCTCCAATTAACCACCAGAAAACCAGAAGTGGTACTATAGCTCAAGTGCACAGTGCTGGCCTTGAGCTGAAGGGCTCAGGGACAGAGCCAGACCCAGAGTTTAAGCTCCATGACCAAACCAAAAAATAAAAATTTTTTTTGAAAACAAGATGAAACCCTGACTTAAGAATGAATAAATGGTGCTGATGGCTCACATATGTTATCCTACCTTCTCAGGAGGCCGAGATCTGAGGACTGCAGTTCAAAGCCAACCAGAGTAGAAAAGTCTGAGACTCAACTCTTATCTCCAGTTAACAAGCAAAAAAGCCAGAAATGGAGCTAAGGCTCAAGCTGTAGAGCACTAGCCTTGAGTATAAAAGCTCAGAGACAGTGCTCAGGCCTTGTTTTCAAGCTCCAGGACTAGCCCAAAGTGGGGGAAAAAAATTGCCAAACTATAAAAACATACTTTCTCATCTGCAGGACTTGCATTTGACCCATTTCCTTCAAATGTCGTTTTCTTTCTTCTTCAACCTCTTTCAGTTCCTCATTTCTTTTTCTTAGGGTAAGGTTATCTTGTAGCCACCTTTCTTGTATCTAAATATGAAACCAATTAACAAAAATAACCAAGTTATTAACAAGAGATCTGCATCAGGAAATTAACAACTAGTGCTAATTCTGCCTTAGATTTAAATTTGATAGAGGGAAAATAAGCCAGTTGCTGAAGAAATCTCCAGCCTATTCTTCCCCCTGGTACCATTCCAGGGGCCTAAGAGCCACATCTCCAGTTCTGAGATTTTTTTTTTTTTTTTGGTCAATCATGGAGGTTGAACTCTGGGCCTGGGCGCTGTCCCTCAGCTCTTCAGCTCAGGCTATTCCTCTACCACTTGAGCCATAGCTCCAACTTCCAGTTTTCTGGTGGTTAATTGGAGATTAAGAGTCTCATGGACTTTCCTGCCCAGATGCCTTTGAACTGTGATCCTCAGATCTCAGCCTCCTGATATAGCTTAGGATTATGGGTGTGAGCCTCTGCACCTGGCCAGTTCTGAGATATTTGTGTGTATGCTGGTATTGGGGCTGGAACTCAGGGCCTCATGATCATAGTTGGTACTTTACCACTTAAGTCAAATATTCTGTAATATAGTTACATAAACATATGAAGGTATTCAGCATGTAATTAGGTCAGACCAAGAGTCAATTTACCTATCATTTATATATTTAAAATTTCTTGGTGGTATAGCCATATACTCATCAAAAAGCTGATCTAGCTAGTTTTCGAAGAATCTTTTTATGCTTGTTTTTTGTATGATGGAGAACAAATCCATTCTGAGCAAACAGTTCAGGCTATACCCCTAGATCCTTGTAAAGAGACCTTTTACTTTTGATGGTGGTAGAATGTAAACTCATTCTTGCTAGGCTGGCATAATGCTGATCCATGCTTCTAGCCCTGTTTTCCACTCATTATAAGGTCTCCCTTTCTACCCAAGAGCATGCCTGAACCACAGTCCACCTATTTTTAGGTTTCCCATCATTGCTGGGATCATAGGTATATGCTATTATGTCCAACTTCTCTTCCACAGAGATGAAATATCAGACTTTTCTACCCAGACTGGTCTGGCACCTCGGTCCTTTCAATCTCAGCTTCTTGTGTAGCATGTGATGACAGCTACACGTCCCTGTGTCTAACTATGGGTTGTGAAGGGGTCTCAAAGCTTGGACCCAGCTGGCCTTGAATTGTAATCTTCCTGTTGCTAGTCTCCCAAGTAGATGGGATTATAGGTATGGGCCACTGGTGCCTGGATTAAAGAGTTTTTAACTACTGCTTACAACCAAGCAAATAGTAAATTTTGTTCAAAACATTAAGAACAGAAAAATGATGTAGTTACAAAGACATTAACTCCCATACTTGCATATATACATGTGAAAGGCTACTTCTTGACATTTTAATTATACTATGGAAATGACTTCCTTTAGAGAAAATAAGTCATATGGAAACCAAATGCAAAATGATTTACTAAAGTAAAGATTTTCCTTGCAGAATACTTGCCAATTTGAGCTAAGAGTCTCTTGGACTTTTCTTCCCAGGTTGATTTTCAATTTTGATCCTCAAATCTCAGCCTCCTACATAGCTAGGATTGTAAGTATGAGCCACCAGCACCTAGCCCTTACAGACAAGAGTAAACATATGGCTTCAATCCATCTCTTGAAAGATTTATTCATTTATCCCACCCAAACATACATTAGAAGAAAACATACAGATACATGTAGGATTTTCACTACCATACAATGTAACCAGACAATGTAAGTAAGTGTGTATATTTTGTAATCAGTAACAATGCAGCTGGACATGATGCTGAACTCTGCAATCCTAGCACTTGAGATGCTATAGGCAAGAGGATCATAAGTTTGAGGCCATCCTGGGCTACTCAGTGACACCTTGTGTCAAAAATCAAAAATGTAACAAAAAAGATAGGAACACGATTCATTTGTGAATCAATATGTAAGATCCAATTATGCTAGCAGAAAACAGTTATGAAACAATGCATGATAAGCTGGGCGCTGGTGGCTCACGCCTGTAATCCTAGCTACTTAGGAGGCTGAGATCTGAGGATCGCGGTTCAAAGCTAGCCCGGGCAGGAGAGACCGTGAGACTCCTATCTCCAATAAACCACCAGAAAACCGGAAG
>NW_012267393.1:20485-21929 GCF_000151885.1 Dipodomys ordii
AAAAAAAAAAAAAAGAAAGAAAGAAAAAGAAAAACACTTAGCAATTCTTTCCAATTAACTTTTTTATTCAAATAAATATCTTTTATTAAATATAAAAAAGTAATACTGTTAAGCACCAAAACTATAGGTTGTTATATTACATGTACAATAAGAGAAAGGTGCCGGGCGCTGCTGGCTCACACCTGTAATCCTAGCTACTGAAGAGGCTGAGATCTGAGGATCCTGATTCAAAGCCAGCCTGGGCAGAAAAGTCTGTGAGACTCTTATCTCCAATTAACCATCAAAAAAACGAAAGTGGTGCTTTGGCTCCAGCGGTACAGTGCTCACCTTGAGCTGAAGAGTGCAGGGATAGCACCCAAGCCCAGAGTTCAAGCCCCATGATCGACCAAAAAAAAGAGAGAAAGGTGATTGCAATATTTGGTGTACAAGCACTTAACTCTGAAGTCGTGGATGTAAAAAACATAAAATAGAAAGCAATACAAAAATTACAATGCAGTCAAAACAATAATTGGAGATTTCATATTATTGCTATAAATGCATGCTTAGTAGTTTCTTTTCACTTTTAATACTTTAGAATGTTAATTGAGTATATTTAAGTATTGCAAAATTGCAAGAGCTAGCACGTACAATACACTGTGCATACTATCCTTTTAATGTAGTGGTGGTAAAAGGAACCTTAAAAGCCAAACACAATGTGCTAGTATTTCTTTACAATGTAGATTCACATGCAGCTATAAAAAAAAAAAAATACAAGCTGGGCACTGGTGGCTCACGCCTGTAATTTTAGTCACTCAGGAGGGCTGAGATCGAAGATCACGGTTCAAAGCCAGCCTGGGCAGGAAAGTCCAGTGAGACTCTTTATCTCTAATAAACCACTCAGAAAACTGGAAGTGGCACTGTAGTTCAAGTAGTAGAGCACTAGTCTTGAGCTGAAGAGCTGAGGGACAGTGCCCAGGTCCAGAGTTCAGGCCCCACGACAAAACAAAAAAACAAAACAAAACAAAACAGAACACCAGTATGTCTGGGTGCTGGTAGCTCACACCTCTAATCCTAGCTACTCAGAAGGCTGAGATCTGAGGATCATGGTTCAAAGTCAGCAGGAAAGGGCTGGGAAGGTGGCTCAGTGGTAGAATGCTTGCCTTGCATGCATGAGGCCCTGGGTTCGATTCCTCAGCACCACGTAAGCAGAAAAAGCCGGAAGTGGCACTGTGGCTCAAGTGGTAGAGTGCTAGCCTTGAGCTGAAGAGCTGAGGGACAGTGCTCAGGCCCAGAGTTCAGGCCCCACTACTGACAAAAGAAAAAAAAAAATCAAATGTCAAAGTCAGCAGGAAAGTCTGTGAGACTCTTATCTCCAATTAACCGCCAGAAAACTGGAAGTGGTACTGTGGCTCAAGTGGGCCCTGAATTCAAGCCCCATGACTGACCAAAAACACCCACAAAAAAA
>NW_012267393.1:23444-24470 GCF_000151885.1 Dipodomys ordii
AAAAAAAAAAAAAAAGAATTACAAGAAAAGCTGGCAAGAATACAACATCCTGAATCCAAGGCCCAGAATGAGCACGCACACAAAAAAAAAAAACCTAAAAACAAAAGCTTTAATGTACTATTATAGTCAATTTGAGGTATGAATTACAAACCAAATCTTCAAAATCCTTCATTAGTATACACATACAAGTAACATAAACATCAAGATATTTTCCCCTAAATGTAGGCAGCAAAACTGGTTTAAGTCTGTTAGAACATATAAAAAATTTTTATGTAAAACAAAATTCTACTACCACAAACCTTTTCCATTTTCTGTTCCAGTTCATTGTTATCTTTCTCCATTTGCTTTTTTCGACTATCCAAGGCCTTAATTTCATTGTCAAGTTTCATTACTCTAGCAAGATTATCTTCAATGTCTTTTAGACGATCCTGAAAATAAATAAGTATTCTATACAAATAGAATTCACAATGCTGATGATGGATTTGCAAAGGCCAGGCACTTAATGCTAACACTGAGAAAATATTTAATGTTACTATCAGGACTGTAGAAGAGACAGAGAAATTGAACATCAAAGACAGGAAGTGATTTGTCCACAGGCTCTCCTAGTAGATAAAGCAGAAATTAAATTCTACTTTCAACCTCATGCCCTGACCTCAACAATGCACACACTAGTCATTCATTCTTAAGATGCTGTGTTGCAATATGTGGAGTATTACATTTTTAAGAATTTAATCCTTGGGGCTGGGAAGGTGGCTCAGTGGTAGAGCGCTTGCCTTGCATGCATGAGGCCCTGGGTTTGATTCCCCAGCATCACATAAGCAAAAAGAAAAAAAGCTGGAAGTGGGCGCTGTGGCTCAAGTGGTAGCACGCTAGCCTTGAGCTGAAGAGCTGAGGGACAGTACCCAGGCCCAGGCTCCCCAACCGGACTCAAAAAAAAAAAAAAAAGATACTTCAGAATACCAGAGTCTAAACGTCATATACTTCAAGATTAGATTACTTAAGTAGCTTACAGTTTTTGTGAGCTCC
>NW_012267393.1:24520-27822 GCF_000151885.1 Dipodomys ordii
GTGTGTGTGTGTGTGTGTGTGTGTGAGAGAGAGAGAGAGAGAGAGAGACAGAGAGAGAGAGATAGTACCAGGGAGAGAGGAGAGGGAGAGAGAGAGAGAGAGAGAGAGAGAGAGAGAGAGAGAGGGAGAGAGGGAGAGAGAGAGAGATAGTACCAGGGGGCTCAAACTCAGGCTCAAGAATAGTGCTCTACTACTTAAGCCAGTATTTTAAGGTAATTAATACTGGTATGTTTATATGGGTATATTCACATCTATTCTGGAAGGAAGGGGCTTTTAATTTATTGTACAGATCATCAGTTCCCATTGTTTAGGCTTGTAATGTCTCTTTGACATTTGTATATATCTTTTGCTCAAAACAATGATCCTTAAGATCCTGAAATACAATGGATGCCAATGATTCATCCCTGTAATCATAGCTACTCAGGAAGTTGAGGTCTGAAGATCTTGGGCTGAAGCCAGGCCAAGCAAGAAAGTTTATGAGACACTTATCTCCAATAAATTACCAAAAAAGCCTGAAGTAGTGCTGTGGCTCAAATGGGAGAGTACTAGCCTTGAGCAAAAGAACCTCAGGAAGAGCACCCAGGTCCTGAGTTCAAGCTCTAGGACAGGCAAAAAAGCAAGCAAGCAAGCAATCAGGGAGGGAGGGAGAGAGGGAAGGAGGGAGGGAGGGAAAGAAAGGCAGGGAAGAAAGAAAGGAAAGACAGACAAGAAAGAAAGAAAGAAAGAAAGAAAGAAAGAAAGAAAGAAAACAAACGTACAGTAATTAACTAGGCTTGGAAATTTATTTAGTTCTTACTGAATGAGTATAATCATGAAAACTTGGGTAAAACACTTCATAAGTTTAACTGGATGAATCTTAAATTTAATGAATTTTAGATGTGACCTCTCAAAATGCATTCCAGTACATGTGGCAACTAAGGTCTGCTCGCTGTCCTGGTTAGAGTCTGAGAATACATCTGGAATCAAGAGGAAGAGTTCTGTGACATTGAGAGCCCACTGAACACAGTAGTTGCAGACAACACAAACCATCTACAGGAGTAGAATACTTATATGGTTATCTACCCCCCCCCCACCAGACACCTCCAATAATATGAAGTTCATACTTAGCCAGGCACTTGGTTCTTTACCATAGCCAAGATCCTCCTTTCAGGATCTTTACTTACTAGTACACATTCTGTTACTCAGAAAACACCCACAAGATTTTATTATTTTCATTTGATCCTCACAGTAATTATAGTTTTGGCCACATCAGTTAAGAAGATTTCACGTATATGAACCACTTAAAAAACAAACACATGATTAGAGTATTTTTACCTTGATTTCTCTGTGTAAAGATTGAACTTCAGTGGATAATTCCACCGTCTGCTCTTCCAGTTGCTGACGACGTTGTAAATTAGTGGCTATCTGAAGTTTTTCTGACTTAAGCTCGTTTGTCATACTTTTTAGGTGTTGAATTTGTTCTTGCTGGTCCTGTATGAGCTTACGATTCAATTCAATCTTACTGGAAACTACACAAAAATATAGACATAGGGATTAATCTAAGGAAACACTAAGGATGACTGGAATTGCCCAGTTAAGTTTTATAGAGCTATGAAACTCATGAAGGCTAAATTTCAGTGGGCCCACAAGAGTGGGACAGAACCCCTCCAGTCCCAGCAGGCTTGCTGGACCTTCCTAGCCAATCACTGATAAAAGTTCACTGGGAAAGTAGGTATGACTGAGAAAGAACTCATCTGAATGTCTCCAAACATCCCATATATCTGCTGTGCACAAAGTTAAAAAAAAAAAAAAAAAGAGTAGAAATGCTTTTGAGGGAAGAGAAAGAATATACTGGGGCTGGAAGAAAGGAAGCGTTTTGTTCATGAACTATGCATGAAATTCACTATAAAAAGCATGTACTGGCAATGTTGAAATCTTTATGGATAAAAAGGAAAAAGACTATACTACCTGTATCTAATTTGTGTTGTTTTTCTTGTTTTTCCTGGTTTACTTGTTGAACAGTTCGATCCAAGTCTATTCCTTGTAGCTTAGCTGCTTGTTGTGCAATTTTTCTTTCAACATCTTTTAGTTCCATCTTAATAGAACATTAAAAAAAATAGGAGGAAAAAATAGAAGTTATTTTATCTAAGAAACCTACTGTATCACCTTTGCTTAAAGTGAAACTCTAATAAGGTAAACAAAGATAAAATGACTAAACCAAATTTCTTCTGCTTTAAAATAAACTTACCTGGAACCTCTCCATGATTGTAACATCTGTCAAACATACTTTAGCACTTTCTTCTTCAGGTATTATTGTACCCAAAAGAGTTTCTTGCTCTTCTATATCATTCTTTAGGCGCTGTATGTCTCTATTGACATTCTGAAGTCTATTTCTTAATTCTGGTATTTCCTTCTCCTTCAAATCAATTATGCTTTGCCTTTGGAGAAAACACATAAAAACAATCTATTTGCCAGTGGTTGACAACTGTTATCTTTGCTACTCAGGAGGCAGAGACCTGGAGATCTGAAGTTCAAAGCCAGCACAAGTAGAAAAGTCTGTAAGATCCATCTCCAGTTAAGCAACAAAAAGTGAAAGAATAGTGCTGAGAGCCAGAAAGCGGAGCAAGGGCGTGACATCTTGATTTCAAGCCATAGTACAATCATCTCCAAGATAAAACCAACACACACCAAAAAATGGCATTTTAAAAATAAAGTTATTGTATTTCTGTATAATTAAAAATATCTTGAGAACATATAAATATCCTGCTTCTTAAAAGTTTTTCCCACTGATTTTAGCACCCATTGACAAATTTTTTTGGGAATAATTACTACTGGGGTGTTTGTCAAACTGAGAAATTAAGTCTACCAGTTGATCATATTCATCATACTCATCTGGTTCATAAAGGGCGAATCAAAGCAGAGAGGGGAGCAAAATGGTGGATTGAGAACATTTACCATTTAAATTCTATGAATGAGAATAATCTGGTAAAGCAACAGATTCTGAGGGGGAAAAGAGTAAGAAAAGAGAGGGCCTAGGAAGGTGGCTCAGTGGTAGAGTGCTTGCCTTGCATGCATGAGGCCCTGGGTTTGATTCCTCAGCACCACATAAAGCAGAAAAAGGCAGAAATGGCACTGTGGCTCAAGTGGTAGAGTCTAGTCTTGAGCTGAAGAGCTGAGGGACAGTGCCCAGGCCCAGAGTTCAGGCCCCACGACCGATGAAAGAAAGAAAGGAAGAAAGAAAGACAGAAAAAGAAAGACAGACAGAGGGAGGGAGGGAAGGAGGAGGGGAGGAAGGGAGGAAGGGAGGAAGGAAGGAAGGAAGG
>NW_012267393.1:33747-46721 GCF_000151885.1 Dipodomys ordii
GGGAAGGGAGGGAGGGAGGGGATGGTAGGGGGAAAACAATGGAGGGGGTAACAATGTTCAAGAGGAAGTGTACTCATTACCTCACTCATGTAACTGTAACTCTCTGTATAGTATCTTTACAATAAAAAAATTAAAAAAAAAAAAAGTTAAAGCAAGCCAGGAGCTGGTGGCTCATGCCTGTAATCCTAGCTACTCAGGAGGCTGAGATCTGAGGATCATGGTTCAAAACCAGCCTGGGTAGGAAAGTCCTTGAAACTCTGATCTCCAATAAACCACCAGAAAATTGGAAGTGGCACTGTGGCTCAAGTGGTAGAGCACTAGCCTTGAGCTGAAAAGCTGAGGAACAGCACCTAGGCCCTGAGTTCAAACCCACCAGTGGCTCATACCTGTAATCCTAGATACTCAAGAGGCTGAAATCTGAGGATCACGGTTTAAAGCCAGCCTTGGCAGAAAAATCCCCATGAGACTCTTTTTTTTTTTTTGGGGGGGGGAGGGGGTCGTCTGGTTGTGGTGCCTGAACTCTGGGCCTGGGCGCTGTCCCTCAGCTCTTCAGCTCAAGGCCAGCACTCTACCACTTGAGCTACAGTGCTACTTCCGGTTTTCTAGTGATTTATTGGAGATAGGAGTCTCACGGTCTGTCCTGCCCGGGATGGCTTTGAACCGTGATCCTCAGATCTCAGCCTCCTGAGTAGCTAGGATTACAGGCGTGAGCCACCGGCGCCAGGCTGTAAATGAGACTTTATCTTAAAATAAACAATGCAAAAAAGGCTGGAGCATGGCTCAGCAATAGAGCGCCTGCCTGCATAGCAAGCTTGAGACTGAGTTCAAAATCTGATGAAGAAAAAAAAAAATTAACAATAATATTCATACATGTTATGTTTTTGTATTTCTCTATAAATAACTTTTTGTAATTAAAAAGTAAGTTTTGGGGCTGGGAATGTGGCTTAGTGGCAGAGTGCTTGCCTAGCATGCATGAAGCCCTGGGTTCGATTCCTCATTGCCACATACAAGAAAAAGCCAGAAATGGTGCTGTGGTTCAAGTGGTAAAGTAGTGCTAGCCTTGAACAAATGAAGCTCAGGGACAGTGCCCAGGAGTTCAAGCCCAGGACTGGGGAAAAAAAAAAAAAGTTTTGCTGGGCTCTAGTGACTCTAGCAATCTTAGCTATTTGGGAGGTTGAAATCCAGACCAGAAGCCAGCCCAAGCAGAAAAGACTCCATCTGCAAAATAACCAGCAAAAAACTCAAATATTGCTCAAGTGGCATACAGCAAGCAAACCTAATGAATATGAAACCCTGAATTCAAACCCTAATATGGGAGATTAAAAAAGGTAAAGTTTTACCAGGCATTGGGTATATCCCTATAATCTCAGCTACTAGAAAGACTGGGACAGAAGATCAAAAAGACTGGGACAGAGGATCACTTGAATATGGAATTAGACTACCTTAAATAACACAGTGAGCATACCTTAAAAAAAAAAGCCAAGGGCTGGTGGCTCACGCCTGTAATCCTAGCTACTCAGGAGACTGAGATCTAAGGATTTCGGTTCAAAGCCAGCCCAGGCAGGAAAGTCCATGTGAATCTTATCTCCAATAAACCACTCAGAAAACTGGAAGTGGCATTGTAGCTCAAGTGGTAGAGCACTTGCCTTGAGCTGAAGAGCTGAGGGACAGCACCCAGGCTCAGGGTTTAAGCCCCATGACCAACAAAAAAAGAAAGAAAGAAAGAAAAGACATTTTGTGAACAAATGCAGTAGTAGTACTCACTAGATACTATGTTGAAAATGAACTGTGGGTGGGGACTGGAGGGAAAAACCCTTAAAAAAAACCCTAAGATATGTACTCATTGCCTGATTTATATAACTGAAACCCCTCTGTATGTCACTTGAATATTAAGATCACTTACCTCTAAATGTAAAGCCAATACCAAATCAATACTTCGTTATAGAAACTATTTTAAATGCCAGCCAGTATAATTAGAACCAAAAGGAAAATCCTACTTTGTCTTTGGACAGCATCTCCATCTGGGTGCGAGTAGTTGTATGATGATTTAACTGCTCCATCTCCTGGTCCAGTTTACGCAAGGTCCTGTCGAGGTCTGCCTTCTCATTTTGAAGGCTTATGACTTCTGTTTTTAGGGTTTCTACATTGCTGTCTTTCTCAGCCTTGCTTAGTTCACGTTCCTAATCAACAATACAAACAAATGTGCAGGTTTAGATATTCTCAGCCAAAACTAAAATAAGAACAAAATATATGCAAAATTAACTACTACTCAAATAAAAATATTATGACTTGTATATAATAAGAGAAAAGACATAAATATTCTTGAGAGAGCCAGGTGTTGGTGGCTTATGCCTGTAATCCTAGCTACTAAAGAGGCTGAGATCTGAGGATCAAGGTTCAGAGCCAGCCAAGGCAGGAAAGTCCTTGAGACTCTCATCTCCAATTAACCACCAGAAAACTGGAATGGCACTGTGGCTCAAGTAGTAGAGTGTAGCCTTGAGCTGAAGAGCTCAGGGACAGTGCCCAGGACCAGAGTTCAAACCCCACAGCTGACTAAAAAAAAAAAAAAAATGCTTGAGAGAAAACTCTTACCCTTATCTTACTAGGTTATAATAAGATAACTAGTAAGTAATCCTAGAAGAGTCAAAAAGAAAAAGTGAGAATCAGAAAAAAACAAGTTTTAGTAGACTACTCTCAATCAACATTTAAGTATTTATTAAATATCTAACACACCCACTTCCCGCATGTAGATATTACAAAAACAGTGTGATGTGCTCCCCCTGACGGTGTCTCCCAACAAGACAATATTGTGAGACAATGCTAAACTGGCAGAAATGTGTTGTAATAGTGAGAAAAACTAATGTTTACTTAAATGATCAAGATGGGATTTAAGAGAAAACTGTCATGCTTTAGGATGCTTACTTTGGCAATGGAGATGTGAAGGTAGAAGACAAATTAGAAGGAAGACAACTAGTAAATTCTTGAAGAGATTGGCTAAGGAAGTTAACCACAGAAAAATGGAAACAAGGTAAAATAGTCATAAAAAAACAACACTGTGGAATCTAAAGGGAAAATACTTGCTTTTATACTTAGGGAAGTGGTTCTTAGAGGATAGTCATGATAATCACCTAGTTTTGTTGATTGGAACAGCACAAGAGATTTTGATTTGGACGTCTGAAGCTTTAAGATATGAGCACATGTATCTTTGAAAAGCTTCTTAGGTGGAACTGGGGACTGGAGATATAGCTCAGTGCTAACAGCAACTGCTTTTAGCATGAGGCTCTTGAGTTCAAACATCAGCAACACACATATAAAACAATTCCTCAGGGGCTGGGACGGTGGCTCAGTGGTAGAATGCTTGCCTTACATTCATGAGGCCCTGGGTTCGATTCCTCAGTACAGCATAAGCAGACGCCGGAAGTGGGGCTGTGGCTCAAGTGGTAGAGAGCTAGCCTTGAATTGAAGAGCTGAGGGTTGGTGCCCAGGTCCAAAGTTCAGGCCCCACAACCAGCAGAAAAAAAAAAATTCTGAGATGATTCTAAATTTCAATCCATAGTTTTGAGAACCAGAGATGGATGATTAAAATATTCAGACAAGATTATTTTACATGAGATAACAAACAAGGTTGACATTTTAGTCAACCTTACAGTCAAGATACTGTAATGTTAGGGTTAGTTATAGTTAAGATACTTCAAAAAAAAAAAAAGATACTTCAGAATACCAGAGTCTAAACGTCATATACTTCAAGATTAGATTACTTAAGTAGCTTACAGTTTTTGTGAGCTCCTGGTCTAGTTCAAGAATCCTGTCTGAAGATCCTTCCAACTGCTGTAGTTCATACTTTACATTTTTCAGTTCATTTTGCTTCTTGCTTAAGATTTCTGATTTTAGCTCAATTATTCTTCCCAGTCCAGTTTTCTTATCCCGTATTTCATCTATCTGTTTTTGCTTCTGAGTTTCTTTTTCTGCCAAGTCATTCTAAATACATAATGTAAGAATGTGAATAATATTTTACCAAGCAATTTATTAACAAAGTTTCTCATTGTATTAGTAACATACATATGCTGAAAAAAAATACAGGAAAAAGTTTTGGGGTTTTTTCTTTTAAATGTAAAAAGTATCACATAAAATTGGGGGGCATGTTGAGACTGGGAAAACAGAAGTTTGAGGACAGCCCTGACAAGAAGTTCACAAGGCCCCCCCATTTCAACCAATAAAAAACCAGATATAGTTGTATGCACCTTTCATCTCAGTGAGAAGCATAAATAGAAAGATTACAGTCCAGGCTGGCCCAGGCAAAAAACAAGACCCTATATGAAATAAAGCTAGAGCAGAAACTGCTGAGGACGTGACTCAAGAGGTAAGAGTTCCTAGAGAGCTCTAGGCCCTGAGGACAGAAAAAAAAAAAAAAATAGAGACAATTACTAACAGCCAGCAAACTTTGTAATTAACCTTAAAAAATTTTTATTTAAAACAAAATATAGATTTTTTAGATTTTATTCATATTTTGACCCTTATAAACTTAAAATTTTGCTTTCATAAACCAGGCGCCGGTGGCTCACTCCTGTAATCCTAGCTACTCAGGAGGCTGAGATCTGAGGATCACGATTCAAAGCCAGCCTGGGCAGGAAAGTTCATGAAACTCTTATCTCCAATAAACCACTAGAAAACCAGGAGTGGCACTGCAGCTCAAGTGGTAGAGCGCTTGCCTTGAGCTGAAGAGCTGAGGGACAGCGCCCAGGCCCTAAGTTCAAGCCTCATGACCAAAAAAAAAGAAAAAAAAATTTGCTTTCATAGAGGGTTTTTTCCCTACCTGACAGCAGATTCTGTCCTAACATTAATCTAAAAATATGCCAAAGTAGACTCATCCAAAAATTTTGAAACTCATGAGAATCTGACAAATAGAAAATGGAGGGGCTGGGAATGTGGCTTAGTGGTAGAGTGCTTGCCTAGCATGCATAAAACCCTGGGTTCGATTCCTCAGTACCATATAAACAGAAAAAATAAAAGCCAGAAGTGGCACTGTGGCTCAAGTGGTTAAGGTCTAGCCTTGAGAAAAAGAAATTCAGGGACAGTGCGCCCAGGCCCTGAGTTCAAGCCCCAGAACTGGCCAAAAAAAAAAAAAAAAGGGAAAAAACAGAGCCAGGGACTGACCTATAATACTAGCTACTCAGGAGGCTGAGATAGGAGTAGTGCAGTTTGAAGCCAGCCTGGGCAGGAAAGTTTCTAACACTCATCTCCAATTAACCAAAAAAAAAGTCAGAAGAGGTATGTCTCCACTGCTATCCTTGAGCAAAAAAAGCTCGAAGACAACCAAGGCCTTAAGTTCAGGCCCTAGGACATGCCAAAAACAAAACAAAACAAAGAACATGCAAATCTTTTATTTCAAAATCTTTACCATCAGTTGGCTGGCAGTTTCTGCTTCCCTTTCTTGTCTCTCTCTCACAAGTTTCTGAAAATTTTTAATCTGTCGTTCACTGAATGGCCCACGCTCAAAGCCATCCAGTTCTAGCTGTGTTGCCAAAGTCTGAATTAATGAATCTCTAGATCGTATGTGTTCTTGATGGCGATCTGCTTGCAGCTGTAGACGACCTTTAAAAAAAAGAAAAACAGACTGGGATATAGCTCAGTGGCAAAGCGCTTGCCTATCAAGTGCAACATCCTGGGTTCAATCCCCAGGACCAAAAAAGAAAAAGACAAAAAAAAAAAGTTTAAAAAAAAAAGGGGGGGAGCTGGGAAGGTGGCTCAGTAGTAGAGCGCTTGCCTTGCATGCATGAGGCCCTGGGTTTGATTCCCCAGCATCACATAAGCAAAAAGAAAAAAAGCTGGAAGTGGGGCTGTGGCTCAAGTGGTAGAGCGCTCGCCTTGAACTGAAGAGCTGAGGGACAGCGCCCAGGCCCAGAGTTCAGGCCCCACGACCGGACCCAAAAATAAAAAATAAAATTAAAAATTAAAAAAAAGAATTTACTCCTTAAAAGGCTAATCTTTTTGTTTTTTTACAATGCTGGGGATGAAACTTAGGACTTACAGCATCCTAAACCACCAGTGTTCTACCACTGAGCCTCCTAAGTTAAACTATCAGAATTTCCGAGCAGGGTAGAAACTCACAGTGAATTAGTAATACATTCTGAATCTGTAGGCAATGGAAGGCAATACTTTAGTCCAAATATATTCAGGCTGGAAATGGTGAGTTCATATCTATAATGCCAATACTTAGGAGGCTATAAGATCTAAGGATCAGGGTTCAAAGCCAGAATGGGCAGTAAAGTCTGTGGGACCTCCAATTAACCATAAAAAGCTCGACATGGAGCTGTGGTTTGAGCTCAGAGGCACAGCCCAGGCCCTGAGTTCAAGCTTATCACAAAAAAAAAAACTAACAAAAATGTAATTTTACCAGTAATAGTCATAGGTATCACTAAATATTGTATTCTAGACATTGTACTAGGTGCTGCTACTAATTCTTTCTAATCCTTACAAGACTACATGCTAAGCAGGAAAACTGAAGGACTTTTATAAAACCATACTTTAAGATTAGGAGGGGCTGGGAATGTGGCTTAGTGGTAGGGTGCTTGCCTAGAATGCACAAAGCCGAGTATGATTCCTCAATAAGCAGAAAAAGCTGGAAGCGGTGCTGTGGCTCAAGTGGTACAATGCTAGCCTTAAGCAAATGCTCAGGTATAGTGCCCAGGCCCTAAGGACTAGCAAAAAAAAAAAAGATTAGCAGATGGCTTTCCTAATGTGATGTTTGCCTTTAATTCCAGCCCCAGGGAAGCTGAGGAAGGAAGAATGAAAGCTCAGCAAGACAAATAGAACCTGAAGGGGAAAAAAAAATAGGAGGAAGAGAAAAGGAGGAGGAGGAGAATGATAACAAGGACTGGAAGATGTAGTACGATGACTAAAATTATAAGTTCAGAGTACTGTACAAAAAAGTAAACTTCAAACCTTACTTCATATCACATTCAAATATTAAACTGAGGGACTAGACACTAGTGGTTTATACCGAGCTACTCTGAAGGCTGACATCTAAGGTTCACAGTTCAAAGCCAGCCCAAGTAAACAAATATGAAGACTCTCAACTCTAGAAGTGGAACTGTGGCTTAAGTGGTAGAGCATCAGCAGTAAGAGAAAGAAGCAGAGCAAGGCCTAATTTCAAGTACCAGAATCATCACACATACATAGACATCAACTAAGGACTGAAGGCATGGCTAGAGTAATAGAGAACTGCCTACCAAGCACAAAGGTCCTAAGTTCACATGTCGGTGTCATCATAAAAATAAACAAATAGGCCGGGCGCTGGTGGCTCACACCTGTAATCCTAGCTACTCAGGAGGCTGAGATCTGAGGATCGTGGTTCAAAGCCAGCCCGGGCAGGAAAGACGGTGAGACTCCTATCTCCAATAAACCACCAGAAAACCGGAAGTGGCGCTGTAGCTCAAGTGGTAGAGCGCTCGCCTTGAGCTGAAGAGCTGTGGGACAGCGCTCAGGCCCAGAGTTCAAGCCCCATGACCAACAAAAAAATAAATAAATAAAAAATAAACAAATATAATTATATAATTAAATATAATTAAATTTTTATAATTAATGTAAGAATTCAAACACACTTTCTAGAAGAAATTTTTGTGAGAGACACTGTAACACTAGGTCATACAAAGCTTTGCACCATGAACTTGTGGGTGGAAAAGGAAATTAGAAGCAAGTTATTTCTAGCAAGTCCCATTTCAGGCAAGAAAGGAAAACAGGTTTAAAGAGGCCAAGATAAAAGAATAGGATGTGGTAGGGTGGAAACAAGGAAGTAATCTGTAAATAGAAGGCATGCATCCTAAGAGGTGGAATGAAATTGTCTTTTGGGGAAAGATGCTAGACAAGGGATCTGGCGCAAACTTTGAGATTGATGCAGGCTAGAATTCTCCTACAGACCTTAAGAACTTTGGAAATCATCTTTTTAATAAATACTTGGGTTTGGGGGTGTAGCTCAGTGGCAGAGTACCTGTACAGAGAGAGATGCAACTTGGGTTCAGTCAGTGTTACAATAAAGAAACTAAATATTAGCCGGGCACTGGTGGTTCACACCTGTAATCCTAGCTACTCAGGAGGCAGAGATCTGAGGATCATTATTCAAAGCCAGCCCAGGCAGTAAAGTCCATAAGACTTTTATCTCCAATAAACCACTCAGAAAACCAGAAGTGGCAGTTACTCAAGTGGTAGAGCGCTGGCCTTGAGCTGAATTGCTTAGGGACAGCATTCAGGTCCAGAGTTCAAGCCCCATGACTGACAAAATAAAAAAAGAAAGAAACTAAGTATTTACTACCTCCTGATGGGGCCCCTAGGCCCTGGCCTAGGCTCTGAAGAAACACAGAATTAGTCACAAACAAGCACACAAAAGCTTCAACTTTTACAACAACCTTGGCTAGAATCATGTCATCATTCAAACAGACTATGTATTAGCACTTAGCTCTAACTTGACATTTCCTAAATGAATTTTCCATTTGAACTATATGGATTCCTTTGGCTGTCTTCAAAAAACAACTCCAATTTTCCTGTCCTTGTACTCATTAATGATCAACAAAGTTATGCTCTTACCTCTTGTCTTTAAAATAATCAGCAAAAAAACAGAACTGGAAGTGTGGCTCAAGTGGCAGAGTGCCACTGGTAAATAAAAAAAGCTATGAGAGCTCAAACAAGACTCAAGTTCAAGGCAAATACTGTGGGGTGGGGGGATTAGGAGGGTAGAAGCCAGTCATGGTAGCACAACACCTGTAATCTCAGCTACTTTGGAGGTAAAGGCAGAAAAGTCTTGAGCTTGAGAGTAGCCCAGGCTAAGTTGGTGAGAGACTCCACGTCAAAAACAAACGAAAGGGCTGGAGGCAGGGCTCAATGTAAGAGCACTTGTCTCACATTTGTGAGGTCCTAGTTTCAATCCCCAATATCACAAAAATGAATGACTGAGGAAATGATCAATATGCCCTAAAAACCCAGAATTGTAAGATTAGGTAATTACTATTCAACAGCTAATGATCTATACTATTAAGTTTAATCTTGGGAAGTGGTGCTGTAGCTCATGTGGTAGAGTGCTCGCCTTGAGCTGGAGAGCTAAGGAACAGTGCCCAGGCCCAGAGTTCAAGCCCCACAACTGACAAAAAAAAAAGTTTAATCTTGGGCTGGGAATGTGGTAGAGTGCTTGCCTGGCATGCATAAAGCTTTGGGTTCAATTCCTCAGTACCACATACAGAAAAGCTGGAAGTGATGCTGTGGCTCAAGGGGTGGAGTGCTAGCAAAAAGCAGCTCAGGGACAGTGCCCAGGCTCTGAATTCAGGTCCCAGAACTGGCAGGAAAAAAAAAAAAGTTTAATCTTTTCCTTCTTCCTCTTCCCTAACAGCTTACCTTCTATTTTCTTATCTTTTTTGAAGTCTAGATTCTCTGGGTAATTTAAAGACTCACCATCTAATATAGACCAAAGATGTTACATCTATTAGTCTGTGGTAATTTTTTTTTTTTTGGTCAGTCATAGGCCTTGAACTCAGGGCTTGGGTGTTATGCTTATAGCTAGCACTCTACCACTTTGAGCCACAGTGACAGTTTTTGAGTGGTTAATTGGAGGTAAGAGTCTCACAGGGATTTTCCTGCCCATGCTGGCCTTAGATTTCCACCTCCTGAGTAGCTAGGATTACAGGTGTTAACCACCCGCACTGAGCTTGTGATAATTTCTTTTGAAATAAATATATATTAATATAAAAATAAAGTACTTTAGGCTTAGAGGCATGGCCTAACTGGCACAGTACCTGTCTAGCAAACCACATTAGCACCAAATTAAATACATTAATAGTCAATTGTGTACCTTAGAGGTAAATGCCACTATAGTTTAAAAAAAAAAAAAAATCCTTCGTTTACCAAGTAGCTATTTGCACAAGAATCAATTGCTGTGTATTTAAAAATTGCTAAGCGAATAGATTTTAAGTGTTCCCACCACAAAAAAAAGATATGGTAATATACATGGTGATTAACTTGGTTTAACCAGTTTTTACTGTACATATACATTAAAATATCATATTGTATATCACAAATATATGATATTTATAACTTATTGATTATAAAAAGAAATGAGAGTGGGAGGTGTGGCTCAAGTCATACAGTGCCAGACGATGAGTAAAAGCAAGCCTCAGACACCAAGTTCAAATCCCAATCTCAAAAAAGAAATAAATCAAATTACCTTCAATGGTTCAAGATCATTCTCATACGACCTGACAATTTCCTTTGAAGATGCTAACTGGGCTTCTTTAGTAGTAATCCGATCACGAATCTCGCAAGCTTTTTCCTTATTTTGTTTCAGATATTTCAATTCTGTTTGACATTCTTTTACTTTCTGACCTTGTGTCTGACGGACTTGACGAAGTGTATCTAAAGCTTTAATGTACCTTTGAAGATAAGAAATAAAACTTCTGGCTAAGTAAAATATAGTATAGCCAGGCATTAAGATTTATTTAGAGGTGAAGCTGTGGGCTAAAGCTGAAGAGCACCTTCTGAGCAAGGAAGTAAAGCAGGTTCAGGATTCAGGAGTTCAAACCCTGGTATTGTCAGGAAGTTACAAAGTTACAAACCAGCCTGGCACCAGTGGCTTACACCTGTAATCCTAGCTAGTCAGGAGGCTGAGATCTGAGGATCACGGTTCAAAGGCAGCCAAGCAGGAAAGACTCTTATCACCAACTAATCACCAGAAAATAGAGCTGTGGGTCAAGTGGTACAACATTCACCTTGAGCTGAAGAGCTCAGGGACTATGGCCAAGCCCAGAATTCAAGCCCCACAACCAACAAAAAAAGTTACAAACCTAGTGGCTGAAAAGATCTCATCAAACTTCTGCTTCAGCATCTTTCCTTCACTTAAAGGCCAATTTGAATCTTCTTGGTGACAGAAAATGACATTATTTAGAACAGATTTGGAAACGCCAAGTGAACTGATCATTTCTCGATCAATTTCTGCACATTTAGAGCTAAGACTGACCTTTTCTCCATGCCTAGAGAAAATAAAAAGCAAGAACATACATAAAATAACCTCATGTAGTATCTATTCTATTACTTAATCCTTTGTACTATTCATTCACTGATGAAGAAAACATATATAACAGTACAAAAATGCTAGAATTTTTACATATTTTAACTTTTAAATACAATAACTTAAAATACTTATACATAATATATAGAAAATGAACTGTCTTCCTTGGCCAAAATCAAAAATAAGACATTTAAGTGAATAAAATATGATCAATAACAGAGAAGCAAAGATGAATTAAAAACATCTAAAAACACATGGTCTAGAAGGGTTGTCTATTAACAGATGGATAGGGCAGCCAAAGGCAGTATCTGACTTGTCTTTACTTTTTTTTATGTATTCCAACTTATATTTAAAAAAATACTACAATGAGCAGGCCTGTAATCTTGGTACTCAGGAAGCTGAGGCAAAAAACCAGTGAAGTCCAGGCCAGCTGGTTACCTACCAAGATCAAGGTCAGCCTAAGCTACATAGTGAAACCTGGTCTCAAAAACAAAACGCTTTAAGAGAAAAAATTTCACTTATTGAGTACCAAAAAAAAAAAAAAAAAAACTACAATGAAGTGCAAACAATTAGATTATAAATGTGTGGAAATTGAACAATGAAATCCTTCTCTGTATAACTAATGTGGAAAACAGTACACTGAGCAGCACACTGAAAATGTTCTGTAGGGGGCTAGAATAGATACACACAGACCAGCAGATTATCACCGTACATCATGGAAAGATGACAATAGCTTAGACTAGAAATAAAAACAGATACAGGGAACACTTGGGTTAAATCCTAGCATTTAGTAATGGATTAGGTTATACAGAGCAAGGAAGGTATCAAGAGTTAGGTCCTTGGGTGGCTGGGAAGGTGGCTCAGTGGTAGAGCGCTTGCCTTGCATGCATGAGGCCCTGGGTTCGATTCCTCAGCACCACATAAGCAAAAAGAAAAAAAGCCGGAAGTGGCACTGTGGCTCAAGTGGTAGAGTGCTAGCCTTGAGCTGAAGAGCTGAGGGACAGCGCCCAGGCCCAGAGTTCAGGCCCCACGACCGGACCCAAAAAAAAAAAAAAAAAAGAGTTAGGTCCTTGGGTGTGTGTCACTGGATGGAGAGAAGAATCATTCACTAGGATGAAAAGTACTGCAAAACAACCTACTAGGAAGTTTTTTTTTTTTTTTTAAAAAAAGGGGTCAGAGAATCATGCCATTGTTATGGCCATGTTGAATCTGAGCTATCTTTAGAACAATTGGTAGAAAATGAAAAGGGTCTGGAAAACAGAGGTCTGGTTAGAGAAATAAATTTGAGTCACTTGTGAACACATAGCAATTTGAGTGATGAATATGAGATTACCTACAAAGAAAATATAGAGCAAAATTAGAATAGCCAAGCGCTAGTGGATCACACCTGTATACAAGTTACTCTGGAGGCTGAGATCTAAGGATCATGGTTCAAAGCCAACCCCGGCAGCAAAGTCTGGGAATCTCTTATCTCCAAGTAATCACTAGAAAATCAGAAGTGGAGCTGTGACTCAAAGTGGTAGAGTGCTAGCCTTGAGTGAAAAGCTCAGAGACAGTGCCCAGGCCCCTAAGTTCAAGTCCTATGACAGAAGAAAAAAAAAAAAAAAAAGCTGGAAGTGGAGCTGGGACAAGGCCAGTCTTCAGAGAAAAATTAAAAAAAACAACCCGACTGCAAGTTAAAACTGTAGGATTAGAACGAAAGGAAAAAAAAAGAAAAAAAAGGGACTAAGAGCCAGTACCCAGGCCCCAGTGCAGACGTGCACACATATATACCAGGAAGGAATGGAAGAAGGAAGGTAATTAGGTACTTTGATCAACAAGGATAAAGCCTAGAATCCAAAATCTAGCCGGGCACTGGTGGCTCACACCTGTAATCCTAGCTACTCAAGAGGCTGAGATCTGAGGATTGCGGTTGAAAGCCAGCGGG
>NW_012267393.1:47521-64289 GCF_000151885.1 Dipodomys ordii
TTTTTGCTTATGCAGTGCTGAGGAATTGAACCCAGGGCCTCAGGCATGCAAGGCAAGTGTTCTACCACTGAGCCACCTTCCCAGCCCCAACCTCACACTTTTTATCCAATTCTATTACAAATTTAAACAACTCTAAAAAGTAAAGTCCTGCTGAAAGAAAATTATTTACCAAAATAAAGTTGTATTTTAAAAACCTTACTCTTAACAAATAAAAGATTAAAAATAAAGATACTCATATATGTCATGAAGACCTACTTTGTTCTCGTAATGATTCCTTCCAGAGTTTTAAATTCTGTCTTCTTGCTTTTTTGACTGCACAACATAGATCTCTGCACAGCTACAAGTTCTCCATTCACGTCACGAAACTGCAGACGGATCTGGGCTCTTACATCTGTTTCTTGAGCAACCTTTGAAAGTGAAAGAATAATTATGCTATTTTACAAAGCACCAGAATGCTAGTTCTAAAAAGTATAAATATTCAAATGAATATGCCAATGGCTCATGCCAGTAATGCTTGATACTCAGGAGGCTAAGATATAAGGATTGCTATTCAAAGCCAGCCTGAGCAGGAAAGTTTGTGAGAATATCATTTCCAATTAACTACCAAAAAAAGGCCACAGGTGGAGCTGTGGCTCAAGTGGTAAGAGTGTTAAGCATTAAGCAAAAAAGCAGCTCAGGAACAGCATCCAGGCCTTGAGTTCAAGCCCCAGGACTAGCACCAAAAAATAAATAAAATTAATTACACAGCAGGGCGCTGGTGGCTCACGCCTGTAATCCTAGCTACTCAGGAGGCTAAGATCTGAGGATCATGGTTCAAAGCCAGCCCAGGCACGAAAGTCCATGAGACTCTTTATCTGCAATAAATCACTAGAAAACCGGAAGTGGCGCTGTGGCTCAAGCAGTAGAGTGCTCGCGTTGAGCTGAAGAGCGCAGGGACAGCGCCCAAGCCCAGAGTTCAAGCCCCACAACCAACAACAAAAAATTAATTACACACACACACACACGGAAAGGAATACTTGTTTTATTAAAATGACACAATATTATCTACCTCCTTTACTTACTACCATTCTTTCTTTTTTTTTTGCCAGTCCTGGGTCTTAAACTCAGGCTCTGTCTCTGAGCTTCTTTGTGTTCAAAGATAGCACTCTACCACTTGAGCCACAGCGCCACTTCTAGCCTTTTCTGTTTACGTGGTACTGAGGAATGGAACCTAGGGTTTCATGCATGCTAAGCAAGCACTCTACCACTGAGCCACAATCCCAGCCCCTCAGCTACATTCCCAGCCCCTCATATTTCTTTAGAATAGTTGCATAGCCAGTCCTTGGATCCTGAACTCCGGGCCTGGGCACTATCCCTCAGCTCTTCAACTCAAGGCTAGCACTCTACCACTTCAGCCACAGCACCACTTCGCTTTTTCTGCTTTATGTGGTGCTGAGGAATCGAACTCAGGGCCTCATGCATGCAAGGCAAGCACTCTACCACTGAGCCACCTTCCCAGCCCTCATAACAGATTATTTTGAAAATTATTTGTAGAATATCTTCTAAAACATGTTTGTCTATTTCTCTGTGACTGGAATGAACTTACAAATTTGGAGAAGGAATGTTTAAGTAAAAATAAATTCCTGGGGCTGGGAAGTTGGCTCAGGGGTAGAGCGCTTGCCTCTCATGCGTGAAGCGCTGGGTTCGATTCCTCAGCACCACATAAGCAGAGAAAAAACCCGAAGTGGCACTGCGGCTCAAGTGGTAGGGGCTAGACACCACCCAGGCCTAGAGTTCAGCCCCATGACTGACCAAAAAACAAAAAAATAAAAAATAAATTCCTTTACAACCTCTTATCAGGAAAGGTATGCATGGGTTGGAGGAAAGGAGAGAGGAAAGGGGAGGGGAGAAAGGGAAGAAATAAGGGGGAAGAAGTAGGAGAAGGAAGAAACAGGAAAAAGGGGTACGAAGAGAGCGGGAAGAGAGAGAAGAGGGGAAGGGAAAGGGAAGAGAGTACCTAGTACCTAGTATCTGAACTCTCTATTTTATCTCATCATATTTTAAAAGTTAACTATATAGGGCTGGGAAGGTGGCTCAGTGGTAGAGCGTTTGCCTTGCATGCTCGAGGCCCTGGGTTCGATTCCTCAGCACCACATAAGCAAAAAGAAAAGAAAAAAGCCGTAAGTGGCGCTGTGGCTCAAGTGGTAGAGTGCTAGCCTTGAGCTGAAGAGCTGAGGGACAGCGCCCAGGCCCAGAGTTCAGGCCCCACAACTGGACCCAAAAACAAAAAAAGAAATATTACCTTACTTATAAAATGGCAACCATCTATTCAACAACTAATAATAATAAAATCATATTTTTCAAAAAAACAGCAAAAACAAAGCAGCTACCAACCTAGCAAGTAGAAGAACCTGAGTTCAAACTCCAGTATTTCAAAAAAATAAAAATAAAATCTCCAACCTTAGTTAAATCCCATTTGATACTTGCCATTGAACAATTGAACAAGACAAAAAATACAAAATCAAGATTGGTCTCTTTGGCTGGGAAGCTGGCTCAGTGGTAGAGTGCTTGCATTGCATGCATGAGGCCCTGGGTTCAATTCCTTAGCATTACATAAGCAGAAAAAAACTGGAAGTGGTGCTGTGGCTCAAGTGGTAGAGCACTAGCCTTAAGCTGAAGAGCTGAGGGACAAAACCCAGGCCCAGAGTTCAGCCCCCATCACGAACCAAAAAAAAAAAAAAAAAGACTGATCTCTTTAAATCTTTACACATAAATCTCAATTGAGATATATGATAAATACATGTAACACTTGAGAATTTTATTATAAAACACAAAAAAACTGGGTATAGTGCCTATAATTCCAGTACTTGAGAACAGAGGATCAAGAGATCAAGGCCAAGCTATACCTTTAATCCCATCTACTCAAGAGTTCAAGGTCTAGCTATGAAAAGGTAGCATCAAGACCCTCTCTCAAAAACAAAAGGACTAGAGGCAAGGTTCAAGTGCTAAAACACTTCCCTAGCATGAACACAAAGCCATGAGTTCAAATCCTTGGCCAGGAAGGAGGGGGTGATGTTGGAAGCAAGCTTGGGCTATAGAGACTGTCTCAAAAAAACAGCCAAGCACCAGTAGCTCACACCTGTAATTCTATAATCCAAGCTAACTCAGGAGGCTGGGTCTACCAGAATAAAAAAGTACTACTACAAATAACCATGACCAACCAAAAAGAAACAGAAAAGGTAATAGCTAGAAGTTACTCTGGAACAGTTTTTTAATTCAGATTGGAGCTTGTAGAGCATGTTTAAATGTTGATATGACTAATCTAAAAAAGGAAAACTGATGAGGCACTGGTAGCCCACTCCTATAATTCTAGCTACTCAAAAGGCTGAAATCTAGTCAGGCACTGGTAGCTCATGCTTGTAATCCTAGCTACTCAAGAGACTGAGATCTGAGAATTTAGGTTTGAAGCCAGTGAGGGCAGACAAATCAAAAAGACTTATCTGCAATTAACCAGCAAAAAGCCAGAACTCAAGGAGTAGTCCAAGTGCCAGCCAAGAGTAAAAAAGCCCTGAGTTTAAGAGGGGTTGGGATTAGGGAGAAATTGCTGATGCAAGAGAGATGGAAATTCTTGAGTTGATATATAGACTCTAGCCTCTCAAGAGTAGTAGGTTGCTAAGGAGTAAAACAAACTGGCATAACACATGATTATAATCCAAGCACTAGGGAGGTAGAAGTCCCAGGTTTAGGTTGTATAATAAGATCTTATCTCAGGTAAAAAAAATTTCAACCTTAATAGAGCAGTGAAAAAAGAAAGAACTGTATATACATATGGTAGTTTGGTAGCTTTTATGATTAGAGTAAGAAAATGTTCATAGTTTCTCCAATTCTTCAATAAAGTACACAATGAGATAAATGAAGAGAGGGCTTAGTAAATATACAACATAGTACTATTTCTGTTTTTTGTCTCATGGACTTTTCCTGCCTGGGCTGGCTTGGAACCACAATCCTCAGATCTTAGCCTCCTGAGTAGCTAAGATTGTAGGCATGAGCCACCAGCACCCAGCTGGTATTACTTTTTTTTTTTGCCAGTTGTGGGGCCTGAACTCTGGGCCTAGGCACTGTCCCTCAGCTCTTCAACTCAAAGCTAGTGCTCTACCACTTAAGCCATAACACCACTTCCAGCTTTTTTCTGCTTATGTGGTGCTGAGGAATCAAACCCAGGGCCTCATGCATGCAAGGCAAGCACTCTACCACTGAGCCAACTTCCCAGCCCTGGTATTACTATTTCTAAGATGAAATTTCATACTTTGATAATTACAGAGTTGTCTTTAAATGATCAATGGAACACTACTTAGTAATTAATACTGTACACTGGTAAGTACTGTAGATCCACAGATCTACAGTATTTAATTCGTACAGTATGATTCTAGTGATGTGCTAAAATACACTTTTCTGCCTGAGCAGAAAAGTCTGAAAGGTTCCATCTCCAAAATAATTAATAAATTAAGCTTGTAGGTGTGGCTCAAGCAGTAGAGCAACAGCCAAGCAAGCAAGCTGAGTAAGTTGAGTTTTAAACCCTGGTTCCAGTCTCCCTGCTTCCCCCCTATATTCATAAATCATCACACATTTTAGACAGTCTCATTATGTAGCCCAGGCTGGCTTATTTCAGCCTCCTGAATGCTAACATTACAGACCACTATGCTAGACAACCAAGTATAAAATACTTCACGTATACACAAGTTTCAAAATTAATAAAAGTACCCATGTACTAAACATGCAGATTGAGTTTATTATGTTTCAAATAGGACTTTATAATAATTTAGTAAAAAAATCTGAATATAAAATTAGGAAGAATAAGACCTCAGCTATATAAAGGAGACATTAAAAAAAAACAGTAAACAATGGAAATTAAGATTATGTTTAGGTGACCTTCATCTCTCTTTAAACTTGTCCATTCTGTACTCTACAGTAAGCTATTACTGCTTTTATAGTTATAAGAATGTTATTTTGAAATACAAAACTGTATTAGAATCATTACCTTGGGATCATGAACGAATGTATTTCCTTTGGTTCCGGGAGGGAAGTCTCCAGTAGAAATATATTTTAGACATTCAATGATGGTCTAAAGAAATACATAAGTATATCCGTTATAATGGAATCATAGATGCTTTTCACAATCTTTTTTTTTTGGCTGGTCCTGGGGCTTGAACTCAGGGCCTGGACATTTTGCATGAGCTTTCATGCTCAAGGCACTCTACGATTTGAGCCACAATTTCACTTATGGCTTTTTGGTAGTTAACTGGAGATCGTTTTATGGATTTTCCCTACCACAGCTGGCTCTGAACTGATATCCTTAGATCTCAGCCTCCTAAGTAGCTAATATTACAGAGGCATAGCCAACAACATTCTCTTTATTTTTTTGCCAGTTCTGGGGCTTGAACTCAGGGCCTGGGCACTGTCCCTCAGCTTCTTTTGTTCAAGGCTAATGCACTCTACCACTTGAACCACAGCACCACTTCTGTTTTTTTGTTTATGTGGTACTGAGGGACTGAACCCAGGGCTTCATGAATACTAGGCAAGCACTCTACCACTAAGCTACATTCCCAGCTCCAACAACATTCTTTTTTTTTTCTTGTCGGTCGTGGGGTTTCAACTCTGGGCTAGGGCACTGTCCTTGAACTCTTCAGCTAAAGGCCAGCACTCTACCACTTGAGCCACAGTGCCACTTCTGGTTTTCTAGTGGTTTATTGGAGATAAGAGTCTCACAGACTTTCCTGCCTTGGTGGCTTTGAACCGTGATGCTCAGATCTCAGCCTCCGGAGTAGCTAGGATTACAGGCGTGAGTCACTGGTGCCCAGCTCTAACAACATTCTTTATAAAAAATACTTGTCATGCCGGGCGCTGGTGGCTCACGCTTGTAATCCTAGCTACTCAGGAGGCTGAGATCTGAGGATCGTGGTTCAAAGCCAGCCCGGGCAGGAGAGACCGTGAGACTCCTATCTCCAATAAACCACCAGAAACCGGAAGTGGCGCTGTAGCTCAAGTGGTAGAGCGCTTGCCTTGAGCTGAAGAGCTGAGGGACAGCGCCCAGGCCCAGAGTTCAAGCCCCACGACCGACAAAAAAAAATACTTGTCACAAGCTGGGCACTGGAGGCTGAGATCTGAGACTCACCAGAAAAGTCCTTTAGACTCTTATCTCCAATCTCCAGGAAAGCGTAAGTGGAACTGTGGCTCTAAGTGGGAGAGCACTAGCCTTGTGCTAAAAATAAGCTTAGGACAGCACCCAGGTCCTGTGTTCAAGACCCTCAACAAATGAACAAACAAACAAACAAAAGAGGCTGGGCAGGTGGCTCAGTGGTCCAGTTGCTTGCCTTGCATGCATAAACCTCTGGGTTCGATTCCTCGCACCATATGAGCAGAAGTGGCGCTATGACTCAAGTGGTAGAGTGCTAGCCTTGTGCTGAAGAGCTGAGAGACAGTGCCCATGCTGAGTTCAGGCCCCAAGACCAATAAAAAAACAAACAAAAAGAAATAAAAATAGAAATATTTATCACAGAGACCATGAATATGATCAGGTAAAATCTGACAACATAAAACCTGTAATAAAAATAATTAAAAAACTGGTACTGGAACCAGGCGCCAGTGGCTCATGCCTGTAATACTAGCTACTCAGGAGGCTGAGATCTGAAATCGCAGTTCAAAGCTAGGCCTGGCAGCAAAGTCCGTGAGACTCCTATCTTCAATAAATTACTCAGAAAGCCAGAGTGGTGCTGTAGCTCCAGTGGTAGAGGACTAGCCTTAAGCTAAAGAGCTGAGGGACAGTGCCTAGGCCAGAGTTCAAGCCCCACAAGCCAGAAAACAAAAACAAAAAAACTGGGATTAGGGCTGGGACTATGTGGCTTAGTGGTACAGTGTTTGCCTAGCACACATGAAAGCCCTGGGTTTGATTCTTCACTACCACATAAACAGAAAAAGCTGGAAGTGGTGGTGTGGCTCAAGTGGTAGAGTGCTAGCCTTGAGCAAAAGAAGCTCAGAGACAGTGCCCTGAATTCAAGCCACAAGATGGCAAAACACATACCAGGTACAGCTAACAAGCCTCACATGAGGCCCGATTAAACTTCAGTACTCCTAATAAAGCAATTATTTAAAAAACAAAACAAAAAAACAACAGTAGCAAACAAACAAACAAGGAGCCCAAGGATGGGCTGAGTTGACCTAGCATCTCTGAGGAGGCTCTGAGTTCCATTTCCAGCAAAACAGACCAAAAAAAAACAAAAAAATTGACAAAACAAAAAAATTCCAGATTGTTGTAAGCTTTGTTTTCCAGACAAAAGAAACACAACGAATATACTGAATTTTCTGAATCTATCTATCTAAAACAGGAAGCAGACAGTTCAGGAAAAAATGAGGCCTAGGAAAACAGCTGCCAGGAATTCAGAGATGGACACCTTGTTAATTAATAAAACCTTGATTAAAAGCATATGGGCCCTATTTCCTTTGTTTTAAGCTTTTCAGACATTCATAAGCTGCAACATTTAGAAAAAAGGGGAAAAGAGTGGGTCTTTTATCCAAATAATTAATATACTCTGAGAACTGAGAAAAGGTATCTTAAACTTACACTGGGGAGTCGAAAACAAAATATAGTTAAACCAAGTGTGGTAGGCAACACATGTAATATCAGCACTCAGGAGGCAGAGACAGGAGGATTCCAACCTCCTGACCACCTTAGGATGACCAGTGAGACAGTATGGACAAAAAAAAAAAGAAAAATTTAGGGGGCTGGGAAGGTGGCTCAGTAGTAGAGCGCTTGCCTTGCATGCATGAGGCCCTGGGTTCAATTCCTCAGCACCACATAAGCAAAAAGAAAAAAGCCGAAGTGGTGCTGTGGCCCAAGTGGTAGAGTGCTAGCCTTGAGCTGAAGAGCTGAGGGACAGCGCCCAGGCCCAGAGTTCAGGCCCCAGGACCGGACCCCAAAAAGAAAAAAAAGTTTAGATAATTACTCTAAGTTCATAGAAAAGCTATACAATTAAAATGGTAACTAAATGGATGCTAGTGGCTCACACCTGTAATCCTAAGAGACTAAGACCTAGAGGATGGCTTTGAATACAGCCAGCCTGGGTTAACTTCCAGACTCTATCTCCAATTAACTAGCAAAAAGCAAAGCTACAGATGTGGCTCAAATAATGGAGTGCCAGCTAACAAGCAAAGCCAAGATCTAATCCTAGTGCCAAAAAGAAAAATTGAAATGCTATTATTTCTTAAAAATTAAAAAAAAATTCTCTAATTAAAACCAGATGAACTTAATGATGGCTAAGAATGACATAGAACTTTCTATGTGCCAAATACTTTACTAAGCACTTTTACATACCTTACTCTTCTAATTTTCCTTGACCCTAGGTTCTAGAAACCTTTTTTTTTTTTGGTGGGTCGTGGAGCCTGAACTCAGCATGGGGGCTGTCCCAAAGCTCTTCAGCTCAAGGCAAGCACTCTACCACTTAAACCACAGTGCCACTTCCAGTTTTCTGAGTGGTTAATTAGAGAAAAGAGTCTCGCAGATTTTCCTGGCCAGGCTGGCTTTGAACCCAGATCCTCAGATCACAGCCTCCTGAGTAGGATTACAGGCCTGAGCCACCAGCACCCGACTCTAGAAACTTTTATGTTCATTTTAAAATGAGAAAAACAAAGCACAAGAGCAGTTAGATCCCTTTGCCAGCAGTTACACAAGGCAGTAAGTGAAGCAGAAAGCCAGTGCTCATGGACCTGTCAGTCTCCCAATACAGCACAAAGCACCTAACAGGCATTACATAAACAACAATTTTATAAAAACTAATAAAGGTAGATAATATTCTCTCATTCGATTCTCAACTGTGTTTTCAGATTCTTCCCTTTGATCATTTCTGTACTTATACCATCATTACTTTTTCTCAAGTCACTTTTCTAAACCAGAATGCTTCTTGGCTATGTTTTCCCCTTAATTTTTTTTTGTCGGTCATGGGGCCTGAACTCTGGGCCTGGGCCCTGTCCCTCAGCTCTTCAGCTCAAGGCTAGTGCTCTACCACTTGAGCCACAGCACCACTTCCGGATTTTTCTGCTTATATGGTGCTGAGGAATTGAACCCAGGGCTGCATGCATGCAAGGCAAGCACTCAGTGAAGCCACCCATAAATTTAAATTAAATTTAAAACATTCTTTAAACAATCCCAGTATGGGCTGGGAATGTGCCTTAGTAGTAGAGTGCTTGCCTAGCATGCATGAAGCCCTGGGTTCGATTCCTCAGCACCATGAACTGAAAAGGCCAGAAGTGACGCTGTGGCTTATGTGGTAGAGTGCTAGCCTTGAGCAAAAAAGCTCAGGGACAGTGCCCAGGCTTTGAGTTCAAGCCCAAGGCCTGGCAAAAAAATAAAATAAAATAAACAATCCCAGTAAAATAAGCTATGCACCAATATTTTATTTTGACTAAGAGCATCCTAACAAAATCGTTCTCCAAGTGTTAAGCCTAGCCATCTGGTCTTCATCTTAAGGACAATTATTTTCCATCTATTATGCTTAACAACCGGCATGCTTACGACTCTTCATATCTGTCATATTTTGTATCTTTCTAAGAAACTGCTTTTTGGGACAACTACTGGGAAAGGAAAAGAAAAATGTGTCGGTAAGTAAGGGGAGGCGGGGTTAAATTTAAAACCGTGCAAGAAAAAAGACTGGCAGGGTTTCTCTGCAGAATAGAAATGTGGGACTTGGGAGGACGGGGAGGGCGGACAGCGGGACCTAAGGGGGAAAAGAGGGGAGATGACAGAAGTACACACGTATGCATGGACGAAAAAGGTCATAATGAAATCCTCTTTTAAAAATTGCAAGATAAAAACCAATGAGTAATGGGGCGAACATGACCAAAGTAGATTACACCCCTGTATGGGGGGAGAGGGGGTTCGACCCACAACAAAAAGCCTCTACGTCAGACAGTATGCAAAGTAATCAATGCCGACCCAAGGGCTTCTGGAAGGGTTCGCTGAGCGCTCAGCAGGTCCCAGTCCCGGGGGGTGGGGGGACCGAAGTGGGGGGGGGGGACACAGCCCGGGACACGTGAGTGGCCGCCTGGAGACCCCTCGAGACCACGCCCCGGGGCTCTTCCCGGGCCCCCGCCGCCCCTCTCCGCCCGGACATTCGGTTGCCGGGATGGTCAGGAGGCGGCGGGCCGGAAACTGAGGCGGTCACTGTGGACTTACCGTCTTCCCCGCCCCATTGGGTCCAACCAAAATTGTGAGGGGGCTGAAGAAAGTGATAATTTGCTTATCTTTGTCCTCTATTCCAAAACTCCGCACTCCCAGAATGCTCATCTTTTCGATCCGGGACATGTTTGCAAACGTTTCGGATCTCAACCCCAGGGACGGGAGGCCGCGGCCCAGCGAGGCCGAGCACGCGACGAGGACGCCACGGGCGGGCCCGGGGGCGCCGGCCGCGAGGCGTGGAGAGGGGTTCTGCTTCAGCCCTCACGCGCCGGCTTGCTTTCCCCGCGGCGAGGCGACAGCGGCCCGACAAAAACCACCGGCCGGACAAACGCGGACAGATTCCCGCCTCCGCGGCCCCGCCGGTCACGTGAGGCCCGCGCGCGCCGCCACGCCGTACGCACGCACGCACGCACGCCGCGCAGCCAGTCGGAGCACGCCGGGGAGTCGGGGGCGGCGGGCGATGCGCGCGCAGCCCACGAGCTTCCGGCTTCTTGCGCGGGCCGCGCGATAGGACGTCGCTATTGAAAAACGCGGTTGCAGGGATGGCGGGAATGGGCAGGTTGACGTGGAGTCGGAGGCTCATTCATGTCAAGAACGTTTTCCTCACCGTACCCGTTCCCGCTGTCACTCACACCCTAATGGCTTGAGGAGCGGGGCGGGGGGGGCGCCGCGGGGGCGGGTTCGCGCGGTCACGTGACAGTGACACCGAGCCCTGCAGAACATAAAGATGATAGCAATGTTAACTCCTAACTAGCTGTACGTCTTGCTACGTGCCACTCACACCGACGCTGTTCGGGGCCCTCGGGTGGCTCTGTTGGTTCGGTTTGTGGGTGCTGGGGATGAAGCCCAGGTCAGCCGCTCTGCCACTCAGCTACAATTGTGCGTTTGTTGTTGTGCTAAGGCTTCGAACTCAGGGCCTCAGATCTACCGGCCTCCTGTCTCCTGAATAGCTAGGATTGCAGGTGCAAGCCATTGTGCCCAGCTGAGCTTCATTTATCCCTTGTTTTCCTCCCTGGTTTTGGAAAAAACAATTTTATTTCTATTAGTTTAGTGATTATACCTAAATTTTTCACATGGCTTTTATTTTTTGTTTTTTGCCAGTCCTGGGGCTTGAACTCAGGGCCCGGGCACTGTCCCTGAGCTTCTTTGCTCAAGGCTAGCGCTCTACCACTTGAGCCCACAGCACCACTTCTTTTTTTTTTTTTTTTTTTTGCCAGTCATGGGGCCTGAGCTCTGGGCCTGGGCGCTGTCCCTCGGCTCTTCAGCTCAAGGCTAGTAGCACTCTACCACTTGAGCCACAGCACCACTTCCGGATTTTTCTGCTTATAGGGCCTCATGCATGCAAGGCAAGCACTCTACCACTGAGCCACCTTCCCAGCCCCACAGCACCACTTCTTATCTCCAATTAACCACTAGAAAACCAGTTAGTGCCAGTTAGGAACTTCAATGTCTGTTTTTGTAGTACTGGGATTTGAACTCAGGACCTGATGCTTGTTAGGTAGGATCTCTATCTTTTAAATCACCCTTCAAGCCCTAAATATTTTCCTTTCCTATAAGGGTTTTTTTTTTTTTTGGTTGGTTTTTGTTGGTCCTGGGGCTTGAACTCTGGGCCTGGGCACTGTCCCTGAGCTCTTCAGCTCAAGGTGAGTACTCTACCACTTAAGCCACAGTGCCACTTCCAGTTTTCTGGTGGTTCATTGGAGATAAGAGTCTCACGGGCCAGGCACCCGTGGCTCACACCTATAGTCCTAGCTACTCAGGAGGCTGAGATCTGAAGATGACAGTTCAAAGCCAGCCCGGGCAGGAAAGTCCGTGAGACTCTTATCTCCAATAAAAATCACTAGAAAACTGGAAGTGGCGCAGTGGTTCAAGCAGTAAAGCACTCGCCTTGAGCTGAAGAGCACAGGGACAGCACCCAAGCCCAGAGTTCAAGCCCCATGACCAACGGAAAGAAAAAAAAGTCTCACGGACTTTCCTGCCTGGGGTAGCTTTGAACTGTGAAACTCAGAGCTAAGCCTCCCAAGTAGCTAGAATTACGGGCCTGAGCCACTGGCACCTGGCCATCCTATAAGGTTTTTTATTCAATAAAAATTATATGAGACTGGGAAGGTGTCTTAGTGGTAGAGCGCTTGCCTTGCATACATGAGGCCCTGGATTCGATTCCTCAGTACCACATAAGCAGAAAAAGCCGGAAGTGATGCTGTGGCTCAAGTGGTAGAGCGCTAGCCTTGAGCTGAAGAGCTGAGGGACAGCACCCAGGCCCAGAGGTCAGGCCCTATGACCAACAAAAATAAATAAATAAATAAATAAAAATTACATGAAAAATATGTTCAGGGATTGAAAGGTGAGAAGCTAAAATGGTTAAGAAGTGTTGATGTTATCAATTTGCATTTAGTCACCATAAAAAATTTGGAGAAACATGCTCAGTTAATTGATCACAATCACTTCATGGAAATTCCTTAACTTTAAATGACTACCCAGTAAAAACCACAGTTGTCAATGTTAAGAAACACGTTACAAATAGAGATAAAGGTTTTAGGGCAATAGGATGAATATAGCTTTTTAACCATTATTATTTTACTACATTTGTAACAACATTATGTTATTCCACATTTTATATATATATATATATATATATACTTAATATTATTGTTAAATATTTTAGTACCTATCTATACTATAAACATAATGATTTATAAAATTATTCAGACACCTTTTTCAAAGTTATAAAGTACCAATAATTTTTTAGAATCCTGAGTACTGATTGCCAATTTCCTTTTTTTTTTTAAATTGGTGTGGGACTTGAACTCTGGGCTTGGGCACTGTCCCTCAGCTCTTCAGCTCAAGGCTAGCGCTCTACTACTTGAAACACAGTGCCACTTCCAGTTTTCTGAGTGGTTTACTGGAGATAAGAGTCTCACAGACTTTCCTGCCACAGCTGGCTTTGTACCATGATCCTCAGATCTCAGCCTCCTGAGTAGCTAGGATTACAGGCATGAGCCACTGGTACCCAGCAATTTCCTTCTTTTTTGTTTGTTTGTTTTTGTTTTGTTTTTGCTGGTCTTAGTGCTTGAACTTAGGGCTTAGGTGCTGTCCCCGAAACTCTTTTGTTGAAACTAGTGCTCTACCACTTGAGCCACAGGGCTACTTCTGGCTTTTTTAAGGAGTCTATTGGAGATAAGGGTCTCATGGTGACTTTTCTGCCTAGGTTGGCTTCAAACCACAGTTCTCAGATCTCAGCCTCCTGAGTAGCTAGCGTTATAGGCATGAGCCACTGACACCTGGCTATGCTCTTTAGACTTTTTAAATTTTTTTTAGCCAGTCATGGACCTTGGCCAGTCAGGGCCTGGGTGCTGTTCCTGAGCTTTTTCGCTCAAGACTAGTGTTCTACCACTGTGAGCCACAGCACCACGTCCTGCTAATTTCCTTATGTTTCTCTAAAATAATATAGATATTTTTGTGTGTTTGTATGTGTTGGTTCTGGGGCTTGAATTTGGGGCTGAGCACTCTCCCTTAGTTTTTCCACTCAAGATTGGCCCTTTACTATTTGAGCCATACCTCCACTTAGATTTTGTGTGTGTCTGTGTGCACACGTGTGTGTGTGTGTGTGTGTGTGCCTCATGCATACAAGGCAAGCACTCTACCACTGAGCCACCTTCCCAGCCCCCTATGGACTTTTTTAATGGAGCAGGCTTTGAACTGTGATCCTAGATGTCAGCCTATGTAGCTAGTATTATAGGCGTGAGCCACCAGCACCTGGATTTTTTTGTATGCTGGTCTGGAGCGTGAACTCAGGGGCTGGGTGCTATCACTGAGATTTTGTGCTTAAGGCTATTGCTCTACCACTTGAGCCACATCTCCACTTCTGGCTTTTCTGGTGATTAACTGAAGACCAGAGTCTCATGGACCTTTCTTCCTGGGCTGACTTTGAACTGTGGTTCTCACATCTCAGTTTTCTATGTAATTTGGGTTATAGGTATGAGCCACCAGCACCCGGATAACTTTCTTATAATTTTTAAGATAATTTTTAGATCTACAGAAAGGTTCCAGGCTAATACAGAGAGCTGCCACGCTCCCTTGACCCAGCTTCTCTTGTTGCTAACATTACAACAGTAGCTCTGTCACAACCAAAAACCAACACTGGTCCATTGCTAAACTCCAGGGTTCTTTTCTGGGCAGCACTTTTACCTATTGTCCTCTTGTTATTCCTGGATGATGAACATATTACATTTAGTCATCATGTCTCTTTGATATCTCTGGGCTTTGGCAATTTTTGTTCTTTTTCCCCCTATGGCCTTAAGAATTTACATATGTACTAGCTAGGCATTTTGTTCTTAGGTTTGGATATACATAGTATTTTTGGTCATCGTTAGTCAGAGGTTATAGGTATAGGGGAGGAAGACCACAGAGATAAAGTACCATTCTTACTGTAGTATATCAAAGGGGCATGACATTAATGTGACTGATAGTGACTCCCGTTGCCCAGCAGAGGTGATTTTATGAGGGTTTTCTCTTGTATTTTACTTTTCTTATCTGCCCCTCCTCCCCGGCCCTTTGCAAACTGACCTTTTAAAAAAACAAAGCCACTTTAGGAGAGAGGGATCCAGTATTACCTCCTAGAGGCTGGAATGTCTACAGAAGGTACTTGAAATTCTTCTGCAAAGGAAATGAACACCACTAGCTTCTGCTCCTGCTTTTATCTTTCCAAGTCTCTCTCAATAAACTATTTTACAACCCCTACTCAAAAAGTTTGTGATCCAATATGGGGAGATCAGACTCCTAGGAAAAAAAAAACTAATGACCTGACAAGTTTATGAGAAAAATCGGCTTTTTAGGCTGGGCATGGTGGCATCTCCCTATAATTCCAATACTCAATGGCAGAGGGATTGGAAGTTTTGAGGCCAGCCTGAGCTATGTAGTAAGGTATAATCTAAGAAGAAAGGAAGGAAAGAAAGGGGTGGAGGGATTTGTATACCTATGTCCGTAGGTAGCATTATTCACAATAACAGAAACACAGAAGCAAACTTCACTGTCCACTGGGTAAATACACAGTGGATGGTTACCCAGCCTTTTGTCATGGTTGATATAGGAGCTTGAATTCTGGGCCTGCTCCTCCTGCTCAGCTTTTACACTCAACAACTGGTGTTCTACCACTTGAGTCACACTTCCAGTTCCAAATTTATTGGTATGTCAGTACTGGAGCTTGAGTCCAGGGCCTCGCATTCTGGCTCAGCTCTTTCACTCATGGCTGGCTTCTTACCACTTGAACCACACCTCCACTTCTGGCTTTTTGCTGGTTAAGTGGAAATAAGAGTCTCCTAGACATTTTCTGCTTCCTCTGGCTTTGAATCATGATCCTCAGCTCTCAGCCTCCTGAGTAGCTAGGGTAATAAACATAAGCCACTGGTGCCTGGCTGCTTATTCAGCCTTTAAAAAGAACAGAAATTCTCACAAATGCACTAAACATTAGGCTCAGTGAAATAAACCAGATACAAAAAGACAAAAACAGTACGATTTTATGAGGTCCCAAAGTCAAATTCTATAGGATAATAGAAGCGTGGCAGCTAGGTGCCTGAAGGAGGGGAGGGGAGATTATAAGTTACTGCTTAATGATTATAGGGTTTCAGCTTTGCAGGGTAAAAAGAGCTTTGAGATCTGTTGTACATCAGTATATCATTAATGTACTTGATACCACCAAACTGACCACTTAAAAACAGGGCAAGTTTCATATCATGTGTATTTTACCACAATTTAGAGTTATCAGAAGAAATAAAACTTTGATCAGAAGTATGTTTGCATGTTTAGTCCTTCAATAGGAAAAAGAAACAAACCACACAGCTCTACTATAAACCAGAGGCTGCCACATTTGAAAAATCTGGTTATTGCTATCTTTCTTTTCTTTTCTTTTTTTTGCCAATCCTGGGGCTTGAACTCAGGGCCTGGGCACTGTCCCTGAGCTTTATGCTCAAGGCTAGCACTCTACCACTTGAGCCACAGCACCACTTCCAGCTTTTTCTGTGTATGTGGTACTGAGGAATCCAACCCAGGGCTTCATGCATGCAAGGCAAGCACTCTACCACTAAGCCACATTCCCAGCCCTCAGATTATTTCTAATCAAGATTTCAGTTTTCTTTGAAAAACTGGATGTCTAGCAACATAAACCGAGTATCATATGGCAGCAGTTAGTGGGTTCTGGGTAGCACCATTTTTATTGTGTTACCTCTGTCTCTTTTTCTTAGCCATAAAAGTAGTGTAGGCTTGGTGAGTTTTCTGCCACTTAGTGAAGGCTAATACTTTGCTCTCAGTCTTTTCCTACCTATATTGCCTGTGCAGCCCTACTGATGAGAATCTCATCGCTCAAAACTTCAAGGCATTCAACTTACAAGTTATAAAACAGTTCATCCAAAAACTTCATCAGGGCTGGGAAGGTGGCTCAGTGGTAGAGCTCTTACCCTGCATGCCTGAGGCCCTGAGTTCGATTCCTCAGCACCACATAAGCAAAAAGAAAAAAGCCGGAAGTGGCGCTGTGGCTCAAGTGGTAAAGCGCTAGCCTTGAGCTGA
>NW_012267393.1:74919-76144 GCF_000151885.1 Dipodomys ordii
GGCTTTTTTCTTTTTGCTTATGTGGTGCTGAGAAATCGAACCCAGGGCCTCAGGCATGCAAGGCAAGCGCTCCACCACTGAGCCACCTTCCCAGCCCCATGGTTATTTATTTCTTTTTGGCCAGTCCTGGGGCTTGAACTCAGGGCCTGGACACTGTCCCTGATCTTTTGCTCAAGGCTAGCACTCTACCATTTAAGCCACAGCACCACTTCTGGTCTTTTCTGTGTATGTGGTACTGAGGAATCGAACCAGAGCCTTACACATGCTAGGCAAGCACTCTACCACTGAGCCACCTTCCCAGCCCTTGTGCTGGTTATTTCTGAGTCTCTCTTTCCATCACAGCTTCTTCAGCTGAGCTAAGAGTCTCAAGGGCTTTTCTGCTTGAGGTTGCCTAGAACTGAAAACCTCCCAATATCCTCCGTCATTCAGGATGGCAGGTGTGTGCCACTTATGAGTTAAGAAGGGGTTTTGTAGACTTTGCTGCTAGGGCAGGCCTCTAACTGGGATCCTCCCATTCTCAGCCCCCCAAGTAGTTAAGATTACAAGTGTGAGTAGGGAAGATCACAAGAGGTGGTATTGAGGTTCAAATGAAGGCCCTCAGACCTGTTAGGCAGGAGCTCTACCACTTGAGCCATGCCACCAGCCTATTTATGCTTTCATAGTTTTCTAATAGGGTTTCATTTCTGGCCCAGGCTGATGTTGATTATAATCCTCCCCTCTACAGGTGCCCACATAGTTGGGCTGACAGGTGAGGTATGCTTGATCAGGTCCAGTTACTGGTTGAGACTGGGAATTTTGGCTAACTTTTTGCCCCACTGGCCTCAAAGGCCAATCCTCCTGATCTCTGCCTCTCAAATAGCTAGCATTACAGTCATGATTCACTGCCTTTGGCTCTGATGTTCTTTTAGTAGCAGTTTTAGAGGGTGCTAGAGATTAAACCCAGGGCTTCGTGTGTAAAGATCTATGACTATACCCCAATCCCCCTCAGCATCGCTTTTAATAACTAAGACTGGGGGAGGGGGACCCAAAATGTCCATCAGTCATAAAACATAAAATGTAACGTACTCATTCAGGGATGTAGTATAGTAAATGAGTGGTCAGCAATATCAATAGAACAGTCTCGCTGGGCGCTGGTGGCTCACACCTGTAATCCTAGCTACTGAGGAGACTGAGATCTGAGGATCATGGTTCAAAGCCAGTCTGGGTAGAAAAAGTCCGTGAGACT
>NW_012267393.1:77601-81620 GCF_000151885.1 Dipodomys ordii
AAAAAAAACAAAAAAAACTTCATCAAAGCCTACACTCCTGCTGGGCACTGGTGGCTCACACTTGTAATCTTAGGTACTCGGGAGGTTGAGATATGAGAATTGCAGTTCAAAGCCGCAGGAAAGTCTGTAAGACTCTTCTCTCCAATTAAGTTCTGGCTCAAGTGGTAGAGCACTAGCCTTTAGCAATAAAACTCAGAAACAGTGCCCAGGCTCCAACCAAAAAGCTTGTACTCTCTCTGTGGATCCTAAAAAAAAAAAAAAAAAAAGCTTGTACTCTCTCTGTGAATCCTAAAAAATCAGAGGGGAAACAGAGAGAATTATTTTCTCTGGGAGGAGATGAACCTGCCAGTTTTTAGCTTGTGTTTCTGAGAGCATCTTTTCAGTATCTAGAAGCAAGCCTATAAAGATTCATACCTCCTACTAGATTTGCTAAAATGAGACAGTATTTCTCCTGCAGTCCAAGAGAAACATCTCTCAAGTGTTCAAATCAGACATATGTAACCCAGACCTCCAAACTTTAGTTCTCAGTGCACACACGCACATAAACACACACAAGCATGGTATTTTCCTACCAGCACAGAGCTCAGATTTCATGCTTGGTAAAAGTTTGTCTACCACTGGGCACGGTGGCTCGTGCCTGTAATCCTAGCTACTCAGGAGGCTGAGATCTGACTATCACGGTTCAAAGTCAGCCTGGGCAGAAAAGTCCGTGAGACTCTGATCTCCAATAAACCACTAGAAAACTGGAAGTGGTGCTGTGGCTCAGCGCCTAGGCCCAGAGTTCAAGCCCCACGACTGACAAAAAAAACAAAAACAGAAACAAAAAAAAAAACTCAGGAACAGTGCTGTGCCCTGAGTTCAAGGCCCAGGACCAGCACAAAAATAAATAATACAAAGCAACAGGAAATCTAATCTTCTCATCAAGTACAAAGATGGGACCATGATTCAAATGTCTGTCATGGAAAAAAAATACTTTTCAGGGGAGAAGAGGTTTTTTGTTTTTTTGGGTTTTTTTTTCTGAAAAACTAGATTTACTTTTTCACTTACAAGACATTGGAAACATTTTAGTTTCACTATTTGGCATTATTAGGTTTTCTCTATCTGATTGCTAGCTATTATTCATTTCCTCAGAGAGAGAATAAATTGGTTGCAAATGCAGCCTTGTGTGATACACTTTCTTTGCCAAAGACAACCAGTGCTTCGGAGGCATGAGGATGTTCCTGCACTTGCAGCTGCTAGCTCTTGGAGCTGCCTATGTCTGGGCCATTGATGTGGAAAGTTCCATGCATACACTGGTGAAAGAGACTTTGACTTTGCTTTCTACTCATCGAGCGCTGCTACTAGGCAATGAGGTAATTCTTTATTCCTATAGTTCTATAAAAAAAAGTACGCAGGTAATTGCTTGTGGTAGTTCATTTGCCATGTATAAACAAACATCTGTTATGCATAAGGCAAGTAGGTGCGAGTTAAAGAGTATCTAGTTAGCCAGTTGCCTGGTAGCTCATGCCTATAATCCTAGCTCCTCAGGAGGCTGAGACCTGCGGATTGTGGTTTGAAACTAGCCTGGGCAGAAACATCCCATGAGACTCTTAACTCTAATTAATCACACACAGAAAAAAAAAAAAAGTGGGAAATGGCTCTGTGGCTCAAGTGGTAGAATGCTAGCCTTGAGCCAAAAAAGCTCAGGAACAGTGTCCAGGCCCTAAGTTCAAGCCCCAGGACTGGCACCCCCCCCAAAAAAAAAGGAGTATCTAGTTAATAACTACATTATTAGCAAGCATCAGATTACAATTTATAAAGCACTAGAGTGCTTTAAAAACACGAATATATGTCCTTTCCTTTTCAGACCCAGAGGATTCCTGTTCCTACACATAAAAATGTAAGTCAAATTATGATTCAGTGAAAATGATTGCATGAATAATTTCATATTGTACGCTGTAAGCCATATGTTTATTGATTTGTTTTGTTTGAAATCTCGCTATGTTGTCTCAAGATCCTGGGCTCAAAGTGATCCTCCTACCTCACCCTCGTTAGGAACTGGGCTACAGGCACATGTCAGTACCCTCAGCCAGTCATTAGTTTCATTGGAAGTGTTTAATTTCCTCTACGTCATTTTTTATAGGGGTGGGGGTGAATGTGTGTATTAGGAATAGGACTTGAGTAAGAGGGTACATGCCTGTAACCCTAGCACTTGGGAGGCTGAGGCTGGAGTATGGCACATTCGAAGCCAGCTTGGACTACATAGCAAGACTCTGTCTCAAAATAATGATAAATAAATATTAGGAATAACTTTCAAACAGTAGAATTCATTATGCAACAGCCGGGTGCTGATGGCTCATGCCTGTAATCCTAGCTACTCAGGAGGCTGAGACCTGAGGATCGCAATTCAAAGTCAGTCTGGGCAGGAAAGTCTGTGAGACACTTATCTCCAAATAGCTACCAGAAAACCGGAAGTGGTGCTGTGGCTCAAAGTGGTAGAGCTATAGCCTTGAGCAAAAGAGCTTAGGGATAGCACCCAGGCCCTGAGTTCAAACCCCATAACCGCCCCCCACCCCAAAAGAAATTATCATGCAAGTATTTCAGGCTCTTTGGTGATAGTGCCAGTTTTCTACCTGAAAGTGTCATTATCAGGGTCTTTACAGAATTGCACAGGATGTAAAAGAGTCCAAGATTTTGCTGGTTTGCCTTCCCTTCTTCCTTCTTTCCTTTTCTTCCTTCCTCCCTCCTTCCATCTTTCCCTTCCTCCCTCCCTCCCACCCTCTTTTCCTCCTTCCTTCTTTCTTTTCTTTTTCTTGCTCTATCTTCTTTACTTCCTTTTTTATTCTCATTTCTGAGACACAAACTCAAGGCCTTGCATATACTGGACAAGTCTTTTATCAATAAGCTATACCCCTAGCCCACTCTGATATCTTTCTGAAAGTATTAGTAACTTACGATTCTAGTTTTAGAATCTTGATCAGTAAACATTAAAATATACAATAATTCATTCTGTCAATAATTTCTGCATAGTTATAAATGATTATGATCATATATATTCAAAGATAAAATATACTATTCCATTAATCGGAATAGAATAAAATTACTAGCCTGAATTGCAAAAGAAAATGCTGCTATGAATTAAATTAGTAACACAATTACACCACTGAACATTTTATTTCTGGTTAAGTAGTTTCTTGATATTATTTGTAATACTCCGCATTGATTATATGACTTCATCTACTATTGATATTTTTGTCTCAGTCCAGGTGGTGTGTCATGTGGGAAAAAAAATCGAACACTCTTTGCTGAAGAATTGCTGTAAAGGCCACAAAACAAAGCTTAATTTTTGGAACAATTTTGTTTTCATTTTGTCAAATTTAAATTATATGTGTTTACTGTGTTCAATAGACTGTCTCAAAATATTTCTATGTTGTGGGATATCTAATGTACCAAATGTGCATATATCTTGCTTTATTTGTATTTCTAAAATCTTCCTCATATAGCACCAACTCTGCATTGAGGAAATCTTTCATGGAATAGATACCCTGAAGAATCAAACTGTACATGGAGATGCAGTGCAAAAACTATTCCAAAATTTATCTTTAATAAAGAAACACATCGATCTCCAAAAAGTAAGATGAACAGATATTCCATGGGAACTCTTATTTGTCTGGCTGTGCCCATTTCTATGGAAATTGATACATATGGTGTGTTCTTCACACAGGAGAAATGTGGCGAGGAAAGACGGAGAAGAAAGCAGTTCCTAGATTACCTGCGAGAGTTTCTTGGTGTGATAAGTACCGAGTGGACAATAGAAAACTAAAATAGAGCTGGCTGATTCTAAATGAAGATTCTGGGCATGTTTGAAAATTAGTATTTTAGCTGACACATAAAGACAAAAAATAACAGTGTATTGTATCGTGTGATGCTTTGGTATATGTACACGTTGTGTGAGCCAGGTTAAACAAATCTATTGGTCTGGGATGTAGTTCAGTGGCAAAGCACTTGCCTAGCAAGTGCAACATCCTGGGTTCGATTCC
>NW_012267393.1:85905-97277 GCF_000151885.1 Dipodomys ordii
CCTGAAGTGGTGCTGTGGCCCAAGCGGTAGAGCGCTCACTTTGATCTGAAGAGCGCAGGGACAGCACCCAGGCCCAGAGTTCAAGCCCCATGATTGACCAAAAAAAAAAACAAAAAAACAAAAAAAAAAACCAACAGAACAATCTGAAAGCATTTGTCAAGTAGCAAAAGCAGGTTTTAAGTAACATATACAACATGATTCTGTTGACTCAAAAAAAAAAAGTCAAGCCCAGCGCTGATGGCTCACACCTGTAATCCTAGCTACTTAGGAAGCTGAGATATGAGGATCACAATTTGAAGCCACTTGACCAGGAAAGTCTGTGGGACTCTTTTTTTTTTTGTCAGTCGTGGGGCTTGAACTCTGGGCCTGGGCACTGTCCCTGCGCTCTTCAGCTCAAGGCGAGTGCTCTACCACTTGAGCCACAGCCCCACTTCCGGTTTTCTGAGTGGTTTATTTGAGATAAGAGTCTCACGGACTTTCCTGCCCAGGCTGGCTTTGAACCATGATCCTCAGATCTCAGCCTCCTGAGTAGCTAGGGTTACAGGCGTGAGCCTCCAGCACGGGCTCCGTGGGACTCTTATCTCCAATGAATTACCAGAAAACTGGAAGTGGAGCTGTGGCTCAAAGTGGTAGAGTGCCAGCCTTGAGCAAAAGAGCTCAGGGACAGTGCCCAGGCCCTGAGTTCAAGCCCTAGACTGACTAAAAAAAAAAGGTCAAAGTAGTGAATATGAACTCATAGATGATTTTGGAACATTTACAAATGTCATTAAATGGTACAAAGAAGCAAAGGAATGATTAACCCAAAATGATAAACCTGAGCACAAAGAGGCTCAGGGACAGCACCCAGGCTCTGAGTTCAGGCCCTAGGACTGGCAAAAAATAAAATAAAAATAAATAGTACTGAGTCAGGCAACTATGACTCACACTTGTAATCCTAGTTACTCAGGAGGCTGAGAGCCAAAGGATTGAGCTTTGAACTAGCCAGGGCAGAAAAGATGACCAGACTCCATCTTCTAAATAGCCAGTAAAAATCCAGGCCTGGAGGTATGCCTCAAGTGGTAGAGCACCAGCCAAGCAAGCAATCCAAACAAGTGTGAAGCTCAAGTTCAAATCTCAGTACCAACAAATTCATATTTCATATGTATATATACACACACACAAACAGAGGCTTTGAGACTCATCTCCTATTAATCACCTAAAGCCAGAAGTGGAGCTGTGGCTCAAAGTGATAGAGTGCTAGTCTTGAGCAAAAGAAGCTTAGGAACAGCGCCCAGGTCCAGAGTTCAAGTCCCATGACTGACAAAACAAAAAAATCAGCCAAGCCAAGAACAAGAGGCCCCGAGTTCAAGTCCCAGTACTAGCAGAAAATACACACACACACACACACACACACACACACACACACAAATGGAACAACAATGAAAAACATTAGTAGGAGATGGGGTGAGGGAAGTTAGAAGGATCCATATAGGCCAAGAAAGGACTTTGCCTTGAGAGCAGAGGTAGTTATCTGACTTGTGTTGTGTAGCTTTCGGCATTGCTGAACGATAAGGTAGACCAGTAAGGTGCTTGAGCTTAGTGATCTATGCTTCTTGTCACCCAGGTGATGAGGGATAGCAGGTAGGATGCACTGGAGGAGGAGGGAGCAGAATCCCTATCTCTGGAGATCTCAGAGTGGGCAGCTGAGCTCCGTTCTCTCTCCTTGGGGCCCACATTCTCTCCCACAGAGATTCCATTTTCTCTGCAGACATGGGTGGGGATGTCCTTGGATCTGGTGCTTGCTTCCTTCCTCTTGTCTGCTGCCTGATGGCCAGAGCCCTCTCCTTGGATGGCAGCCGGCTGTCTTGGGCTCCTGAGACAGGGTGCACAGGTTCAAACTTGTATTTGCCTAAGTCTAAGTCCCAAGGCCCTGCCAACATGTGAGTGGTTCCCAGGTCCTGCTGGGCGTGGCTTTCCTGCGTGGGCGTGGCTTTCCTTCACTAGGTGCCTCCTGAAGCCTCCTGGCTAGTTCTGATAGGGTCTATTATGGATGATCTACAGGCAGCCTCTCACAGAAGAACTTCCTGTCCTCATACTGAACACTAGCATTCCTGTTCTTTTGTGTTTTTAATTTTATTTTGGCAGTACTAGGGTTTGAGCTCAAGGCCTTCTACCATTTAAGCCATGCCCCAAGTCCTTTATTTATGATCGCTCGCTTGCTTTCCTTTTTTCTTTCTTTCCTTCCTGCCTCCCTCCTTCCTTCCTTTCTTCCCCTCCCCCCCTTCGGTTGTGAGGCTTGAACTCTAGGCCTGGGCGCTGTCCCTGAGCTCTTCAGCTCAAGGCAAGCGCTCCACCACTTGAGCTCCGTGTCTATTTTTCTGGTATAATTGGACTTTCCTGCCCGGGCTAGCCTTGAACCATGATCCTCAAGTCTCAGCCTCCTGAGTAGCTAGGATTACAGGCATGAGCCACTGGTGCCTGGCTAGTTCTTTTTTTACAGGGTCTTGTGTTTTGACCCAGGGCTGGCCTCACATTGCAGAGCTTCTGGGACAGCAGGATTGCAACACTGGCTTTTTGATTGAGATGCAGGGTAGGGGAGATTCACTGACTTTTTGTTTTGGCTGGCTTCAAACTGAGATCCTCCCAATCTTTACCTCCCAAGTATATGGAAGTTACAGATGTAAGCCACCGACTGCAGTTGGCTTATTATTTTTGAAATAGCCAGAGCTGATGTTGAGTTCTCAAGCCTTCTGCCTGACTCCCAAGTGCTGCCACTTCAAACCTTTCTCCAATCCCAGGTTCCTGTTTTTCAAAGTCAGGGAGGCTGGTCTACACAGAGCTCCTTCTCCTCCCTCCCTCCTTCCATTCTCCTTGTCTCCAGGCTTATGCCAGTTTCCCACATTCACAGAATTCCTGTTTGTTTTTGTTTTAAAATTCTGTTGCTAGAAACCCAGGCCCTCCCTCGTGTACACACCCCATCATGGAGTAACACCCTCCAGGCCCAGTTTCTTTCTATTTCTTTCTTTTTTTGCCAGTCTCTGAGCTTCTTTTGCTCAAGGCTAGTTCTCTACCACTTGAGCCACAGCACCACTTCCGGCTTTTTCTGCTTATGTAGTGCTGAGGAATCGAACCCAGGGTTTTATGCATGCAAGGCAAGCACTCTACCACTGAGCCACCTTCCCAGCCCCAGGCCCAGTTTCTAATACAGAGCAATTTCAGAAGCCCTGTAAAGAGTTCACGGCAGATCTCGCTCTCTGCTGCCCTCTTGTGGCCTATTGAGGTATTTCCCCCCCAAAAAAATTCTTACCAGAGTAACGGCAGTTCTGAGAGTTGTGCAGGGGAAACGAACTCTGTACTTTCTCAGGGCAGAAGCAGTTTCCTGGGCTGTTAACAAGATCCCACCCCCCCCAGGTAACTGACCTGTTAATTTTGGAGGTGAACCCAAGCCCCACACAGTCCACCCCTGGGCCCAATTCTGTCTTCTCCTCAGAAGCCCTTTGGGCCCCTGGAGACAGATTCCAGCCCTTCCCTGGCAGCAGCCTGAGTCTAGACAAGGAGAGGGCAGGGGAGAGAGCCCCTAAGCTTGGAAAGGAAGCCAGCTTCCATCTTTGGTCTCAAGCCCTTTCTCTCTCCACCACTGCAGGCACAAACCTAGAAATCTGAGTGCAAATTCCCTTGGCAGAAATCGGAATTGTGCCCAACCTTCATCCTTCAGTCCTGAGCAGATCGAGCTCTGTGGAGAACTCCCACCACCCTGGCACAGTGCTGGTATGCGTGCCCAGGCAGGCGTTACCACCAGCTGGCAGAACGAATGGATGGAGGGACCAACAAATGTCATCCATGAGGCTCCTTCACTGCTTCTTGATGTTTGAATACTGCCCCCCAGAGGGCAAAAATGTTATGACTTGTAAAAGAGACACCCTTCCCTGCCCCCCCGCCCTTCCCCCACAACTACCAACCATCCTTATTTCTCTTCAAGTCCTCAGGTTGTCAGATCACTAGGCCACCCTTGACATTAATGAGCTCTTTCAGTCTCTTCATGGGCCCCATCTGTAAGTAGAAAAGGCGCCCTCTGCTGGCAGGGAAAAAAAGGCTAAGCAATTAGAGAAAAGACTCCCTCTCATTGAGGCTCTGAGTCCCTCACCCTGGCCTTGAGCAGTACCATATACGGGTCCCTAGACATCCTATCACCATGGCCTGGAACAGTCGTGTGTGAGGGCGCTTCTGATTGGGTCTGGGGACTGATACAGCCCACGGGCTGTCCAATGATCTTGAGAGTCACATAGTTCTCTTCTAGCGAGCACAATGAGGTCCAGACAGTGTCCTCCCCCTCACCTTAGGACCTCTCCTATTTAGACTCTCTTCAAAGTCTCAGTTGCTTTGGAATAAAGCCTATGCAAGCCCCTGCCTACTTCCTCACCCCTATCTCCTTCTCCCTCCTAGCCTCCCCACTGCAGGCTCGCCCATCCTTTCTCGAAGCACACTCAGCTTGCTTCCTCCCCAGGGCCTGTGCACTACCCATGTCCTCTACTTAGCATGCTCCTTGCCTCGTTCTGCACATTTCTGCCCCTTCTACCACTTAAAGAGCTAAAACGGCGCCGGTGGCTCACACCTATAATCCTAGTTACTCAGGAGGCTGAGATCTGAGGATTGTGGTTCAAAGCCAGCCCAGGCAGGAAAGTCAATCAGATTATTATCTCCAATTAACCACCAAAAAACGTGGTAGTGGCATTGTGACTCAAGTGGTAGAGCACACACCTTGACCTGAAGAGCTGAGGGACAGTGCCCAGGTCCAGAGTTCAAGCTCCACAACTGAAAAACAAAAACCAACGCGCGCGCGCACACACACACACACACACACACACACATAAATGAGCTAAAATGTCACCTCTTCAGACATTCCTTGAATACCAGTGTGCAACTGCATATTGCTATCTTATTTTACCACAAAATATTGATCAGTGCTTGTGACATATTCTATATTTATTTGGTCAGTCCCTGCCTCCCATGGAAAGTTCATTTTAGGACAGCAAGAACTTTGTCATAGTCACTTCCATATCTGGTGCCAAGAGCCACAGCTGGCACATGACACTGCCTTCAACACGTGCTTGTTGAATGTCTCCACCCACCAATACCCATTTCTATGCCCAGCACCTTGACACAGGGGAAATGTTTGCTTTTTGAATTTGTCAGATAACCTGTTCCTATGGTACCCATGGCCCATCACCTTCCCTACGCTAGGAGAAATGACATGCATAGGAAAATGACAAGAGAAAACCTGCAGGAAAGTTTAAAGAGCTCCAGGTACCAGTGGTCTCATGACTGTAATCCTCATGACTGTATTTTTGAGGCTGAAAACTAGAGGATCGATATCCAAGGCTAGCCCTGATAGAAAAGTTCACAAGATCTGTTTTCAACTCTTAGCTGGGCATAAAAGCCCAAACTTATCCAGGCTACATGGAAGGTTGGGACTAGGGGGGATTATGATGCTGGGTCAGCTAGGCAAAAAAATGTGTCTTCACGGAGCTGATGCTGAACTAAAAGTGCATGCCTGGGACCTTCATGATGGACGGCCTAAAAGTGTGTGCCTTCCTGGGCAGGAAGCAAATCCTATCCTAAACATAGTTGGGCACCAGTGGCTCATACCAGTAATCCTACTCAGGAGGCTAAGATCTGAGCAATTGCAGTTTGAAGCCAACCTCGCAGGAAAGTCCATGAGATTTTTTTTTTTGTCAGTCGTGGGGCTTGAACTCTAGGCCTGGGCGCTGTCCCTCAGCTCTTCAGCTCAAGGCAAGGGCTCTACCACTTGAGCCACAGCACCACTTCCGGTTTTCTGAGTGGTTTATTGGAGATAAGAGTCTCATGGACTTTCCTTTTCCAGGCTGGCTTTGAACCATGATCCTCAGATCTCAGCCTCCTGAGGGCTAGGATTGCAGGTGTGAGACACTGGCACCCAGCTCCATGAGACTTATCTCCAATTAACTGCAAAAATGCCAGAAAGGAAGCTGTGGCTCCAGTGTTGAGAGACATAGGGGAGGGGACTCTTAATGCCAGAGCCATGGTGGGCAGGTCTTGCCAGGGAAGGGCAGCCTCTCTGTTGGGTGGCAAATTTTCTGGAAGATACTCACTACCAGTGGGGCATGGCGCATGAACTCCTGGCTTACCACTGAGGGTCAATCAGCACATTGTTAGGGCCCCTTGCACCTGGGCCACAGGCCGCCATTCAATACTCCATGGTGGTCCATGCCCGCAAGGCTTGGAACTGCTTGTAGATGCTCCGATTTTTCCTTTATTTTTTGTTGGTCATGGGGCTTGAAACGCAGGGCCTAGATGTTGTCCTGAGCTTTATTTGCCCCAGGCTAGTGTTCTACCACTTTGAGCCACATCACCACTTGTGGTTTTTTTTTCTGGTGGTTAATTGGAGATCTGAGTCAGTCTCATGAACGTTCCTGCCCAGGCTGGCTTTGAACTGCAATCTGCAGATCTCAGCCTCCTGAATAGCTAGGATTAAAGGTGTGAGCCACTAGCACCCAAGTTGGATGCTCAGATTTTGCAGTTGGCTTGGTTCTGCCTCCACTCCCAGCTTGGATACTTCAGACATGGAGTTTTGGCATTGCTTGTGCTTGTTCTCTTTATAGAGTATCTAGAGCTGAGCATGTGGCTTAGTGGTAGAGTGCTTGCCTAGCATGCATGAAGCCCTGCGTTCAATTCCTCAGTACACCATATCAATAGAAAAAGCCGGAAGTGGCACTGTGGCTCAAGTGGCAGAGCTCAGGGACAGTGCTCAGGCTCTGAGTTCAAGCCCAGGACTGGAAAATTTTTTTAATTAAAAAAATATATATATACACATATAAGCTAGGCATCAGTGGCTCACGCCTGTAATCCTAGCTACTTGGGAGGCTGAGATCTGAGGATCTCGGTTCAAAGCCAGCCTGGGCAGGAAAGGCTGTGAGACTCTTATCTCCAATAAACCACCAGAAAACTGGAAGTGGTGTTGTAGCTCAAGTGGTAGAGCACTAGCCTTGAGCTGAAGAGCTGAGGGACAGCGCCCAGGCCCAGAGTTCAAGCCCCACAACCAACCAAAAAAATTAAAAACATATATATATAAAGAGAGAGAGAGAGAGAGAGGGAGGGAGGGAGGGAGGGAAGGGAGCTGGGTTTGGAGGAATATTGCTCCTCTACAGGCCTAGCCTTCTGCCTTCAATTTCAGGCCAAATCTTCTGTTGATCTAGAGGATATCACTCACCCCGCAACCAAGACTCTAACGTAGTATATGATGGTTTCATTCACTGGTGCTTTACTACGTGAGCCATGCCTCCAACCAGAGGATTTACTCAGAAGAACCTGAAGATTGTGCCTGAACGGTGCCTACGTGAGGAGATGAGGGCTCGGCCTAGGCTATGGAGGAGAGACAAAGTCCTTGATGAGAGCAAGCCTTCCTAGACAAGTCACTTTACGGAACCCATCTCTCTAGCTGTGCTTCTTGGCCTGCCTGGCATCGGTTCAAAAGCAGGAAGCACAGGTACTCTTGTTTATTTTACCGAGTGGCACCTGCCTATCTGCCTTAGCCAAAGTTCATCCCCTGTCCTTCCACTTGCCAGCAGCCTGAGAATACTGTCCCTTTCCCCACCCAACCTTAGACCACGCCCCCCCAAGGAAGGGAAGGGTAGTTCTCTACATTTTCCAGGAGGAGGTGCTGCTGTCATAATGTCCAAGCTTCTGAGTGGGGGAAACAAGGCTGGGGGGAGCCAAGTTGTTAAAGACCTGGGAACACAGGTGGGCCCGAGGGTGAACTCTGATCTTACCAGACAGCAGAAGGACAACGGGATTGATCATCACTCTCCACCCAGCAACAGGGGCAGTCAGATCACCCTTCCCTGCCAGCTGTGCCCGCACACCCAGGGTCCAAAGGACAAGGCCTAGCAGTCTTGGGGGCAGGGTTTTAGGTTCTAGCTGGGGTTACCAGTGACCAAGCCATTCCGGGGACAGGCCTTTTGACCTCCTGCCTTACTCTCTTTAACATAATGCTCCTGGCTCCCCAGAATGGTGACCTCAAGCTCCAACTTTGGCCAAGGCCTAATTGTGGGCATGCATATCCCTAAACAATGTGTGGGTGGGTGGGTAGGGGGTATTCCTGTACTTGTTCTAGAAGGGAGATCCTAGGGGAGCGTAGAAAGGTTCCACTCCAGCGTGTCCCACATCCTAGCCAACTCCACATCCTATCCCTTGATTTGGAGATGTATATCCCCAGACATTTACAAATCTAGGGCTACCAGGGGTCATGAGCTGCTCCCTGTCTAGCCCCCTGTCTCAGAGAGGCGCAGCCGGGTTTTGGACAAGAGTAAGATGAGAGCTGGGTACCAGTGGCTCACGCCTAGAATCCTAGCTACTCAAGAGGCTGAGATCTGAGGATTATGGTTCGAAGCTAGCCCAGGCAGAAAAGTCCATGAAACTCTCATCTCCAATTAATTACTAAAAAGCTGGAAATGGAGCCTGTGGCTTGAAGGTAGACCACTAGCCCTGAGCACAAAAGTGCAGGGATTGGTGGCCAGGCCCCTGAGTTCAAGCTCCAGGGCTGGCATAAAAACAAAAACAGTAAGATAAGTAAGGTATCTGGGCAAGCCCTTTAAGGAGGCACTCACTCTAAGGGCCATGCAAAGGGCTAGCTGGTACCTGAGAGGTTGTGCCTCCTTAAATACAGACTAATCTCTCCTAGTGGGCCAAGGGCATTTTTTTCAGTGACAACCAGGGAAAGTTTCCTTCCTTCCTTCCTTCCTTCCTTCCTTCCTTCCTTCCTTCCTTCCTTTCCCCCCTCCCTCCCTCCCTCCTTCCTTTTTGTTGGTTATGGGGCCTGAACTCTGAACCTGAATGCTGTCCCTCAGCTCTTCAGCTCAAGGGTACTGCTCTACCACTTGAGCCACAGCGCCACTTCCGGCTTTTTCTGCTTATGTCATGCTGAGGAATCGAACCCAGGGCCTCATGCATGCAAGGCAAGCACTCTACCACTGAGCCACCTTCCCAGCCCCAGGGAACATTTTTCTAAAGCACATTTCATGTTCCCCCCTGGTCCAGCTGGTCCACAGCCTCAGCCCAAACCACATAGAAAGCCACATAGGACTGCCTAGTCCTGAACTTCTGAGTCTCCAAGGCATTTCCTTGGACTGTTCTCAAGTCTTGGGGGTATCTTTGACACTTGGCCTATTGACTTTGGCTTGTTCTTCAGGGCTGGCTTGAACTGTCATCTCCTCAGTGTTAGCATTGATGAATACTGGTTGACTTGCTCCTGTCCTCACCCTGGCACCATCTCTGTCCCCTTTGCCTCAAACTCCAAGTATGATATACCCCATTATTCCACATTCAGACACCGTTCCTGGATGCCAAGAAGGTGTCTCTGAGTATCTGCCATTGGAGAGCTCATAGGTAGAATAAGAGTGGGGGGGGGCTGGTGCCCTGACTTTTAAGTCCCCCACATTGGCCCATGACTTGCTGATGGCCCTCAGTCTTCATTAAAAAAATTATCATTATTAAGCTGGGTGCTGGTGGCTCACGCCTGTAATACTAGTTACTCAGGAGGCTGAGATCTTGAGGATCACGGTTCAAAGCCAGCCTGGGCAGGAAAGTATGTGAGACTCTTATCTCCAATAAGTCACCAGAAAACCAGAAGTGGCACTGTGGCTTAAGTGGTAGAGCGCTAGTCTTGAGCTGAAGAGCTGAGGGACGGCGCCCAGCCCAGAATTCAAGCTCTGTGTCTAACCAAAAAAAAATACAAAATGATGATACTGATTATTATTATTATGTCAATACTGGGGATTGAATTTGCTACATAAACATGCTAACCCTTGAGACACACTTCCATTTATTTTGATTACTTTTTGGGTTGTTTTTCAGATAGGGTCTCAGGCTTTTGCCTAGGCCAGCCTTGAACCACAATTCTCCTACTTTTGCCTTTCCAAGTAGCTGGGATTACAGGTGTGCATGTTCCACCTCCACCCCCATTTTCACCTGCTCCACAAAAGCAAAGTAAGACACACCACAGGCCACCAGGCTACGCAGGCTGGGAAACCCTCTCCTAAGTATTCTTTAGGATTCGCAAGGCTTTTGTTTCCTGAAAATGAAGTGGAGGCCTTCTGGCTCAAAGCTCCTTCTCTCTCCCTCTTTCTCTTTTTTTTTTCTCTCTCTCTCTTTTTCTTTTTTTGTCAGTCATGGGGCTTGAACTCTGGGCCTGGGCACTGTCCCTCAGCTCTTCAGCTCAAGGCTAGCACTCTGCTACTTGAGTCACAGCGCCACTTCCAGCTTTTTCTGTGTATGTGGTACTGAGGAATCAAACCCAGGGCCTCATGCATGCAAGGCAAGCACTCCACCACTGAGCCACGTTCCCAGCCCAAGCCCCTTCTCTTATTTATTTGTTGTCAGTTCTGGACCCCCACCCCCCAGTACACTCCTAAGACAGCACTTAGTGCTGGCTAACAGACAGAATGATATACTTACCTGGCAAGGAAAAAGCTAAATAAGTTTTCTCCCAGATCATCCAGGCAAGTGGGCCTCAGTGGACCCTTTCCCCATCTTGCCAGTCAATGAGTCAGTCAACAGATAGCTATCTGAGGACGTATATAATCTGAGTCCCCTTGTGGACCTGGGAGAGAGAATTGCCTGGCAGGAACAGACAGCCCTGTCTCTTGTATCAGGTCTGCACAGACCTTGCTATTGAATTTCCCCTGTCTCAGGAGGATTTCAAGAGTCTTCTTGGAGAGATAGAACGCAAGTGGTGCTCAGAAAAGCCACAGTCTATCGGGGCACCAGTGGCTCACACCTATAATCCTAGCTACTCTCAGGAGGCTGAGATCTGAGGATCATGGTTCAAAGCCAGCCCGGGCAGGAAAGTTCGTGAGCCTCTTATCTCTGATTAACCACTAGAAAACCATACGTGGCACTGTGGCTCAAATGGTAGAGCACTAGTCTTGAGTACAAAGAGGCTCAGGGACAGCACCAAGGGTCTGAGTTCAAGCCCCAGGGCCAGCACAAAAACAAAAAACAAAGAAACAAACAAAAAAACAAAGCCAGTCTTCTATGCCTTCATATTGGAGCATGCAGTTTTTGTGGATGCTGATTTTTCTTTTTTTGGTTAAGATCATCTCAGAGAAAATGTACACACTGCTGAGACTGGACTAATCCGTCATCTATTACCCATCTCACATCCATCCATCCATCTATCCATCCATCCATCCATCTACTCATCCATGTATGCATGCATCCTTCGTACATTGGTTCACACAAGGCTTGCCCTTTCTCAAAGACTACAGCAGTCACCAGATCTCCTGCCTCTCCCCTCTGACAATTTATGGACAAGGGTCAAGGCGGGACTCCTGAATTCAAAAGTACTCTTTGAACTGGGC
>NW_012267393.1:97327-98871 GCF_000151885.1 Dipodomys ordii
AAAAAAAAAAAAGACTAGGGCTGGGAATGTGGCTTAGAGGTAGAGTGCTTGCCTAGCATACATGAAACCCTAGATCGATTCCTCAGTACCACATAAACAGAAAAAGCCAGAAGTGGCTCTGTGGCTCAAGTGGTAGAGTGCTAGCCTTGAGCAAAAGAAGCTCAGGGACAGTGCTCAGGCCCTGAGTTCAAATCCCAGGACTGGCAAAAAAAAAAAAGACTATCCTTTCTTCTAGCTTTTTGAGATATACAGTAGACAGTTGTTACCTGTAGTCACCCCAACTGCAACTTTGTATCTACCCATTGGGACTCACATGCTAGGCAAGCACTCTACCACTAAGCCACATGCCCAGCCATGAAGGGGACCATTATATAAAAGTGGACAGGGTATGGGAAGAAGGAAGTCCCTGGCGCTAGTGACTCTGGGAGCTATAACAGGAGAGGAGGGGACTCAAGGGGTGTGGCCAGCTCACAGCCGCCATGCAAAGGGAGAGATGAGGAGGATGGATATCCTGATTTCATCTACCCCTCCTTACCCTGGCCAAACCCAGTGGAAAGCCTATAGGCAGAGAAGACATTGACATCATCCACAGTCAGCTACCAAAAGAAGGGGAAGAGTGAATTGATCTAGGGCAGGAGATGGGAATGCTTCAATACCAAACTAAGGAATTTCATCAACCAAACCCCCCACAGTTCAGATCCTCAAAGAAGAAAGAAAGAAGTCAATCCATTCCACATTCATTGAAGTTACCATTTGTGAATACAAACCACAGCCTAGGAGCCTGGCGCTGGTGGCCCACACCAGCTACTCAGGAGGCTGAGGTCTGAGGATCATTGGTCAAAGCCAACTCTAACAGGAAAGTGCAGGAGACTCTTATCTCTCAGTGCCAAAAAAGCTGGTAATACAGCTGTGGCTCAACTGGTAGAGTGCTAGCCTTGAGCAAAAAAAAAGCTCAGAGGCAATGCCCAGGCCTTGAGTTCAAGCGGCAAGACTGATACAAGACCAAACGAATAACCTAACCCACAAGCTACGACACAAAGACCATAGATTAAAGGCACATGTAGTAGCTTTTGCCTGCCATCTCAGCTACTCAGGAGGTAGACATTGAGAGGCTAGTAGTCTGAAGCCTATCCCAAGCAAAAAAAATCAAGGGCAAAAAAGGGGTGACATAGCTGAAGTGGTAGAGGGCCTGTGTAGCAAGTCAGCTAGGATCCCCAATTTTACTACAAACTGTTTCAGAGCTATAGACACCGAACAAGAATTACTTTCACTTCACATTCTAGGTAAAGAGTTGCACTGTCTGACTTTAAATTTCAGTCATTCTAGTAATGTGAAATGTTATCTCACTGTGGTTTAATTTTTGCATTTCCCTGACTACTAACAAGGTGACGCATCTCTATATTTGTTTATTGTACAACTTGTGTTTCCTGTTCTGAGAAATGCTTATTCATTACTTAGGTGTGGGGGTGGGGGTTATTTTTATTATTATTATTAAGTAGATTTTGTTATACATTTTGGAAATTGATACTTAAAAAAAAAAAAAA
>NW_012267393.1:103208-104776 GCF_000151885.1 Dipodomys ordii
CATAGCCCTAGGAGAAGAAATGGACAATCATTTCTGGCCTGGGTTTTACTGAACTGCTTCCATGGTTGCTGCCTCTTCCCCCCCCCCCCGCCCCTATGGTACCCCCTCATTGTCTTGGAATTGGGATTCCCAAGCTGAGTCACTGGGGTCACCAGGGATTGTGCTCAAAACAGAAGATCCACTCTTGCAATATTTGGAGTTTCCCTGGCTCCTTCCCAGGCTGGCCTGGGCAGAGGCTGGAGAAAGCCAGTGCTACACTATGCAAGGGCTACAAGAAAGGCCTCTTCTGCACATTCCTGCAGTTCTGGCTGCCCCTGACACCTGACTCATCCCCAGCTGTTCTGGGTAAGAGACAGCCATACTTAGTGTAATATATGTTTTTCTAAATGTGTATGTGCACAAAAAAAAATGGTCCCTACCAATAGATTTGGGATTGCAAAAATTTAGGAAGCACGGGCTTACAGAAAGACCTCGGGTTCTGATGAGGAAAGGTCGTAGGATCTGTTTCCTCCATCCCAAACTCCCAGTTTCCTGGCTCAGATTTAGGACCAACACACAACAGGATCCCTGGCAGAAGCTCCAAGTCCTGGGGAGGGAAGGAAGTGGCCAGGCCCACAGCTAAGATTCCTGTGTGATGAGTACAGCTCCTTGTTGCCCTCCACCCCCATCTGGAGGACAGCGCTGTGTCCGGAGGGATGCCTCCTTCTTCTGTGGGCATGCCCGGGGCCTGCCTTGGTTCTGGCCCCAGATCCCTAGCCCCCTAGATGTCTCTAACTCACTCTGTTCTTTCATTGATGCAGCAAGGTGCTCGCTGAGTTTCTGGTTAGCTGTTTCCAAAGCAGGGCACAGCAGGCTGGACTAAACGGGGCTTCAGGTCAGATGACAGAATGATTTCTCCTAAATTCACAGACAGACAGACAAACACACACATGCAATGAGAACTGGGCGCAAGTAGCTCAGGCCTGGAATCCTATCTATGCAGGAGGCTGAGATCTGAGGATCGCAATTCGAAGCTGGCTTTGGAAAGGCAGGAAAGTCCATAAGACTCTTAGCAACAATGAACCACCCAAAAGCCCAAGTGGAACTGTGGCTCACGTGGTAGAGCAGCAAGCAGTCTGGACCAAAAGCGCTCAGGGACAGCACCCAGGTCCTGAGTTCAAGCCCCAGGACCCTCACGTACACAAAACACGGGGACATGCATGCACACATACACATGCGCACGCACGTGCAAAGTGCACACACGGACATCTGTGGCACACACATATTGTGATGAAACCTTATTCCATGAAAACCGAAAACGATGGGTCCGGAGCCCTCAAACGGCCGGGGGGATGCCCCGGACGCCCCTTAGGCTCCCTTCCCCTAGGGGTCACCCCAGCCCTCACTGGGCGCATGGCCCCCACCTGGTCGTCCCCCTCCCGGGGCCCGGCAGGTGCACGCGGGGCGGGGGGGCGAGCGAGGCAACCCTCAGGTCCCGAGGGCGGCGACCCCGACGCCTGCCCGCCCCGCCTCGCGGACCTCAGCGCTCGAGACTCGGTTCCGGGAAAGGCCTCCATTTCCCTGCGGCC
>NW_012267393.1:105542-106976 GCF_000151885.1 Dipodomys ordii
GGAGGAAGCGCCGGGCTGCCCGGCCTGGCCGCGGATGGGCGGGTGGGTGAGCAGCCTGGCGTGGCCCCAGGCAGGCTAGGTTGGGGGAGGGGGTGCCGCCGGCTGGGCTGCACAGCTCCCTTTCCAGGAAGCCCTCCTGGTGAGGGCACAACAGGAATGTGGCCCTAAAGGTCTGTGCCCCACTTCCTTTCCAAACATGCACACCCCCCTGTCAGGTTCCCTCTTCCTGTGCCAGGGTGGCCACCTGGCGGGGTGGGGGAGGGGGGGAGGGGGGGAGCAGGAGAAGGCCAAGAAGCCTGCCAGGGGAGTTCGGGAGCCACGACCCGTGGGGCGCAGGGCCCTTCTCCCATGGCAGGGTGGGGTGGGGTGCGGGGCTGCTCTGGGTCACCCGCAGCCAGGCAGGGAGTCTCCACCCACCCCCACCCCGGCCTCAGAACCCCACGGGGAGGATGAGAGCAGAGGCCTCTTTCCTCCCAACGCTGTGTTTATAAGAAATGAAACTGCACAGGGCATCAGCGACAGCCCACGGTCACCACCCACAGCCCAGGCTCCGGGAGGGGCGGGGTTCCTGAAGAGCCCCTACAGCTAGATACTTCCTGTCCCTTGCTACATCCCAGGCCCGCCCCCGCCATGCTTCCAAACCATCCACAGCCTCTCCCTTTGCACTCGAGCGTGCGCGCGCGCACACACACACATAATCTCCTAAGTGCAGTTTACAATGCACTATATACTGCTGTGTCATACAATATATTTGCCAACACTTTGATAAGGGAGGGGCTAGTTTCATTCTCCATGAATCTCCTGGGCCAAACCAGATCAAGAGTGCCATGCCTATCTGTTGAATTAAATAAAAGCTTTCCTCTCCCTGCCCCCCCCTTCCACCCTCCCTTCCTCCCTGTCTCTCCACCCTAGGCTTCTTGAAAGCAAGATGAAGGTCAGGGCCTAGATTCCTCTCTTAGAGCTCCTGGATTTTTATTTATTTTTGCCAGTTCTGGGGCTTGAACTCAGGGCCTGGGCCCTGTTCCTAAGCTTCTTTTGCTCAAGGCTAGCACTCTACCACTTGAGCCACAGGGCCACTTCCGGCTTTTTCTGTGTATGTGGTACTGAAGAATTGAACCCAGGGCTTCATGCATGCTAGTCAAGCACTCTACCACTAAGCCACCTTCCCAGCCTCTGGATTTATTATTATTATTAAGCCCATTTAGGACATGTTTGTTGTAAAACAAAGAACTGGGAAGGGTGTAAAGCATCTCAGAGAGCCCTACTTTAGCATCTGGAAGGTTGGAAAACATGCCTGGGGCTTATCTGCATTGGAGAGCAGGCCTCCCACGCAAAAGTCTAACTCCGGGCTGGGAAGGTGGCTCAGTGGTAGAGCGCTTGCCTTGCATGCATGAGGCCCTGGGTTCGATTCCTCAGCACCACATAAGCAAAAAG
>NW_012267393.1:108696-112567 GCF_000151885.1 Dipodomys ordii
TTTTTTTGGTCCGGTTGTGGGGCCTGAACTCTGGGCCTGAGCACTGTCCCTCAGCTCTTCAGCTCAAGGCTAGTGCCCTACCACTTGAGCCACAGCACCACTTCCAGCTTTTTCCTTTTTGCTTATGTGGTGCTGAGGAATCGAACCCAGGGCCTCAAGCATGCAAGGAAAGCGCTCTACCAGTGAGCCACCTTCCCAGCCCCCAGTCTGAGAAGTTAGGATTACAGGTGTAAGCCACCTGCACCTGGCCTAATAGGCCATTATTCTCAACTCATGAGTCCTACTAAGAGCAACAATGAATAAATGTGGTAACAAAACACTAGGAAAAAAAAATCTAATTGATTAACATCAGGATACTTCCGGTTACATTTTACAAGTATTAAAATAGAGAGGACTTCCTTATTAAAATGACTAACGTAGATTAGTATCTCCTGTGTTTTTTTTTTTTCTTGGCAGTTTGAATTCTCAAGGCCTGACACTTGAGCCATGCTTCCAGCCCTACAATCTTGTTTGACAGAAAGTCTGGTCTGGTTTGGGAATCTATCTGCTTTCTGGTTAATCATGTGTTATTTACACGAATGACTCCATTTAGTTTGATCTGGTCTATTGACAATGACTTGTATTTTTTTTTTTTCTAACAGTCTTCACAAGAAGGATTATCTCTAGTTTACAGATGGGAAAACCGAGGCCCAGAATATGTTCTCAAGATTACAAAAGAAGTGCCCAAGGTTTAATGCTCAAATCCTGTGCCATCTTTCCACCTTCTTTTTAGTCATTGTCGAAAGTGGGGAGGAGGATTCCCGCTCCTGGCTCATTTCTGTAATCCTAGCTACTCAGTAAGCTGAGATTTGAGGATCTCAGTTCAAAGCCAGCCCAGGAAGGAAAGTCCATGAGACTCTAATCTCCAATTAATCATCAAAACTCAAAAGTAGAGCTGTGGCTCAATTGGTAGGATGCTAGCCGAGAGAGAGAGAGAGAGAGAGAGAGAGAGAGAGAGAGAGAGAAAAGGAGGGAAGAAAGGTGGGGCAGGTATGGTGGAGTCCACCTGTAATCCAAGCATTTTGGAAGCGAAGGCAAGAGGATCATGAATTATCAGGAAGGAGGGCAGCATAGGGAAACCAGTGTGTCAAGAAAGAAAGAAAAAAAAGTAGGAGCTGTCTATGGAAAAGAAGTCTGGACTGAAACTCCAAACTGGACCAGATGAGTGGGGATTTGAATATGGGGCCAAGGGAGGGCTCAGAAGGCAGCTAGAGTGCTGGGAATATGGCTCAGTGGTAGAGTGCTCGCCTAGTATGCATGAAGCCCTGGGTTCAATTCCTCAGTACCACATACATAGAAAAAGCCAGAAGTGACACTGTGGCTCAAGTGGTAAGCTTGAGCCTTACCAAATGGTGCTGTGGCTCAAGTATTAGAGTGCTAGCCTTGAGCAAAAGCAGCTCAGGGACAGTACCCAGGCCCTTGAGTTCAAGCCCCAGGGGTTATATCCTCTCTTTGGTCTTTCCAGGAAAGCCTGAGTGTATGACACACACATATGCACATGTGAATGGACATGGGAGTGACTGGCAAGCAGCCAGAGCTTGAGTTTGGAGGATATCTGCCCAGAGAAAATTGCTAGAATTACAGCTTTAGTGTTTTGAATCAGAGGGAAGAGGACCTACCTTGAATTACTGGGCATCTAGGAGAGACTGTCTTTCCAGTTCATATCACAGGGAAGAATCTGCAGGACAGAATTCATCAGAGGCAGTTACGCACCAGGTGGTGGTATACAGGAGTGTCAAGAACTCTGAGTTCAAGGCCAGTCAAGACTGTATCAATGGGACTCTGTTTCAACAAAACCAATATTTAAAAGGTTACACTCCCCCCCCCAAAAAAAAACTGTAGGTTTGTTTTGTTTTTGCCAGGCCTGGGGCTTGAACTTGGGGCTTGAGCATTGTCCCTGCACTACTTGAGCCACAAGACCACTTTCAAATTTTTCTGTTTATGTGGTATTAAGGAATCGAACCCAGGGCTTCATGCATGCTAGGCAAGCACTCTACCACTAAGCCACATTCCCAGCCCCTGTAGGTTGGTAAGGAGGGCTGTGCTGAAGTACAGCAGATTCTTTGAGACCTGGAAAGATCTCTGAAGTTTAAATTTAAAAAAATGTCAAAAAACACTTCAAAGATGTAAATTGGTAAATCCTAATATTGGGGGAATCTCCCTTAAGTAAAAACATTATTAATGCGAGCAAAGGTTTGTTATTGGTATTGTGGAAAAAATGAAATAACATAAATGCCCTACAATAGGAGATTAATTGGTAAAGCTTTATTTTTGCCCATATGATAGAAAGCATATGCCTATTACAAATAGTATTGTAGATGTACTAATGATGCCCATTGTATGTGTATGTAAGTTTTCAGGTGATTATCTGTGGATGAATATAGAGTTTTATTTTTATTAGATTAAATTTTGTTTTTATTCTTCCTGTTGCATTCAACAAAGTCATGGATGTCAATTTTGTAGGCTGGAGGAGACGCCAAAGTCTTCTAATTTCATTCTTTATTTTCCAGTGGCTGTATTTTCTTAGGGACAGGACAAATATCCATCTGCTGCATAAAGAGGTTATCATGACTCAAGAAGTTACTTGTTTTCTGTTCTTCTCACTCAGGTCTTAGTTCTTGTAGCAGGTTCTCACTTGGACACTTAAGGCACCCCAAATCCTAGCTCCCCATCCCAGAGTTTCAGTGGCTTCCTTTTGATGGACACTCTGCTAGGCTCCTTCCTCAAAAGCCCTCCTAGCTCCTGACCTATTACTGACTGGGAGGCAGCTCTGACCCATTCCTGCGTTTGCACCAACCAGAGCCCTCAAATTCTGGCATGTCTGAATTGGATGAACCTATTCATTTCATCTGTGGAAGGGAGGAGGTACAGTGATTGACAGGTGGAATGCTACATCAGTGTAGCTAAGTATAGCCTGCATCTTAGGGACTGGGTGCTGTCATGGAGGGTGAACTGGGGTGATACCTGAAAGAACATTTCATTTCTGAGACAGCAGCTCTGGGGAGGTAAAGGAAGGAGACTGCTCAGCTCAGGTTCTGGATGTAACATGTACACTCAGCCTAGACTCCAGGAGATACAAACGGGGCAAGTTGCTGCCCTTACCTAGAGGTCTGAGACTGTCCGACCTTTAGCTAGATACATTGCCTTGTCCAGCTCTATTCCTCCATGTTGCCTAGAACCTCCAGGCTCAACCCCTGGGGACTCAAAAGATGACACCAATACTGCCACTGTCGAGTTGTGCAAAGCCACAGGGAGATTGTGTTGGGGCTCTGAACTGGTGGGGGAGGAGGCTCACACAATGTATTACGTAAATTTTCTCTCCCCACCATTGCAAACCAGCAATCTAGGGCTATTGTCATTTTGTAGATGAGGAAACCCAAGTGGAGAGTCCTTTATTGGTTGTGCCAGCAGCTGTCCGGTTGGGATTTCCTCCCATCCAGTAGTTCCACGCAGCCAGCGCCCCAGGCAGGTCAGGCTTTCTTAACTTTCACGGAGCAAGAGAGTGACCTGAACCAGGGGGCAGTGTGAGTATTCCGACTCGCCCTCCCCTGTTTTTGACACCCCATTAGCAAGCATGGGGAGCCGGGCTAGTTTTCTTTGGTGGGGGAAATTCGGCCTCACAGCCTCCCTCTTCAGAGTGTCCAGGTGACCCCGGCCCTCTCCCCTCCCCATCACCTACGATCCCCGCAGCTGGCTGACCCGAGAGGAGGATGAGAAGATGCAGAAGGTTAGCGACTGCGCGCTGAGGGCTGCGTGGGGGCGATCGGCTTTCCGCTGGGGCCGGCAGGCTTTCCGCTTGGGGTGGCGTGGGAGCTCGCGGGGCGGGCCCACG
>NW_012267393.1:113522-175634 GCF_000151885.1 Dipodomys ordii
CCCCCCCCCGCCGTGACCGGGACTGGCTCACTGCCCTGAGTGGCTGGGACCCGATCGTGACCTCCTGGGGCTGCAGGAGGAGGCGCCACAGGTGTTCTTGGGGCTAAGTCCCTGGAAGGCGGGGAAGTAAGGCGCTCAGCCCTTTGGGCTCTAGCCATCACCGGGACGTAGAATGGACTGGGAGTGGGGGCAGGGGAGGCCCGCAGAAAGTAGGAAGTGATCAGGATGCCGGGTGACTGCCCCTTAGGGCAGGTGCATAACTAACTAGCTGGTGGTGGCAGCTCAAGTCGGGGCAAAAGCAACGCCACCCTTCCCTCTCGGAAGATTTGAGTTTTGAGAGAAAAGTTTTAAGATACTAGTGCTTTCTCTCTTTTCTTGCACAAAACCAAACGGAAAAACAAAAAGCAAAGCCCGAAGCCATTATTTCCATGCCTCTCTCCTTCCTAGACCAGCTGGGAGATGCTGAAAACTGCAGAGGGTTTTGTTTTGCCTCCTGTTCTCTTCCCCTCACCCCCAATGCAGGATTCCTTCCCTAAGATCGCAGGACCTGGGGAGGGTAACCACCTGGGTGAGAGGGCAGGGGAATGTAATTAAGTGACATGGGGTGGGGCAGGGTAATGCCTGGGATTGTTCAACAGACTCCCAACAGGAGGATTCTGTCTTCTCTTTACAGCCAACATGCCCATCACTCGGATGCGCATGAGGCCCTGGCTAGAGATGCAGATTAATTCCAACCAAATCCCAGGGCTGATCTGGATTAATAAAGTGAGTGGAACTCTGGATTAAAAACAACAACAACAACAATACTTTGGCCACTATTTTATCCCATGTTCTTTTAGGGGACCAAAGCTTCATCTGCAACTCAAAAAGGAAAATGATAAGAGGACAGGGAGATGTATTTTCCAGCGGGTTCCATGTGTTGGGCCCAGGCCATGCTTGCCTGGCTTCTCAGGATATAACCAGGACACTAAAGGCACTTAGGGAAGTGGTGCTGTGGCTCAAGTGGTAGAGCGCTCGCCTTGAGCTGAAGAGCTGAAGGACAGCGCCCAGGCCCAGAGTTCAAGCCCCATGACCACCACCACCACCAAAACCTAAAGGCACTTAGTTTCCATCAGCTTCTGCAGAGCTTGGGTTCTTATCTTTTCTGAGTGAGGGAGACTCCTGCTATCCACACAGCATCTCCAGGGCTCTGATTGGACACATAGAAGACAGGTACAAACTGCTGGGCAGGAAGATGGCTGGTTCAGCAGAGGACCCAGGAATTAATCTTGCACCTGTTACTCTGGCCTCTTAAAGTCTATAGCTGATGCACTTGGAGCAACATAGACCCAGTAGATTTAGCAACAATGTTCATCATCACCATTATCATAGTAACCATTACAATGTGGCTGCTAAGTATGTTACTTAAATTTGTGGCACCTCAAGCTAGGCACCAGTGGCTCACACCTACTATCCTAGCTACTCAGGAGGCTCTACTACTCTGGGGATTGCATTTCAAAGCCAGCCCAGGCAGGAAAGCCTGTGAGACTCTCATCTCCAATAACCTACTCAGAAAAGGCCAGAAGTGGCGCTGTGGCTCCTGTGGTTCAAGTGGTAGAGAGCTAGCCTTGAGCAGAAGCAGCTCAGGGTCAGCACCCAGGCCCTGAGTTCAAACCCAGGGCAGAAAAAAAAAAGATAGAAAGAAGGAAAGAAAGAAGAAAGAAAGAAAGAGGAAGGAAGGAAGAAAGGGGCTGGGAAGGTGGCTCAGTGGTAGAGCACTTGCCTTGCATGCCTGAGGCCCTGGGTTCGATTCCTCAGCACCACATAAGCAAAAAGAAAAAAGCTGGAAGTGGCGTGGCTCAAGTGATAGAGCACTAGCCTTGAGCTGAAGAGCTGAGGGACAGCGCCCAGGCCCAGAGTTCAGGCCCCACGACCGGACCCAAGAAAAGAAAGAAAGAAATCGTGTCACTTCCTCTTCACAGTAGTGCTGTGAGATAGGTCCTAGAGAAGGAATGAATCTATGTTACTACTTGAGGTAGATACCAAGATCACACAAAAAGTACTAATACCAAAATTTGAACTTGAACAGTGTGAATCAAAAGCCCACAATAGTTATTAGCCACCAGTAATAATGACAGGAAGACTTTAACCATACCTCAAAAAAAAAATAGTTTTTTGAGGTATGTTTTCTCATTTCAGAGGAAAGAAAACTTTTGAGAGACACAAGGACAGTGCTAAGGTCACACAGTAGTCAGTATGAAGATCTATTTCAGGACTTCCACAGGGGTGTATAAGGTCCCCCTGTGTAGGAGCAGTAGCCCCAGGTGTCCTGAGCAGACTGTTCTAATGGAAGAAATTCTTCTGTTTTGTCCTGGCCAGAGAAACATCCCAACATGTGTAGACAGGGCTTTGGAGTATACTCTTATGTGTCATATCTGTAAGAAGAGTGTCTTTAAAAAAAAAAAAAAACAAGAGTGTCTGTTGAGCTGACTGTGCCACAGTTTATCAGAACCCAGACTCTCCTAAGAGATCCAGAATGGCCTGCTTAGGGCAAATTTCAGGATGGATAGGTCAACCCAAACTGGATGTCAGGCTGAAAAAAAGGGAAGTCAGCCTTTTCCCTAACCTGGGGCCTGGGTAATCTCAGCCTGTGGTCTCTGAACTGACAGCCTGTGTGTGTGTGTGTGTGTTGTTCAGGAGGAGAAAATCTTCCAGATCCCATGGAAACACGCTGCCAAGCATGGCTGGGACATCAACAAGGATGCCTGTTTGTTCAGGAGCTGGGCCATTCACACAGGTGTGTCCCTGGTGCCCTGGCTCCGAGGCTGGGGAAGAGGCAAGAAGAGACACTAGTGTTAATGTAGAGATTCTTGGTGGTCCCTGAGCTTCCTGAATAAGTACAAGGTGCAGAATTCCTAGGGAAGGGACCAGGAGTTTCTAGAGGAAATAATCCATCATTTCAGCAAATTCTCAAAGGTATTTGTAAAGCCAGAATCTTAGAAAGCATGCCTTCAGGGAATTTATTTCTAGATCAAAGTTCATCCTAGACAAAACAATTTCTGAAACAGAACACTGAAAGGCCCACATCTTCCTTTCTTTAGGTACTGCTCAAGGCCCATCTGGTTGGTGGCCTCCCTTTCTTCCTTGAGGGATGGAGCTCTTGGCCAAACTCAGAACAGTCTGCTTACCTATTAGTAACTGTTCTTTGCTGCCTACTCTGTGCCCACTCCTACTCTGGAAATATCAGATAAATCCTGATTGCTGCCCTCTGGCTGCTAATAGCACAAGCAGGAAGACTGGGCAGGGTCTAAGGCATAGCACAGGGGCCTTCTAATGCACTTGGCTGGGGCCTTCACTGAATCCTGCTGGATGTTTGAGCCTGGACATCTGAGAAGCTCTAGATTCTAGAGACTATTGCCAGGAATATGTGGTGGTTTCACCACTGTAAGTGTCTGGGGTACCTTCTTCCTGGCCCAGGGGGCAGTTGATGATCCACTTAATTCTCCTGCTCTGTAGGCCGATACAAAGCAGGGGAAAAGGAGCCTGATCCCAAGACATGGAAGGCAAACTTTCGATGTGCCATGAACTCCCTGCCAGACATCGAGGAGGTGAAGGACCAGAGCAGGAACAAAGGTAGCTCAGCTGTGCGAGTCTACCGGATGCTTCCACCTCTGACCAAGGACCAGAGAAAAGGTTAGGCTTTGGGCTAGGTTCTCAGGAAGCACTTGGGAGGGAATGAGGGAAGGTGGTCAGTTTGGTTTGTACGAGACTGATAGTCTGCCTGCCCCACAGAGAGAAAGTCCAAGTCCAGCCGAGACACCAAAAGCAAGATCAAGCGGAAGGTGAGTAGGGCCCTGTGCACTTGGGCCTTTGGTTGAGGTGGGTCCAGGGGAGCAGTGGAAAAGTGCTACTACAGACCTAAAGCTCTTCTCTCTCTCTGCAGTCATGCGGGGATTCCAGCCCTGATAACTTCTCTGATGGACTCAGCAGCTCCACTCTGCCTGATGACCACAGCAGCTACACAGCTCTGGGCTACATAGGCCAGGACCTAGAGATGGAGCAGGCCCTTACTCCAGAAGAGGCTGCTGGTCTGGCAGGGGAACCCACAGGTTGGTAGGATGGCTCTTTATCTTTGGTCTAGGAGGTATCATGTAGCACTCAGAATGGTCTGTTAGGAGCAGGTTGAAGGTGCTGGGTTTCTTTTTCTGCCAGTCCTAGGGCTTGAACTCAGCCTGAGCTGTCTCTGAGCTTCTTTTGCTAAAGGCTAGCACTCTATCAATTGAGCCACAGCGCCACTTCTAGCTTTTTCTGTGTATGTGGTACTGAGGAATTGAACTCAGAGCTTCACACATGCTAGGCAAGCACTCTACCACTAAGCCACATTCCCAGCCCCCTGGGTGTCTTGTAAACATACCATCTTGACCTATGATCTCTTCTCCACCTGCCCCTCTACAGCACTGTCACCATGTGCCGTCACTAGCACTCTCCCTGACTGGCACATGCCAATGGAAATTGTGCCAGACAGCACCAGCGAACTGTACAACTTCCAAGTGTCTCCTATGCCCTCCACCTCTGAAGGTTTGTACTTGAACTGCCTGCGTGATTGGGTCCTGAGAAGGGATTCCTGAGGGAGAAAAGATGCTCAGAGCTCCACCTGCCCTTTTTTTTTTTTTTTTTCTGCTGGTCGTGGGCCCTGAACTTGGCCTGGGTGCTGTCACTCAGCTCTTCAGCTCAAGGCTAGCGCTCTACCACTTGAACCACAGCACCACTTCCGGCTTTTTATGCGTATGTGGTGTTGAATTGAACCCAGGGCCTCATGCATGCAAGGCAAGCACTCTACCACTGAGCCACAATCCCAGCCCTCCACCTGCTATTGAGCTGACTGGGCTGAACATTGCTTATCCTTGTCCCCAAGGGAAGAGGGAAGCCTGTGGACACCAGGCAGGCAGTTCAGACCAGGCTACAGGCTGGGGTGGGCTAGGGACAAGAAGAAAGAAGCCAGGGACTTGCTTGTGCTCCTGGCTCCTCTGCAGCCCAAAGTCTCTGAGAGTGGAGAAGGAAGTGAAGGGGTGGGAAGAGGCGTGGCTCCATAGTTTGGGAGGCTGAGTCGGCAGGACAGTGTCCCTGTTCTGGAATCTCCATGGCAGGCAGATGTTCCTGGGAGAGAGGGAGCATGCACCCGAGTGTGCTGAGGGACTGGTGGGGCTAGAACTGCATGCAGGGTGAATACAGGGTGAATGTGGCTGACCGCCAGTCAATCTCTGCTCTTGTTCATGTCCAGCTACAACAGATGAGGATGAAGAAGGGAAATTACCTGAGGACCTCATGAAGGTAAGGTCCCTTCCTTCCTGGTAGATAGGCTTTTGAAGTGGTCAGTTCTCAGGGGGGAAAGAACTAGCAGAAACTTCCAAATCAGTGAGTGGGCAGCTGTTGGCACTTCCAGAACAGTTCCAAAGGTGCAGGTGCCACAATCCTTTTATGGCTGGTTGAAGACACTGGGTAGTGAGTGAGGGCAGGTGGGAAGCCTGGTCGCTAGAAGACCATCCTGTACAAGCCTCAGCCCCAGACAACTGAGTCCGCTGTGATCTGTGATGGGTCCTTGGCCTGTGTCCTATTCCCAACATGCCCAGCCCTGCTAGTTTGGGAAATGCACATCAGGTTTCAATAATCAGCCTTTGGAAAAAAAAAAAAAATCAGCCTTTGGGATCAGCAATAGGGCTCTAATTTTTTTTTTTTTAAAGCAGAAATTGTCCTCCAGCTTATCTTTTCAGCTAGTTTTTCCTTCTTTCCTCCCTTCCATCTGTCGGTCCTTTACTTTAACTCAGAGCCTTTCATTTTCACTCACAGCTGGTGTCTGGCATTTTGCTGGTTAATTGTCGATAAGTCTCAGACTTTCCTTCCCTGGGCTGGCTTTGAATCTTTTTTTTTTTCTTTTGATCAGTCGTGGGGCTTGAACTCCGGGCTTGGGCGCTGTCCCTGCGCTCTTCAGCTCAAGGCGAGCACTCTACTGCTTGAGCCACAGCACCACTTCTGGTTTTCTTGTGGTTTATTGGAGATAAGAGTCTCAAGGACTTTCCTGTCCCCACTGGTGTTGAACCGCGATCCTCAGATCTCAGCCTCCTGAGTAGCTAGGATGATAGGTTAACTGCTCTGCTGCAGTTAAAAGTGAATACAAAACAGTTTTTGAGGTAGGTTTATCCTGGCTTTGCCCCATCAGCACAGAAAACTTAGTCAAGCTTTGAATGTCTAGCTTTTCTAGACTTGTTATGCAACCTTTGCTTTGAGCAGCACTGCCTGTTACCCACTTGAGGGAAGTGGAAGAAATTCTGTGCTAGAAGGTGGGGTGGAAGGAGTGGGGAAATGACTCCAGAATTTGTGGGTTTGTGCCTCTCAGTCCCCAGGGCTTGTCTTGACCGCACTTCACATCCCAGCTGTTGGAGAATGTGGCAATGTGCGGCAGGTGTGTGATCCTGGCTGAGAAGCCTTAACTCCTTGAGGGCAGGGCAACACTAGAAGGCAGCTGATGGCTACTTGCTCCTCTGTCCCCAGCTTTTTGAACAGTCAGAGTGGCAGCCAACGAACGTGGATGGCAAGGGGTACCTGCTCAATGAACCTGGAACCCTGTCCACTTCTGTCTATGGAGACTTCAGCTTCAAGGAGGAGCCAGAAGTTGACAGCTCTGGAGGTGAGAAGTCCCTGGATCCTGACTGCTTCTTGGAGAAGGGAGAAACGTGTGGTGGGGAAGGCTTGAGGGACAGAGTTGTTAGAACAGACAGATGAAGCATCATTCTTAGGCTGAGAGGAAAGGGTGTAGACAGCTTGTGAATTAGCTGCAGCTCTCACTCCTGAGGTTTGCCTAAAGATGAGTGGGTCCTTGCTGTTATAGGTGGACAGCAGAAACTGTATCAGTGGCTTTCAAGGACTGCAGGGCAGGGTGGGAGGGCATACCTTACACTCCCACCCTCTTCCTCATGCAACCTTCTTCACGTCTTCTAGGGGACATTGGGCTGAGTCTACACCGAGGCTTCACAGATTTGAAGAACTTGGACACCATCTGGCTGGACAATCTTCTGACCCCAGTCAGGCTGCCCTCCATCCAGGCCATTCCTTGTGCACCATAGCTGGGCCCTCCCCTCTTGCTCCACTGAGTGAGCAGGGCCCAGGCATCATGGCAGATGTGTTGCAGAGAAACTGGACTCCTGTGGGCCCCTTGACATAACGAAGTGTGATTCCACTGCCAAGCAGGGTTGGGACCACCCTTCTTGGGTTAGTGGACGCTCAGGGCTTAGCAGACCAGGGGTTTGGGCTTGTCCTGACTCTGCCTTCTGGGAAGATGGGGTTGGGATTCTGAGACTGGTTTATCAGTTGAGGACTTGGACAGGAATTGGCCTCTATTTTCTATCTCAGCCCAACTTCCTGGAAAAGATTTTGCTGTCACTGAGCTGGCCCTGAGGGGAACAGACAGTGACCTCGGAAGAGCGTAGCATCAGCCCCTGGGCTGACTCTGCACTAGGAGACAATTGCACTAAGTGAATCCTGTTCCCAAAGAATGCTTCCCTTCCCAGCTGAGCCCTGGGGTCTGTTCCAAAGCCAGTGAAATGTGAAGGAAAGTAGGGTTCTTTGGGGCAGTCCTCCCTCAGCCTTAGGGGAGCTCTGCCCTGCTCCTGCTCCTGAAGTGCTGAGGGGCTTGGGAAAAAACATGGCACTTTTTCTTGTGGACCTTGCCACAGTTTTGATCAGAGTGTACACTAACATGTCCCCCAAGCTCTTGGCCTTTGTGTTTATTTATACAGTGCCTTCCCCGGTGCTCACCTCCGCCTTAAGCCCCCGCAGCCCTCAGCAGGCCCAGGGAGGAAGTGTGAGCACTTTGGTGTGACTTTGGAAATTGGAGACTCAAATCTAATTACTAAGTCATGTATGACAACATATGGATATGTATGTAAATATGTACATTTGCTTTTTATAAAAGTTGTTTACAAGAAGTGTGGCTTTTTATTTAGAAATTATAGTTGCTGGGCTGGGAAGGTGGCTCAGTGGTAGAGTGCTGCTTGCCTTGCATGCATGAGGCCCTGGGTTCGATTCCTCAGCACCACATAAGCAGAAAAAGCCAGAAGTGGAGTTGTAGCTCAAGTGGTAGAGCACTAGCCTTGAACTGAAGAGCTGAGCCCTCAGAGTTCAGGCCCCACGACCGACCAAAAAAAATAAAAAATATATATATAGTTGCTTTTTTTGGCTATTCCTGAGGCTTGAACTCGGGGCCTAGGCTTCTTTTGCCCAAGGCTAGCACTCTACCACTTGAGCCACAGTGCCACTTCTGGCCTTATCTGTTTATGTGGTACTGAGGAATGGAACCCAGGACTTCATGTATGTTAGGTAAGCACTCTACTACTAAGCCACATTCCCAGCCCTTGGCTTTCCTTTTTATGGAAACATTCTGATGGATCCATTGTACCCTGCTTGAGTCTGAGCTTGGGGTGAGCACTGATACATCTACTGTGAATCTTTACTATTATGGGCATAGATGACAGTGTAGGGGGGCAATCATGTCACAGGGGGCATACTCATGTAAAGACAATCATGACTTTGTAGCCGTAGCTGGGACTGTTACCAGTTTGTGTTCTTCTGAAGAATATACATAGACTATGTATGACTTGGTGAACATGTGTGTGCTCCTTCAGAAAGTGAATAACACATCACAATCGGACAAGAACACACAACAACCCAAGAAAGACCTTGCTGGGGACTTGGTGTCATGCTGAGTGATGCGTGCTGTCTAAAGAGTGATGGAAATGTTCTCTTCGTACTGTTCAGTATGGTAGGCATTGGTACAAGGCACTTGGCAGCTAAGCACCTGACCCATGCCTGGCCAATGACACCTTCAGGAACTGAACTTTATTTTATTTTTGGTGCTGGTCCTGGGGCTTGAACTCAGGGTCTGGGTGCTGTCTCTAAACTTCTTTTACTCAAGGCTAGCACTCAACTACTGAAACCACTGGTCTACTTTTAGCTTTTTCTGAGTACTTGGTTGGAGATAAGAGTCTCAAGCCTTTCCTGCCTGCCTGGCTTCAAACATGATCCTCAGATCTCAGTCTCCTGAGTAGCTAGAATTACAGGCATGAGCCACCAGCACCTGGCCTCTATTCTTAATTTCAATCAAAATTTAAATAGGTACATGGCTACCATTTTGGAAATGCACATAGATGCTGCCTTGAGGGTAGATCTGAGGAGGGGCTTGAGTGGCTGGAGCACACTGGGACAGGCTTAAGGATATTTATCTTCCAGTTCTAGATTTGATTGTAACAGCCTATGATAACTAGGTCCTGAATATTACCACTACATACTGTGAAATGGGTCCATGCACAAATGCATTAGGAAAACTCTTGGCTGACTTCACATAAAGTAGGGCTAATGTACACAAACCCTATGAGAGGTTATCTGATCAGAGAGAATCAGCAAGCCACTAATACATGACAGTTCTCCCTAAGACCCAAGTCACAGGAACGCGTAAAGGCCACAGGTCTGGTTATGGGAATTTCCAGCTTTTCCCCAGTCTGTTGTTGGGCTGTAACACCCAGCAGGAGCTATCACCAGCAGTGTCCAAGGATACGGAAGATCTATGGGCACAGTTCCCATATTCTTAGTCCCAGAAAACCCTGGGACTGTGACCCTCTCACTGGGCCCAGCACTCACTCTGGAAGTAGTGTGGGCCCTTGGTGGGAAGAAGGAATACAGAGTGAGAAGATGAGAAAACTGGAACGTGGGCAAAGGCTACTGTGTCACTTCTAGCAAGTTCAGGAAATAAGCGTCCTGTGGTGTAAGTTGCAGGTAGGCTTCTGCTGGCTTATCTGTATAGTGGTGTAGGTGGCCTAATCACAGGGCCTATCTGTCAGAAGACCCACTTTCGTTGATAATAGCCTCACCAGGACAGCCTTTTCCAGCCCCTCCAGGGCCTACCCCTTACTAAGAAGAACTAGATTGGGTGCTTAACCTATTAGGGCTTCTATCAGGTTTTTTAGTGGGTGGTGCTAAGAGTGGGTTGGTGAGAGGAAAGAAGTGTAACCCAGAACAAACAGCCTGCTTCTGACTTCCCTATTCTGTCCTTCAAGTTGGTCCCTGATATAGTAAGCAGTAGGTGTGATAAAGCCCCAGGAAGCCATGGAAACTTCTCAAGTTCTACTAAGTTGAAAACGTGAAAGGAATTATGCCCATCAGCTCCCAACCTTCAGGACTAAAGTCAAGTCCTGATCTCTGCACAACCCTTGGAGTGTACAGAAAGGGACTGCAAACTCTGCCCCCTATCTTATCCTGTCCATCAAGAGGCAGCTAGGTCCTAGGGACCACGCCTGGAGGAGCAGTGTGGAAAAAAGCTAGACCTTCCAGGATGGAGACCTGGTCTCCATCTATAAAGTTCCCACTTCCCACGATAAAGTTGTCTTCTGCTCACCTGAAGGTGGTGGCAGCTAGCACCTAACTTATCAACGAACAGGGCCTAGAATGGAGCAAAGTCATCTAATCAGAACCAAATGTAGGACTTAGGTCATTCGAAGGACTTGCCAACACTTCTTCCTCTTTTTTTTTTTTTTGGTCAGTTGTGGGGCTTGAAGTCTGGGCCTGGGCGCTGTCCCTCAGCTCTTCAGCTCAAGGCGAGCACTCTACCACTTGAGCCACAGTGCCACTTCCGGTTTTCTGAGTGGTTTACTGGAGATCAGAGTCTCACAGTTTCCTTCCTGGGCTGACTTTGAACGGAGATCCTCAGATCTCAGCTTCCTAAGTAGCTAGGATTACAGGTGTGAGCCATGGATGCCCCGCTTTGCCAATGCTTCTATGGTCATTTTGAAGAGTTTGAGTCTAAACACTAATGGTGAAGCTCCTGGTTGAGGCAATCCAGATGAACTTTGTTGGGGTTTCAATGACATCAAGGTAATCAAGGACTATTTGCAATGGAGGTAGACTAGGCTTAGCCACACTAGCTACAACTCGCATGTAGGGCTTTGATTACTGGTATTCTGAGACATTTCTAGTCAGTTGTAGGTGTTTCCTTGTTTTACTCCCAAATTGGGCTGGCTTATATGTTCGTTCCACTCACCTGGCAGCAGGAAGAAAGCCAAAGGCTAATGTGCAAAGCAGCCCTTTTGGGATCTTTCTCATTGCAAAGTGTGCAGAGGTTGGGACCACCCTGATTCCAAGGATAGCAGCTTGCTCAGATCTCTCTGGAAGTCTCCAGTGGGGCAGGCTGAAAGAAAACTAAAATCTTGGGGACAAGCCCAGGACCAAGATGTAGGAGGAGTCCTTTTATTCTGGGGATGATATTTGCTTCTTGGTGGGATTGGATCACGTCTACACTGTCATTCTTTGTGGTCTTTAGTTGACTTTCATCCTGTTGGCAGATTTCAAAAAATCCATTCTTGTATGGAGAGGGTTACGTAGGAGGTGTGGCAGAGGGGAGGGTGTGGGTTTCCTCCAGGGAGCCCTGTTGGAACACCAGCTCTTTGCCCCTGCCAGATGTAATTCTGCTTCTTAACTTAGGCACCACTCACCTCTCCATACTTTGGATATATAAACTTCACTGAACTTTTGCACTAACCTTTTGCTCCTTCTGCCAGCTGTCACAAAGGCAAGAAGGCCTGGGTGGGAATGGGGAGCTGAGGTACAACTTTTTCCAGAGGTGAAAGTACTTAGCAGGGTGGAACTTGGCTTATCAGTCAAAGTCTAGGCCTAGCTGCTGGCTATGTGCTTTTCCTAACCATTAAGAAGCTCTTAAAAAAAAAAAAAAAGACCCATTTCTGTGGCACTTTTGGGATGGAGAATTGTGGAAGCAGCCCCCACTTCCACTGGCTCAGTGGTAAGGCAGGTCTGTAGAGTTTGCAGAGTTAAATTTGGGGAGATAATGGGAGTCAATGGGACTAGGACATGGGGACTGAGTGGGAGAAGAGGGGCAGGTATTCAGCCTGCCCTTCCTCGTCCATGGAGATGACACCCCCGGCTCAGTACTAGAACCCATCTCAACATCTGGCTGGCTAATGACAACATGGACCTCCAGTGACCACTTTGTGCCAGGTACTGTGCCAAGCCCCCATGTGCACTACCACACTAGCAGCACCTCACTCCCATCCCTGTCTGCAGCCAAGAAACCAGTGCTCAACAGGCCCATGGAGCTTGTCCAAGATGACTCAGCTCATCAGTATGGAGGCTGGATTACAGAGAACCCAGGAAACGGAGGCCCTGGGAGGATGTTCAGGAGAGCTGGCAATTGGGCAGAAAATGACTCCCCTGTATCAAGGCATTTGGGAACCTGGATGAGAGGCAGCAAATGCTGCTGCACTGGCTCCTGCCACCAGCTCCCTGCCCGTTCCTGACACTCCAAATAACACAGGCCCCAGGGCCCCAACCAGGTAGGGGTTGGCTTGGCCTCAAGAGAAGCAATGCTGCTCCTTTGCCAGGAAGGCCACCTGCACTTTCAAGCAGGTGGGGCTCTAGGGTTATAATTTGGCCTCAGAACAGAGGGTAGCTCAATCACACATCTGTCTGCTCCAGAGGACTCTAGTCTGCTAGGCTTCAGCTGTAGGGATGGAAATGTGGGGGCTGATTGTCATGGTGTTTCAGGTGGTATGCTTTCCTGCTGAACCAGACCCACTGTTGCATTCTGGGGAACGTCTGGATTCCAGACGGCTAAGAGCCAGGATTAGTCAGGGGTGTCCAAGACTGGGGATAGACCTGCAACTTTGGGGGGTTTAATTCCTGGCTTCTTGATCTCTGAGCAACCGTAGCACCCTGTTAATCATTGCCCTAATCTCAGGCCGTCACAGGAGGCTAGTCCAGCCCTCTAGAGGCAGCTGTCAGAAGCTGAGACCCTCACTTCTCCATCTGGCTAATTCCTTGGACTGGTCTGGGTCCCATCTCTGTCTCTGCCTTTTTGTTAAGAACCAGATGGAAGCTGGCTCATGTCTGTAATCCTAGCTACTTGGGAAGCTGAGATCTGAGCATCACGATTCAAAGCCAGTTTGGACAGAAAAAGTCCCTAAGACTCTTATCTCCAATTAAGCTCCAGAGAGCCAGAAGTGGAGCTGTGGCTCCAGTGGGAGAGTGCTAACCTTGAGCATAAAAGCTCAGGGACAGTGCACTCAGGCCCTGAGTTCAAACCTCAGGACACACACATACACACACAGAGGCAGGCAGGCAGGCACGCGTGTGCGCGTGCATGCACAGAGCCATGTAGATATAGAGGTGGCTGACTCCTAATCACTTTTCCCTTGTGGTGTCAACCCTGATTCTGCCTAGAACCAGGGCAGTAATGTCAAATGCTTCTACAGCAGTTAAAAATAGTCAGCTATACCTTTGCTCAGAGAGGTGAATGCATGTAGCAGGGGAACTCAAAACTCAGAAGCAGGGAGAAGCCCTATCAGGATGATGGAGGATTAGGGTGGGGGCTGGCTCTTCTAGACATCCAAGTCCTCCTGTGCTTGTCAAGATGGGGAAGAAACTGGGCACTGGTGGCTCACATCTGTAATCCTAGCTACTTAGGAGGCTGAGATCTGAAGATCAAGGTTCAAAGCCAGCAAGGACAGGAAAGTCCCTGAGGTTGTTACCTCTCATTAATCACAAAAAGCTTAAGTGGAGCTGTGGCTCAAGTGGTAGAGTGTTAGCCTTGAGCAAAAGAAACTCAGGGTCAGCACCCAGGCCGAGTTCAAGCCCCAGGACTGGCACACACAAAAAGTTCAAAACAAACAAGCAAAAGATGGGGGAAATGCTAAATGTCAGGGGACCGGGACAGAGGCAGAGCTTGGCATTCCGTGTGTTACTGTGGGGAGGAAAGAGAGGAGGGCCTGAGGGGTATTGAACTTTCCAAGGACACTCATGGTGATTGTCGCCACTGTTCTGACACAAAGTAGCAAGCAGCCAGAGTTCGTGGCCCAGGACACCATCTATTCTCAGCTTTTCTGGGGGTGGGGGGCAAGCAAAGCCTTAGGTGGAAATAAATGGACTCCATTTTCAGCCTCTAAAGCATGTGCAGTGTGCAATCTCACAGGTGAAACCTCACTACCTAGTACAAGTCCCATGCTGTGTGGGGTCCCTAACCTCCCCAACCAGACACCCTAGGGTTAAGCAACTGCTGCCCTCCACATTCTGGCCCGTGCTCAGTCCAGACTCACATTTGACCCTTATACCCTGACTGCCTGATAAGTGATAAATACCTTGTCCTCAGCACCTGCTCCGTCAAATCCACCTGGACCTCGAGGCTCAGGAGCAGGATGGGGCGGGGGAGGGAAGCCTTAGATAGAATGGGCTGTGGCCAACCAGTACCCAAGGTCAAAGGCCACTGTGTCATGTTATGTAGCACAACCCGCTTTGTGTTCCTCAACAGGGCTGGAGCTGAAAGGCTGAGTCATTCATGACTTTTCTCTTATTAAAAACATACACATTTTTTTTAAAGTTGCTTAATTGTGCGAAGAGGAAGATATACAGATGAGGAAATAAAAAACATTTATGAAATCCACCTGCAATACAGATGCTCTGATGTAAACATACTTTGTCACTTCCTCCAGCATATAGCTGGGAGCTCCACACTATACAGACACAGATCTCGTCTCCACGTATGATGCTCAGTTGGGAACCATCTCTCCCCTCCAGACCTTCCCACTCACCCTATCTCTCTAGCATCCAAAGGGCTGGCTGTGAGACCGCTGGAATAATCTGGAGCAGTCTGGAGCAAGGGGTGCACAAGCCTTTGGGGACAGTCCAACAGACTTTTTCTTCTTTGATGTCAGACCTGGGGCTTGACTTTGGAACCTAGGTGCTGTCCCTGAGTTTTTGTTTTTTTTTTTTTTGGCTCAGGGCTAGTGCTCCATTGCTTGAGCCACAGCTCCATCTCTAGTTTTTGGTTTTTTTTTTTTTTGAAGATTAACTGGAGATAAAAGTCTCATGGACTTTCCTGCCTGAGCTGGCTCCAAATGGTGATCCTCAGATCTCAGCCTTCTGAGTCGCTACAATTATAGGTGTGAGCCACCTGCCTGTTTAGGAATGAAGAGTTTCCCAGATTAGGACCTTTCACTGTGAGAAAAGGAAGTCCCAGGGAAACCAGGGCATTTTGGTCAAGCCTATTTGAAGTCCAAAGGCCTTGTCTAGCCCTTCTTGCCTTACCAACAGGCTCTTCCAGCTGGGGGCCTGTATCTCCTAGGTTCTCACCAAGTAGCCCAAGAACAGATGTCTACCTGGGACCTCACCTTGAGGCCCAGAGAAGGACAACAGAAAGGGAATAAGTGGATGAAGTGAGGCTGTTGCTCCCTGACAAAGGGGCCAGGTGAACCCCAGCTGTTAAGAGAGCTAGGGAGACACAAGAGGGACTCTAATACATGGCTGGCTGCCTCTCTAACTCTGGAGTTTCCCTAACACTTTGAGTCCTCTGAGGCCAGGTGAGGCTTTGGTCCCAGGACATGTGGGTGTGAAGATCTCAGCTGTCTCGAGCGAGTATCCACAGCCAGCAAGGATCAAGCCTTGCCTTGGGCCTCTTCCATGTTCATACTTTCTGCCCAGCTCCCCTCTTTCAAGGACTGGGAAAACTCTGGGACAGATGATGATAAGGAGGAGTAGGCAAACGGGAAGGGGCCTAGGTAGAAAAGACCTGAATCGTCCTGGATGAGCTTCTGTGATGTTAACTGCCCACCCCCACCGCCCCGGTCAGCCAATCAGAACCTATACACTGGAAACACAGCATTTTCAGTCCTTGGCCTCCCTAAGGGATCCAGTTTGGCTCAGGAAAAGCTAGATCTAAAGTGTGTGCGCGTCTGTGTGTGCGCGTCTGTGTGTGTGTGTGTGTGTGTGTGTGTGTGACTCATATGAAGGAAAAGTCACAGAGTGTTAAATGTCAGCCAGCTCTAAACCATTAGCTTGTCATCAGCCTCAGTGTCAGCCTGTGTGAAGTGGTTATAGCGCAGCACTTGGCTTTATCTTCCCAGAGGGCACAGGAGCCTGGTGAGACACGAGAAGACATTGCACCATGCAGACAGATGCTGTTGTTCGTAAACAGTAATGACTGCAAGCCTCACATGCTTTCTGAGGTGGGGATGCTCACGGTATCCTGTCGGGAAGGAAGGGTGAGTGCAGACTCATGAAAACTGGCTCCTCCATAGAGGCGAGAGGATGCAGCCGGACCAGGAGAGCAGAGGACTCAGCCACAGCCACTAGCTCACAGCGCACACCGGAAGCATGAGAACCACCCCTCGTCCCCACAGGATGTCCTCCCAACCACTGCTGACGGCCTTTGTACTGTGTTTTGTTTTAAGGAAAAGGTTTACTGGAGTTCCTTCTGCATTAAAAACAGTCCCTCCTTCACAGAAAACACTCCCAATTTCACAGGGGAAAGGTAGAACTTGAAACTATACACAATCTATTCCAACATAAATACAAAGAGGTAACTTAATGGGGATTATATATGGTAGAAATGTAGGGAGATCCTCTGGATGGATTATAGGTGATTATATTTTCTTCTTTATATTGCTAGAGTTTGCAAATCCTAGCCAGGCGTCAGTGGCTCACGCTTGTAACCCTAGCTTTTCTAGAGGCTGAGATCTAAACATTGTGATAAAAAGTCAACCTGGACTGGAAAGTCTATGAAATTCTTCTTTCAATTAACCACCAAAAAGCCGGAAGTGGAACTGTGGCCCAGGTGGTAGAGTGCTAGCCTTGAGCAAAAAAGCTCAGGTCAGTGCTCAAGCCCTGAATTCAAGACCCAGGCAAGACTGGGCACACATACACCTTTAGCGTGTATCCTCTACAATTGCTAATAATTGCTTTTATAGTCAGAGACAAATTTTATATAGTATATAACATATAGTTTTTACTGATTCTCATACATATTTGAAAAGTGCCAGGGGTTACAAACACTGAGAAGTCATTTTGTCTGGTCCTTTCTCTGTGTAACCATGGAGACAGTCTTTTTTGACCTCTGTTTGCCTGGAAGGTAAAATGCTGGACAAATTAAACCATTTGCTGTTGCCTCCTCGGTGCTGTTCAACAGCCAGCTTCCAATGGCTTGTCTGAGCCTACAGAGAAGTGCAAGTTCCTCCTTGGTTGACCACTGCCCTTACCAGCCTGCTTCTCCCAAACATGCCTTGGGAGTTCCTGCCTCCTGGCCTTTGCCTGCCTTGCAGGCTGCAGTTCTCAGAGCCCTGCCCTTCCTTGAAGAACAAAGCCTGGCCACACCATGTCCAAACTGCTGGCCTGCCTAAGACTCCTGCTTCCCCCAAACTTGTGTATAACAATAGCTATCCCTTATTGACCATTAACTACAGGTCATATCACGAAAGTGCTCTCATTTAACCCCAGGCCACCAGAGGCTGCATAAACTAAAATAAATCTGTCGATTTATGTTGTGGGATGACCCTGTTTTGCTCTTCTCCTGCCTCAGAGGGATGCATTTCTCATCAACCCCATTTCACTGATAAAGTAACTGAGCTCTGAGAATGGTCGAGGGTGTGTGGGGCAGAGCTAGATTGCCATCCCTGGTCAGTTCAGTGTGTTTACTTGAATGGTGGTGTCTGTACTATTTACATTTCAGCACCTGAGGGTAGGGAGGGTGTGTTCTGAGCTAAGCACACAAATGGAATCCAATGATGTCTGGCTGTGTAAGTGTTAATCCCAGGGAGTTGAATCAGGGTTTATCAATCATTCAGTCAACAAGTTTCCCCAGTGTCTGGAAACTCTGGCAGGCAGGGACAGGTCCCTTTGTTCACAGTAGTATTCCAGTACTTAGCAGTTTCTGGCACATAGTACATGCTCATTAAATAAATGATTGATTGTCCATCCCAAATCAAAATAACAAAGTAAATGATACTATCTAACATTCATGGAGTGCTTACCCCCAGCCAGCTACCTGGGGTGTGTGTGGGGGGGGTGGGTTTCCAGGATTGTTGAGGAGCAACAATACTACTGACAAGGGCTACAACGTGGAGTTCTATACCCCAAATGGTGACTTAAATAAAGATCATGAGAATACCATAGAAAGATGAGCAACCCTGAGGCTTCCTGAGGACTGGAGACTGTGCCAACAGTGTCACCATGACATCTTGAATACAATGACTGCCAATGCAGGCGTGCACACTGCAACTTCCTGCCCTCGTCCACGACTGCCTGTTCCAACCACATCTGGCTATTTTTGTCACCTCTTCAGATTGCATAGCCAGTAGACTGAGGCCCAGAGGGTAAAAAGATGTTGGCTTTTAAAAATATAAAGATGTAGCCAGGTGCCAGTGGCACAGGCCTGTAATCCTAGCTACTCAGGAGGCTGATATCTGAGGACCCAGGTTCAAAGCCAGCCCAGGCAGGAAAGTCTGTGAGACTCTAATCTTCAATTAACCACCAGAAGTGGCACTGTAGCTCTAAGTAGTAGAGCACTAGCCTTGAGCTGAAGAGCTCAGAGACAGTGCCTAGGCCCAGAGTTCAAGCCCCACGACTGACAGAAAAAAAGAAAAAAGTAAAGATGCAGTTAGTAGATGCATCCATAAACAATGTAGTAAATACACCCAATGAAGCATCATTCACTGATTACAAAGGAAGGAAATAATATCATACGTGACTACAAGAATGAATCTTTCCCTTTTTTTTGATGAGGTATATATGAAATTTTATTTACACCCACTGCTTATTAACCTTGAATATAACATTCATCATATAATTAACCTATTAATAAAAGGACTATTTTTTGCTGTTGTTGTTTTGGTCATGAGTCTTGAACCCTGGGCCTAGGAGTTGGCCCTGAGGTCTTCAGCTCAAGGCTAGAGCGCTACAACTTGAGCCATTTCCGGTTTTCTCGGTGGGTAATTGGATAAGTCTCAGAGATATCCCTGCCAGGGCTGGCTTTGAACCTCGATCCTCAGATCTCAGCCTCCTGAGTAGCTAGGATTATAGGCGTGAGCCACTGATGCCCTTCAAATCTTCCAATCTTTATCTGCTTTACCTTTTTTTTCTTTTGTAAATCTTTTGGTGGTATGGAGTATTGAACTGAAGGCTTGGCACTTACTAAGTATGTGTTCTACTACTTGAGCCCATATTCTCAGGTTTTTCTTTTCTTTTTTCTTTATTTTTGCTTTTGCGAGCAAAGTCCTCAGACTATGACTCCTACTGCCAGGAATTAGTTATATGCTACCACTCCTATTCTATCATCTTAAGGTAGCATATGTATGTGTGTGTGTGTGTGTGTGTGTGTGTGTGTGTGTGTGTGTACATGTGGCACGCAGTCTTAGGACTTGAACTCAGAGCCTGGGCACTGTTCCTGAGCTTCTTTTGCTCTAGGCTAGCACTCTACCACTTGAGCCACAGCACCACTTTCAATTTTTTGATACTGAGGAATCGAACCCAGTGCTTCATAGTAGATAAGCACTCTACCAATAGGCCACATTGCCAGCGCCTTAAGGTAGGATTTTTAAAAGTTCTCTGAGTTTATTTAGATTTGATTAGTGGTTATTCCCATAGAGTTTCTTTTCAATGTAATTCTGAGTAGTTTAGACTGTAATTGAAAAACAAAACCTGTTGGGATTGAAGAGAAAGGAGGGCGATTGAATACCAGGCTTTCCAGAAGAGCAGGGGGCCCAGTGGGCAAACTGGCCAGCAGTGTGCTAATGTGGCTTTACAGCACATACTACCTGCTCATTTTGTAGCATTTGCTCACTTAATAGCATTTGTTAACCATTGTAAGTTAGAGACTCTTCTCTGTGCATTTCACAGGCTCCTGCATCATCAGCCACTGCTGAATACCATTTCTTCCTTGTATTCTGCCAGGACGAGGCATCTTTGAAACAGGAAGCCTGAGCTAGGAACTTGGCAGCCAAGTGTGGCAGCATCCCACGCAGGGTCTTGTGCACAGGTCCTCCTGCCCTTTCATAGGTTTTGGAGTTCGGACAAGCGTTGGCCATGCTTTCCTCCAGCCCTTGTTCCCATTCATCTTCCCTGGCTGAAGTAAGGCATCAACGGCTGTTCTCCTTTCCTATGTTCCGGCTGTTCTCCTTTCCTATGTTCCACCACGGTCTTTATCTTCCCTCATCTGCAGAGAGAGCTGTGGTGCGCCAGGCAGCGTGGCACTCTGCAGTGCTGTCCCCAAAATGGTGTGGCGTGGGAAAGCCCACGGGGCTGCCCTGTCCATTCACTGCACTGTTCAGGGCTACAAGAGATTCACATACATGCATCCTTTATTTTTATTGTGAAACAGTCACAGGTACACAAAAATATATTTCACAAAAATACACAAAAATAGACATTTGGGGGCTGGGAAGGTGGCTCAGTGGTAGAGCGCTTGCCTTGCATGCATAAGGCCCTGGGTTCGATTCCTCACCACCACATAAGCAGAAAAAGCCAGAAGTGGAGCTGTAACTCAAGTGGTAGAGCACTAGCCTTGAGCTGAAGAGCTGAGGGACAGTGCCCAGGCCCAGAGTTTAGGCCCCACAACTGACTAAAATAAATAAATAAATAAATATGGTTTAAAATAATCATAAAGCAAATTTTTAGGTAACCACCCCCCAGGCTATAATACAAAACCAGCACTCCCCGAATCCCAACATCCCCTCCTATAGCCACGACTACAGTGAATTTTGTGATAATTTTGTACTTTCTATAGTTTTACAATCTCTGCACGTATTCTTAAGCAATACAAGCCAGAGAATAATGGAAGGGATAACAAGGATCTAGAAGCATGAACTCACAAACTAACATGTTAATTGAAACCTCTTTGTACAGATACTTGAAGGTAATAAAAAAAATACAATGCAGTTTTACCAGTTGTTAAACTCTTGTATGAAAGAAACTGTATCAGAATTCTTTTGTGTATGTGTGTGTGTATGGGGGGGTGGTGGTGGTGGTGGTGGTGGTAATGGGGTTGAAACTCAGGGCCTTGTGCTTGCTGGGAAAGTATTCTACCACTTGAACCACATCCTGAACCCTTTTTTGCTTTAGTTACTTTCCAGGGAGAATTTACACTTTTTGTCAGGGCTGGCCTTGAACAGTGATTTTCTGACTGATACTTCCTATGTAACTGGGATTACAAGCATGTACCACTGTGTTGGGCCTGAGTGTATTCTTTCACTCATTATTATGTTGCTAAGAGTCATTTGTTATTATAGTATTAGACCAATAGTGGATCCACCATAAATCGCATGGCTCCTATTTGCACTGTGGAAATGCAGTAATGATCTCTGCTGTTGATGGACATTTGAACATCCTCTGGTGTTGGTGCACAGGGGTCACAGTGTGTCAAGAGCAGATTCTGAGGAGTAGTTCTTCTGAGTTAGTGTGCCTTTACCAGATCACTTGTATATTTTTGGGGGAGTGGGGGTGGGGTTGCCAACCCTGGGGCTTGAACTCAGGGCCTAGGCACTGTCCCTGAGATTCTTTTGCTCAAGACTAGTGCTTTACCACTTAAACCATACTTCCATTTCCAGTGGGGTTTGTCATCCTTTTCTTTCCTTTCCCTTCCCTTCCCTTCCTTTCCTTTCCTTTCCTTCTCCCACCCCCCTCTTTACTGGAGATAGGGGTCTCATGGACTTTCCTACCTGGGCTGGCTTTGAACGGCAAACCTCAGACCTGAGCCTCCTGAGTAGCTAGGATTACAGGCATGAGCCACTTATATACTTTTAATCCTGAAAATGCTCTTCAGGGGAAGAATACTATGGCTCCCTAAGCATTGTTCCGAGTGGAGGAGATTAATATGCCTGCCTTTGTGCTGGAACGAACACTCATCCTTTGACCTAGAAGCTTGATCTTCTGGCCCAGCCAGCCCTGCCCCTCCAACACCCACAGGCTGGAGGCCTCAGTAGCTGCAGTGAGGTTCCTCTCTGGCCTCCTCAGGTTGGTGATATACAGTTGTGTGAGGAGGGGAAGAGGTCCAGAAAGAGGAAGTGGAAACCAAATACAAAGGCCGCAGCCAAGTCTGGTCTGCAAACCTCAATGTTTGAGCACTATGCTTTGTGGCAGGAGAATGTGCAAGGTGCTGTGAACCAAGCCTGGGGCTGGGGGCTGTGCACTGCAATGGCTGCCGTTCAACAGGTGTGCAACTGCACCACTGTATACTAGGTCCTCAGGCATGCGTGACTCCACGCCATGCGATGCGCATCCCAACCTCAGACATAGCCTTTGCGTGGCATCAGTGCAGTGCTTCCGGCACAGGATTTGGACCCCCACCCCCATTGAAACTGGGTTTAAAATATGGTTGCATGACTTATTTATTGGTGGTGTGACTTTGGGTTAGTCTGACTTCCTTTAGCCTCAGTTTCCTGATCCTTGAAAGAGGGTTAACTGGCTGCCAAGGCTGTGGAGAGCTTAAAGATGCAACATCTGGAAGGAACTTAAGCTGACTTCCTGGTGTGGAAGCAGAATGAGCGGAACTGAAATGAGCATGACTGTGGTTGACAGCAGGGAAATGGGGGTGAAGGGCTCATCCTGGTAAGCTGGGCTCAGCGTACTGGGCAGGTGGACTCTGACCCAGGCAGCCCTGCCTGAGCCCCGCCTCATCCACCTTTGTCCAGATTGTTCGCCCTCTCTGTGGTCCTTTCCAAGGGCAATGATTTCTGACAGAGGAACTTGGCCTTTGCTTATGTGGAAGCTGAGACCAACTTCAGGGCTGCCTTCTGGAGGCCGCATGAAGCTGGCAGCGGCAGTGGCCACCAATGGGGCAGTGAGACCTGTTGTTAAGGTCACTGGGAGCCTTATTTGGCGACATGGGGTTGACCCTGCGTTCACCTCTGAGAACCCTGGGAAACACCAACCACAGATGTGAAATATGAACATCTCAAAACCACAAGTGCATTTCCTCTGAGAAAAGACAGCTCTTCTCCTTGCCAAGACCTCTCCCTGGATTCTGTCTGACAGTAATGGCTCACAATCTCAAGAGAGAAGGGCCACCCAGGGGCGGGGGGGGGGGGGGAGGGGGGGGTGGGAAGGGGCAAGAGTCTGCTATAGACTAGTCTTGGGCAAGACTGGATGCCCAGAAGCTCAGGGCCTAGCAAGGACCTCAAAGGCTTCTGTCCTCCCCCTGGCCTTGGCCTCCCCTCTGCACTCACCCCTCCCACCCCTGTTCCTGGCCTCACTTCCTGTAGCCTTGGGAAGCTGGCTGGTGTGAGGAAGACGCAGGCAGGGAGGGAGGAAGTTGGGCTCACACCATCTGCACCGGCCTCCACTTAGGTGCAGACGACAGCTTAAACGGTTGGTGGTTTCAGTTTGTCACCTCCCTTTGGTGCATCTTTAAGCTTAACACTCAGTAAGTAAAACTGTGGTCCCAGCCCAGATAAATGTGAGAGGAAAGCTGCGTGTCCGCAGCTCTGAATTAACATGTAAGGGGGTCTCTCATATTTGTACGGCTCCATTGGTTGGGGGGGGGTGGCTAAAGGAGATCTTTGTAGCCACCCTGGCTCAAGTAACAATACCTACTGCTGACAGGTGCTCTCCTATGTCAGGGACATGAATTCCATCACAGAATTCACTGTAATGGCTCCCACTTTACCGAAGAGGAAAAGAACAAGGAAGATTCAGTTATTGGCGTGAGGTTACACAACAGTGAATCAGTGTTGGGGTTTTGTTTTTGTTTTTTACATCTCAGAAGGCTCGATTCCAAAGTTGCCCTTCAAGGTGCAGACACAAGACCAAGCCCCTTTCATAGGCAAGCAAGAGGGCCGGGGCTGCTGACAAGTGTGAGGAATGGGGCTGGGAAGGTGGCTCAGTGGTAGAGTGCTTGCCTAGCATGCATGAAGCCCTTGGGTTCAATGCCTCAGTACTACATACACAGAAAAAACTGGAAGTGGAGTTGTGGCTCAAGTGGTAGAGTATTAGCCTTGGGCAAGAGAAGCTCAAGGACAGTGTGCAGGTCCTGAGTTCAAATCCCAGGATTGGCCAAATAAAAAAAGTGTGTGGTCTGAAGTCAGGGTTCCTTCCTCAGCCAGCACCTCATCTGCCCCACCTGCCTTTCTGTTTCCTCCCTGCCCCTACCAGCTTGTCCTCTTCTAATCCACAGGCCGAAAGTGGCCTTTCTTAGTGGCGCAGGGAGTCAAATGTCCCTTAACTATCTGGAAAAGGTTTTATGAACTCCACCTGGGCAGGAAGGAAGGTAAAGCCAGGGCTCTGGAGGGAGCACCATGGGAGCTGCCTACCCTTACTGCCATCTGCCCTACCAAGCCCTCAGCCCTTACAAAGGGGGCTGGGAACTGTGGACAGCAGAGCTCGGGCAATCTATCTACAGCATCCTCAAGGGAGAAGACTTGGCTGGCCTGGGATAGATCCAGACACTGGCACCCCAGATCCAGACCCCTTGCCAAGCACTGTTCTTCACTTGGATCTTCAGGTCTGTGGTCACTCACAGGACAATTGTTGTTATTTGTATCTAGAGCATGCCAAGAACTATCCTGGCGCTGAAGAAGGGTCCTGGAAGTTTAGTTTGGTAAAGGAAGGCCCACATTGGGCAAATACTCACACAGATACCTGGCAGATATGGGGCTATGAGAGTGTGACCTGAGGGGTTTTAATCTAAGGAGCTGAGTAAGAAACAGGGTAGGTGAGGTGAAGGACAGTGTGGAGTTAGCAGGTGGGGCAGTTTCTGGCTCTCTTCCACTTCCTTCCTCCCCACATTCCAGAGGTTCAGTCCAAGTTGCCCCAAAGCAGTGCCTGGGGCAGTGGTAGAGCTAGATTCCTAGTTAAATTGAAACTATGTGGGAAAAAAAAGTCTTCATTATGGGGGACAGACAAGCCAATGGGGTGAAGGCAGTAGTTTATAAAATGCATTGTCTAAACTAACCAAGAGCCCAGTCCTTTCCTAATGTACCACTGGCAAGAACATTAAACAAACTTTTCCTAGAGAGGAACACCCCCCCCCACACACACACACAAGGGTGGACAGCTAGTGGGCCTGCCTTGCAGCACCACAACTCCTGCATGGCAGGCTGTAGCCTGGATAGCCTCCCCCCCCCACTGAGTATAGCTTCTTTCTCCCCAGGATCCCCCCAGCTACCCCATGAAAAGAAACCTTGGCACCTAGGGCTGGGAGGCTGTGATTTCCAGTTTCAGTTTCCAGTGTCAATGCAGAAGAGGCTCTGGCAATTTTCCGATTCCCTGGTGCCTAGGCCCAGAGATGATCCAAGGCAGGAAGGAATGTCTCAGCCAGCAGCCCTTCCTGGGAGGCTCGCAAGGCAGGAGTGAGAAAAACCCACTGTGTTTCTATGTTGGGGAGAGTGGTCTCTGAGGTCCTGGGTTAGACCCCTTTAGGGATTCTGACATGGCCTGTGGACCCCAACGGGTTAAGTCTTGGCCTAAGAGACCATCAACACCAGAGGTATGGTGTGATCTTGCACCAAGGCACTTTGCAGGACAAGTGCTTGCAAACGTGCACTTCTTTGCTCAGTTTCCCCTGCAGTTCCTAGGAAATAGAGAACCCTAGGAAACCCTGGATGCTGTATTCACACAGCTTCTTCCTTCCTCAGGGCCCTAATTTCCCTGTAATGTGCTAATGTGTAACCAGCCTTCACAGAAACAAAAACATGAAAGAAAAATTCTTCTAAGCCCTTAAATCCTTTTCCTCTGCCCATTGTTTCATTTGTAGCAATTTGTAGCCTAATTCTAAAAAGATCTGAGGACACTCCTTTCATCCCCAGGTGTCTGTGTGTGTCTGTGTGTGTGTCTGTGTGTGTGCCCTATAGGGGTGTGTGTGTGTGTGTGTAGGCGTGAGAGCCCTATGGGGGGTGGGTCTTGCCATGCACCCTTGCCCCAGTTTGATCTTGCAGAGAGCAGGTGGACAGGTCCCCAAATCAGCCTGGCAGATGTAGATCTCACCTAATCTCGATGGCATATTTGTATTTTAGTGTGTCTAGTATCAGTTTTTGATCAATCATTAATCAGAACTGCAATAAAAAGATAATCTTCTTGGGAGACTGGGCTGTAAAGCTCCCTCCTGGCTGCAACATTAAATAAACTTTTCTGTGGAGTCCTCACAATCAAGGGTGTGTGTCTGGCTGGATTTGGAAGCAAATGAAGGACTGTCTCTAATGTTTGTAGGCACAAACATGAACTTCAGTCATCTCCATGCCCGCGGCCTCTTGCTTACCTTTCTGTCAATGTGATGCCTTGGCCCCCAGATCAGGAGGCAAAGCTAGGGAAGGAGGTCATAGCTGGGTCCAAGTGTGGGGTGCAGAGGGGAATCTTCAAAGGGCGTGATAACAATGGCTTGGCTCTGGGTTCAGGCCTATGAGACAGTAGAGGAATGACAGCGTCCAGGATCCAAAAGACTTCCACAACAGAGGTCATGACCTCTGGGTGTTTGGCTCAATCCTGCTGACTTGTCACTGTGTGGTCCAGAGGAGGGCCTGGAGTGAGGAAGTGGCACACTTCTCAAAGGAAGAACGAAGAGGAAGGTGCTGAACTACCTAGGGTGGAGCAGGAGTCAGAGGCTGTGGGAGCGACCCATACTTCTTTCTTATGCAGAGGTAGACCTTCCCCTATCACAGGCTGGAAAAGCAGGATCTAAAGGCTAGGCCCCAGATGAGGCCCAGGTACCACATCCAAGAAGCTGAGCCTAGCCCAGACCAACAGACTTAAAGAGAGTCCGGAGCAATAGCCAAGAAAGGCTTCATCTGTGAGGGAGTGAGAGGCCCTTACTTCTCTCTTCAGCCCTGGTCTTGTATTACTGGTCCACTCTGGATAGCACATTTTTAGATATACAACAGAAATTGGCCTTTTTAGAGAAGCATAAGCAGTGGGGTGCACCAGAGTGCAATCAGCCATTAGAAACACTCAAAGGATTGAAGCCTAAAGCTGGGGTGACCTGGCTCCACAGGAGGAGTCAGGAGCCAAAGGTGAGGAGACTCAAACACAAACACATATACCTCTGCATACATTGCGTGCACGTGCGCACACACACACACGCACTTATGCCACATCTAGAGAGCCCTGGGGAACTTTCTCTGGGCTCACTCTCTCCCACAAAAATACTCTGCTACCTTACTAAGTTGTCTCTTAACCTGTATCCTGACCTCCCCTCTACAGAGAGGACTTAAGTTTTAAGTTTCTGGGGTGCAGTTCAGTGGTAGAATGTGTAGTTAGCAGGAGTAAGCTAAATGAGTGGCTGACGAGCAGCAGACAGCATGGTAGAACCTCATGAGGAAGGCCAGGGAGAGAGGCATGGTACCAACAATAGAGACAGGAGCACATAGAAGGCTGCAAAGTGAGAGAACTCACAAGACCCAGGAGGACAGAATAGATAGTCATGATTGCTAAATGGGGTTGCTGAAGCCAAGGGGAAGCTGGGATGCAGAGTCAGTGAAAGGAATCCCTTTCTTCATCATGGACTCAGGTGGTCACCATGGAGAAGACAGAGTTATCAATGGGCAGTGGGGCTGGGTTGGGGATAGGGAGGTCCCTGTTATTTCAGGTCCAAACAACACTCTTGTCACTGGCTGGGACAGGATGCCATTTGGGTTAGAGGGAAGCCCCCTCCCCTCCAAATCTTCACTTGGACTATTATACACAAGTATGCTACACTCAAAGCAGTTTCTAAGATGGACTTGCAGCCATTAGACATGTAAGACACATCCTAGAGTAGCTTGGTACCCCAAGACTCCAAATTGTCAAGGTTTTTTTTTTGGGGGGGTGGGGTCCGGTCCTGGGGCCTGAACTCTGGGCCTGGGTGCTGTCCCTTAGCTCTTCAGCTCAAGGCTAGCGCTCTACCACTTGAGCCACAGCGCCACTTCCAGCTTTTTTCTTTTTTGCTTATGTGGTCCTGAGAAATTGAACCCAGGGCCTCAGACATGCAAGGCAAGCGCTCTACCACTGAGCCACATGCCCAGCACTAAGGTTTTTTTTTTTTTTTTGTGTGTGTGTGTGTGTGTGTGTGTGTGTATGCATATTACTCCTGGGCTTAATGTCAGGGCCTGGTTGCTATCTGAGCTTTTCTGTTCAGTTACTGCTCTACTACTTGGCGTTGAACTGCAATCCTCAGAGCTCAGCTTTTTGAGTAGCTAGGATTACAGGTGTGAGCCACAGGTGCTTGGTTCCAAATGGTCAAACAGGAGATGCATGGAGGAGGCACTGTTCCATGACAGCGTCCCCTCCCACTCAGTATTGGGCACCAAGGGCACATCCTGTCCAGTCCAGGCACCAGTATCCTAGCCGCAGGTGAGGGATCCAATTCCAGACTCAGCACACACAGCTCCTCCTCACCAACTCCACGTGGCCTGAGTGATACCATGGGCCCACGTGGGGCAGGCCTGGCCAGGCCTGCACTTACATGGGAGAAACCCAGCAGCCTCTCTTCATGCTTCCACATAGGAACAAAGGTCACAGACAGCAGACGTCCCTCAGGCCTGTCCAGGAATATGTTCTACTGTCCCTAGCTTGCCCACAACCCCCACATGAGCTGGGTCCCCTCCACATAGGCCCAGTCACTGGGAAGTACCTGGCAGGCAGCCCTCCACTTCCTCCACATGATTGCCTGGAGGTCCACGGGAACCAGCAAGGGGCCATATTTTTGTGGCCAGCAAATTTCTGTGGCAGCTGTGGGCACTGCAGGCTCTCTCTCTGGATTCTTCTGAAGCTGCAGTCTTCAAGGGTCCCAACTCTCAGCTATGATCTCTTGCTTCTTTTAGAGAGATGTGTCTTTATGTGTATTGGGGATGTGTATGTGTGAAGATTATCTCTGCCCAAGTCTATGAGAGCCCCTATCTAAACTGCTCTCAGTTCAAGGACAGAAAAATCAAGAAAAAAAGGCAAATATTAGTTCAGTTTAGTTCAATTTTTTTTTAACTTTGGCTAGATATGAGAATTACCTAAGGAGCTTTAAAGGAAATGCTCGCATCTAAATAGTTCACCTCATACCTTGGGTGGGGGTGGGGGTGGGGATCTAAATAGCTAACAAACACATGGATAAGTGCTCAGCTGTATTAGTCACCAGAGAAATACAAATGAAGGTCACATAGTAATTATGACACTATGACACACCCACAGGAAAGGCCAATATTAAGACAAAAAGAAAAGAAAATACCAATTGTTAACAAAGATTTGAGGCAACTTGAACACTTACACATCACTGCAGGGACTATAAACTGGCGCAGTACTTTGTGAAATTTCTTGACCTAAGATACTAATGCTGAATTGCCTAGCAATTCCACTTAAGTAGGTACTCAACAGAATCACATACATGTGCTCTCAAAGACACACACCAGAACTTTCATAGTAGCAGCAGTCATAAAAACACCCACCTGGAAAGAACAAACATCAGTGGAACAATGATCAGCCTCCCCCACCAGAATGTCCTATAGCATGAGACTAACCAGACCACAAAAACTACAAGCAACAACTTAAATAAATCATCTCGCAAATAAAACGTTCAGTGGAAGAAGCCAGACAAAAGGATAGATTCTATATGGCTCCATTTTGAGGGCAGGCAAAAACCCATTTATACTATAGGTGAGCCTTTGGAGCCTGGTAGTGATGGAAAGTGGGATACTAGCGATGTTCTGTTTCTTGATCTGGATGGATGCTGGCCATTGGGTTAAATTCACTTTGTGAAAATGTGATGATTATGCTTTAAGACATTTTTTACATGTGCATTTTCCTTTGATAAAAATTTTAGGGCTGGGAAGGTGGCTCAGTGGTACAGAGCTTGCCTTGCATGCATGAGGCCCTGGGTTCGATTCCTCAGCACCACATAAGCAAAAAGAAAAAAGCCGGAAGTGGTGCTGTGGCTCAAGTGGTACAGTGCTAGCCTTGAGCTGAAGAGCTGAGGGACAGTGCTCAGGCCCAGAGTTCAGGCCCCATGACTAGACCCCCCAAATTTTTTTTAATTAATTTTTTTCTTTGAAACCCACATCAATTTGGTCAGCATCTTTGGATGTGGGGGTGACGTCAGCCATCAGGGTTTTTGGGGGTATTTTTTTGTTTGGTCGTGGGGCTTAAACTCTGGGCCTGGGTGCTGTCCCTCAGCTCTTCAGCTCAAGGCCAGTGTTCTACCACTTGAGCCACAGCACCACTTCTGGTTTTCTGGTGGTTTATTGGAGATAAAGAGTCTCATGGACTTTTCTGCCTGGGTTGGCTTTGAACTGTGATCCTCAGAGCTCAGCCTCCTGAGTAGCTAGGATTACAGGCATGAGCCACTGGTACCTGGCTTGGGTTTTTTCAGTTAGTCATGGGGCTTGAACTCAGGGCCTGGGCACTATCCCTGAGCTTTTCTGCTCAAGACTAGCACTCTATGATTTTAAGCCACAAGGACACTTCTGTTTTTCTGGTGGTTAATTGGAGATAAGAGTCTCATGGACTTTCCTGCGGGGCTGACTTGGAACTGCAATCCTCAGATTTCGGCCTCCTGGGTATCTGGGTACCTGGGATTACAGGCATGAGCCACTGTCACCAGCTTCCATCAAGATTTTTAAAAAATACTTCAGGTGACAGTAATGTGAGTTGGGAAAGGAAAGGCATGGATGAGCAGGTCCACTCAAGGGCCTTGGGCAGCCCTGACGAAGGCCATATGCAGTGGGATGGATACTGGAGGGAAGGACGCTTCTTCACTCGTGTGAGACAGGTTGCACAGGCAGAGGTGTTGTAATGGGTTTCTTGCGCAGCACTTCCGTTGAAAGCGGCTGGCCAGCAGTGTGTCAAGGCATATAATGGGAAAGAGGCCCCACTCACCCCATCCCAGGGAAGTGCATCGCTCAGCACAGGTCCAGAAAGCCTCTTACGCAGATGTGGCAGCTGGGCTTCCCTAGGGCGATCACTGAGGCCAGAGGCAGTGCTAAGGCACTGAGAACCTTGGTGAGGTGGGGAGGGAAGGCTGACTCAGGTCGTTGGTGTTCATGGGAAACACCAAGCTCTGGCATCCAGTCTATGCCTAATACTCTTAAGAACTTGCAACATCTTGCTGAGGTACACATTGGGCTTGGCTCTATTTAGATGACTCAGCCAGGTGCCGGTAGTTTATGCCTATAATCCTAGCTACTCAGAAGGCTGAGATCTGAGAATCACGGTTCAAAGCCAGACCAGGCAGGAAAGTCTGAGACTCTTATCTCCAACAAACCACCAGAAACCCAGAAGTGGTACTGTGGCTCAAGTGGTAGAATACTTGCCTCGAGCTGAAGAGCTGAGGAACAGCACCCAGTCCAGAGTTCAAGCCCCATGACTGACAAAAACAAAACAAAACAAAATCAAAAAACCCCAACCCAACCCAAACTAAAACTTCCCTAACTCTCTGTGAGGTTGGTGGCAACCTTCCTAGCAATGGCTGACTTCCATTATATTCTGGTCACACTTCAGGTCTCCTAGACCAGATAAGACCAGACCCAGGTTCACACACAAGTGTTGTGCTCACTGAAGCCCCATCTGCTCTTCCAGGAACATGGCTCCTGAACCTCTCTTTGCTGTGGGAGGGGCTGTGCAGAGAGGCCTGAGCAAGCTTCCTCAGCCCTGGGACCCAGCCTCCATGTGCCCCCTCGTCCAGTCTGTGAATGTCAACAATGGCAACCCTCACCAGCCACCCTCAAACTAGTCCTTCCTATTGTCTTCTTGAAAAAGCATGTAGGAATTATGCTTTTCTCTTGCTTTAGGCAATCACTGGCCAGAGGAGTTCTTAGAAGGATGTGTGTTTAGATGAAAGAAAAACCAGATTGGACTAGGGCCAGGAAATGGAGACAGGGGAATCCAGGGAGTGTCCTGGGAGATTGATGCAGGCTGAGCTCAGAGGGGGTGTAGTGAATTTAAAATATGGTTGCAGGGCTGGGAATGTGGCTTAGAGGTAGAGTGCTTGCCTAGCATGCATGAAGCCCTGGGTTCCATTCCTCAGTATTACAGAAACAGAAAAAGCTGCACGTGGTACTGTGGCTCAAGTGGTAGAATGCTAGCCTTGAGCAAAAAGAAGCTCGGGGACAGTGCCCAGGCCCTCAATTCAAACCCCAGGACTGGCAAAATAATAAACAAACAAACAAATATATGGTTGCCCATTCTCTGACACTTCTCCCATCTAGAGGCAGATCTGTGTCTTTTCTCTTGAATTCTGGCAGGTTTATAACTTGGAAGTGATGTTATATGATTCCTAAGACCAGGTCATAAGTCAGGCAGCTGGCCAGGCATGGTGGTGTACACACACACACACACACACACACACACACACAGACACACGCACGCACGCATGTGCCCGTGCACACCCCCATGCACACCCCTGTAATACCAGATAGAGGTGGCAGTAGAAGAGGATAAAAGGTAGAGGCAGAAGGATGATGAGTTTGAGGCCAGTCTGACCTTACCTCAAAAACAACCCCCAAGCCAGGCACAGTGGCTCACCCCTGTAATCCTAGCTACTCAGGAGGCTGAGATGGCGGTTCAAAGCCAGCCCAGGCAGGAAAATCCATGAGACTCTTTATCTCCAATAAAGCACCAGAAAACTGGAAGTGGCAACTGTGGCTCAAGTGGCAGAGTGCTAGCCTTGAGTTGAAGAGCTGAGGGACAACGTCCAGGCCAGAGTTCAAGCCCCACAACTGATAAAAACAAACAAATAAAAACAATCCCCAAATAAGCAAGCAAAAAGGGCTAAGGGCATGGCTGAAGTACAAGAGCATTTGCCTAGCATATACAAAACAAAACCCTGGGATCAATCCTCAGCACCTCCTCCATTCATCCCACTGGCCAGAACACAAAATGGAGCCCAGAGCTCCCACTTCAGAAGTCCAACTGGGACAGACCATCCTTAGGTCACCAGACTTCCCACTAGAAGCTCTCTGAAGAGGGACCATTGGTGGTGTTGGGGAGGGATTTGCACGCTTTCTGTAGATCCAGCATCACCTCTGAAACGCACATCTCTTTGGGCCAGCTTGATCTCTTTTTTTTTCCCTCACCTTCTATTCCCTCTGTTCCTCTAGTCCTACAGAGCTCTACCCAGAGGTTACACAACCGGTTTCCTTCCTCAAGGCAAATGTACAATAGCTAGTTAAAAACAAAACACAAAAACAACCATTCCAATAGCTATTTACTAAAAGAAAGGATACCATCATGTTGGGTCACGCCTGTCATCCTAGCTACTCAAGAGGCTGAGATCTGAGGATCTCGGTTCAAAGCCAGATCGGGCAGGAAAGGCCCTGAGACTCTTATCTCTAATAAACCATTGGAAGTGGCACTGTGGCTTAAGTGGTTGCGCGCTCGCCTTGAGCTGAAGAGCTGAGGGCCAGCGCCCAGAGCTAGAGTTCAAAGCCCCATGACCAAGAACAAGAACAACAACAAAAAGAACATCATCATGATAGAATATGAATTCCCTGTAGAAAATAGGAAAATACTGAAAATTATTCATGTTTCTACCAATCCCAAGCCAAGCCACACCAAACATTGTTTCTAGGCTTTTCCACAGATTCAAATCCTCTAGGTCCTCAGCCCACACAGACCCCAGCTGCTGAGCACACGTCACATGCCACATGTCACATGGGGAGCTGTCCTACAGCTTCTGCTTTTGGATATGTCAATCTCACCAAACCCTCTCGATTTTACCACAGGTCGGGGCCTGCCCTGTAGGCAGGAAACAGGCTTCAGGAGATCACCAGTTCCCAAGCTGGTTAAGAAACTGGTTGTGCTGAAGAGCTGAGGGACAGAGCCCAAGCCCAGAGTTCAAGCCCCATGACCGACAAAAAAAAAAAAAAAAGAAAAAGAAACTGGTTGTTTTCAACACCCCAGGCTGAGTTCTCTTGCATGTTTTACAAGATTTTTCTAATTTTCTTCATTCAAAAACCACACATCCAATTCTCTTTCTCAGTAAGCTGTGCCTAAAAATCAGTCTACTGCATGCCACAACCCTTGTGTGGGACATGTAAATTTTGGATAAACAATTTCTTCTTGCTGGGCCTTCAAAAAGTTTCCAAGCAGTGAACTTATAAATATCCTTGTTCATGGCCTTCACACAAATATTGATTATTTTATTTATTTTTTGTCACTTGTGGGACCTGAACTCTGGGCCTGGGCGCTGTCCCTCAACTCTTCAGCTCAAGGCTAGTGCTCTACCACCTGAGCCACAGTGCTACTTCCAGGTTTTTCTGCTTATGTGGTGCTGAAGAATCGAACCCAGGGCCTCATGCATGCAAGGCAAGCACTCTACCACCGAGCCACCTTCCCAGCCCCATGTTGATTATCTTCATAGGAAAAACTGTGTAAATTAGAATTGTTTGGTCCAAGGCTAGACCCATTTTGAAAACTGCCCCCTTTCCAAAAATGTCAACACATGAGCACACATACACTATTTGTTGAGGAGTTTTACTAAACTGTCCTTGCTAGGGAAAAAAGAAAGTCCTGGACTCCCTGACATAGCATTTTCTATCTTCAGTGGGCCAGGCCGAGGCTCTGGAGAAGGTGAGGAAGGAGGCCTTTGGAAGGCAGAGACGGAAGGGCATCCTGTGGGTCCCAGTCAACTGTCTCCCCAAGGGAACGACTGTTTTTCTGGGTGTTGTGGCTTCAATGTGTTTTCTCCTGAAACTCTGCTAGAATGAGACTGGTACTGTGGGGACTTTCAGAGGCGATGGGGTCACCGAGGGAGAGGGTTCAGTTCTAAGTAAGCCAATCCAGCCTCTCCCTGTTTTCTCGGCTCCCTTCCACATTCCCTCCATATTATGCCACAGTGCAAGAACCCATGCAAGACAGAGCCATGTGATTTTGGACTTTCCCAGTCTCTGAAACCACAAGCCTAAAAAAAACTTCTTTTCTGTATAAATCACCCAGTCTCAATTGTTCTGTGTGACAACAGAATGTAAACTAAGGCACTCGAACTCAAGGTGGCATGGCCACGTGTGGTGATGCGAAGCGGTCCCCTATCCTCAGTGATGGACTCTGTCCAGGGAGCACAGTTCCCCTGGGCTTTTACTCTGTCTAGTGGCCAACACTTTCAACACCCTAAACTTCTTTGAGGACTTTCCAAAGACTTGAAGTTGGGAAATCCCAATCTAGACAGGATCTTACTGCTCTTTTACCTTGACCTTGTCTTCCTCCATGAGGCTGCAAACTCTGGCACCTGGAGGGGAAAAAAAAAAAAAAAGTAAATGGTGGAGACAACACCTTGAGGATGGGCCTTAGAACAAACAGACTGGACCCAAAGTAAGTAAATGCTGGCCTATCTAGAAAGTTCTTCTAAAGCCTCTGAAATATGAGCGGACAGCACACTGGCCTTGCACTCCAGGGCATTCGGCATTCAGTGGTACAGTGCCTGCCTTGCATGCGTGAGGCCCTGGGTTCGATTCCTCAGCACCACAGAAACAGAAAAAGGTGGAAGTGGCACTGTGGCTCAAGTGGTAGAGTAGTAGATGAAGAGCTGAGGGACAGCGCCCAGGCCCAAAGTTTAAGTGCCACAACCGACAAAAACAAAACAAAACAAACAACCCCCTCCCCATCCCAGATTGTTTCCTGCTCACTCACTTGGAGCCTGCCTGGAGCCTGTAAATGTTCCAAGCTGGCAGAAACATGCTCTTTCTATCCCATGCAAAGCCCCATACAAACATAAATGATCCCTCCATTCAACTTCATAATATAGCCACTCATCAGATATTTACTGAACACTTACTACATGACAAAGGCTATTCTAGGACTTTAGAGGGCTATAGTTGTGGACAAAAGTACCTGCACTAATGGAGTCTATAGTCTCCTTGAGGGTATCAACAACTGAAATAATACCAACAATTTAAATACTAATCATTAGAGGTGGACTAAAAAAAAAATACAGCAGGAGAGGAGGGTAGGGAAGGTGGGAAAGAAGGGCCAAAATGACTCCAGGAAAGGGGAGACACCTGAGAAGGTAGATTAAGAACAAAGACCTAGGAAGAAGTAAGGAGATGAACCCTGAGAATTATTGGGGAAGAAGGTTTCCAGGATGCATATCAAAGGCCAAGGCCTGGAGGGGAGAGGCTGCCTGTTAAAGAGCAGTATGAAGGGCAGTGTAGCCAGAGTAAAGAGGGGGAGGTCAGAGGGGATCATATACATGGTGGGACCAGGCCCAGCACACATAGCACATGTATAAACTGAGGCTTATTCCAACAGTGGAGCTGCTAAAAATAACATAATGTGACTCATATTTTCATAGAACCATGCGGGAGGAGTGTTGTGAGGACAGTAGAACCTGTGAAGAGGATGTTGTATTAATCTCAGTGATGACTTGGGTCAGAGAGGAAACATGGAGGTACAGATGGGGTCAGATTCTACCAAGTGGTGCCCACAAGATTTGCTGATGGGCTGGGAATGTGGCTTAGTGGTAGAATGCTTACCCAGCGTGCATGAAGCCCTAGGTTGGATTCCTCAATACCACATACACAGTAAATGCGAGAAGTGGCATTGTGGCCCAAGTGATAGAGTGCTAGCCTTGAGCAAAAGAAAGGACAGTGTCCAGGCCGAGTTCAATCCCCAGGACTGGAAAAAGAAAAAGAAAAAGATTTGCTGATGGGTTAGAAGTGAGATTTAAAAAGAGGAGTGGATCTAGGTGCTGGTGGCTCACGCCTGTAATCCTAATTACTCAGAGGGCTGCGATCTGAGGATCACAGTTCAAAGTCAGCCCAGGCAGGAAAGTCTGTGAGACTCTTATCTCCAATTAACCACCAGAAAACCAGATGTGGTGCTGGGGCTCAAGTGGTAGAGCGCTTGCTTTGAGTTGCATTGCTCAGAGACAGTTCCAGACCTAGAGTTCAAGCCCCAAGACTGACAAAAACCAAAACCAAAAACAAAAAAAAAACTACCAGGAGTGGAACTGCAGGGAAATGGATGGTCATAAGTACAAACAGCACGTTTTCTCTCATATACAGAAGCTAGATCTAAAATACACCAGGACATGATAAATTACAGAGGACTCTAGGCATTCACACACAGTGAGACTAAGGGAAAATACTCTTAGGGGAGGAACACAAAGGCACACTACCTTTGTGCCTCTGATCATATACAGTATTTATCAAATGAACTCCAGGAAATGGAAATAAGAGCTTTTTGTCTTTGTTGCTGTTTTTGTTTTCGTTCTGTTTTGTTTATCTATCTTTGGGAGGGTAGAGGGAGCATAGAAACGGAGGGACAAGGTGAACAAATGCAGCAGTGATACTCACTAGACCCTATTGTTGAAAATGAACTATACAACTTGTGGATGGAGATGGGAGGGAAAAACTGGGAGGGAGGGAGGGAAGAGGGACACTGTCCAAAAAGAAATGTACTTAACTCCTGAATTCTGTAACTATAACCCCTCTGTACATTACGTTTATTATAATAATAATGGTAATAATAATCACAGGAATGGAGGACTCCCAGGATTTGGGTCTGAGCAGCTGGGAAGGTAGAATTGTCATTTTCTGAATTGTAAAAGCCTGAAGGCAGAGGGCATTTAGAAGAATGTAAGGACCTAGTTTTGGACATGTCAAGCATGAAGTTCCTTTTGGATAGTCACCTGGAGAGGCCCACAGACACATGGAGATGTGAGTCGAGAGTTCAGAGGATGAGGCAGAAATAAAGAATTTAATATAGCTCTTTTTCTGGTGGTGGTGGTACTGGAATGGTACAGGGCCTCACACTTACTCAGCAGGAGCTCTACCCACTTGAGCCACATTCCCAATCCTTTTTGCTTTATTACTGAGCTAGTGTCTTCCTTTTTTGCTTAGGCCATCCTGGACCAGGATCCTCCTTATTACACTTTCTGCCATAGCCGTGATGACAGGCATGGACCACTATGTCCAGCTTTTTCTGTTGTGATAGGATCTTAGGAACTTTTTTTCGCCAAGGCTGGCTTCAAATCAGAATCCTCCCATTCTCTGCCTCTTGAGTAGCTTGGATTATAGTCATATGCTATCATGTCCAACCTTTTCATTTTTTTTTTTTGAGAGAGAGGCTCTCCCTATGTAGCCCAAGGCTTGGAAGCCCGGAACTTGATTGTTCGCCCAGGTAATTTCACAGCCGGGATTACAGGTGTGCATCACAGTGGGCAGCAGGACATAGCTCTTGAATGCCATGCTATAGGATGAGATCCTCAAGAGGGTGGCTGTGAGTAGGGAACGCTCTCCAAGGACAGAACCACATTTAGTAGCTCAGGAAAGGTGAGTAAGGACTCACATGCACAACAGAAGGGGTTTCAAAAAGAATAGACAATGTACTATGATAAATCAAATAATACACGGACAGAGAGCTGACAACGGGAGCGACCTGAATCCTGGTCATGTCAGGTGAAGCAGAATGGCTTCTGGAAGAATACTTGAATACAAGAAAGAAAAACTGGGGATAGAGGTGTGTCTTCAGTGGTAGAGCACCTGCCTAGCAAGGGTGTGGCCCGTGGTTCAAGCTTCATTACCACTGAAAAAAGAAAAGAGACAGAAAGGAAAGCTGAAGCCTTGGATTAGGAGACTTGTGACAAGCAGCAGCAGGATGGTTGGAAACAAAGAGACCAGGGTTGAGGGATCATAAGAGCAACTCTTTCTCCCTTCATTTTCCTCAAATACAAAATTCAGAGCACAAAGCAGGCTCGTCCATGACAACTGTAAACAGTAACTAAATGTTGCTGATGCTGGCCCAGCCTGGTTGCCAATTTCATTCCTGACTCCCATCAGCTAGTTTTCTGCCTGTTTCTAGAGTCACATCCAGTTATTACCATTTTTTTTTCTTAGTTGTGTATAGTAGCCTTAGGACAAAAGTCTTGGGTTGCTGAGCAAGTCCCAGTTTCAAACCAAGAACTGCCCTTCCCAGATGGGAAGTCTTAAAGAGCAAGACAGGGCTGCTGCCCTCATAGACAGGTAACCAATAAGCATATAAGTAGGCAGGCAGATCATTTCCGATGTGAACCAGCTCTATAAAGAGCTCTATAAAGACAAAATGAGCCTAAGAGACAGGATAAACGTGGCAAGACTCCTTCCCCAGTCCTGGGGCTTTAACTCAGGGCCTGGGCACTGTCCCTGAGCTGCTTTTTGCTCAAGGCTAGCACTCTACCACTTGAGCCACAGCGCCACTTCCGGCTTTTTCTGTGTATATGGTACTAAGGAACCAAACCCAGGGCCTCATGCATGCTAGGCAAGCACTCTACCACTAAGCCACATTCCCAGCCCTAATCAGCTAGTTCTCTAGAAGGTTCCCACTCTGTTGCTCTCAGGCTTCCCTAATGGCTCCTGCAGTATATGTAACTTAAAAATTTTTTTTTATTATAAAGGTGATGTACAGAAGGGGTACAGTTACATAAATAAGGTAAAGAGTACATTTGTTTTTGGATAATATCACGCCTTCTCTCACTCTTCAGTATTTACACTCTTGGAAGAAAACAAAAACCTAGGGCTGGCTAGGTCGAGCCAAAGGAAAATTCTCTCCCTTCTCTCTCCAGTGTTTACCATGATTTTTTTTTAAACCTCTATGATTATAAAGGCATATATTTTCACTGATAGAGATTTGGCAAATGCTGAGAACAGAAGACATCAACAACAACAGAGAAAAACATGAAAGTTGTAAACAGTTCTACTACAGATAACACATTCTCTAAGATGTGTCTGCCCAGGCTGGCTTCAAACTTCGATCCTAAGATCCCAACCTCCTGAATAGTTAGGTTTACAGGATTACAATTTTCTTTTCTTTTTTTTTTTTTGGGTCCGGTCGTGGGGCCTGAACTCTGGGCCTGGGCGCTGTCCCTCAGCTCCTCAGCTCAAGCTAGCGCTCTACCACTTGAGCCACAGCGCCACTTCTGGCTTTTATCTCTTCGCTTATGTGGTGCTGAGGAATCGAACCCAAGGCCTCAGGCATGCAAGGCAAGTGCTCTACCACTGAGCCACCTTCCCAGCCCCACAATTTTCTTTTTGTGAATGAGCTCATGTATGTTGTATTTTGTGACCTAAATTTTGACTAAGTCTATTATACTTTTCGATCACTAATTTTCTTCTTCATAGCAATTTTTAAATGGCTGTGTAGTATTTTATTACTTTCAGATTTTCACAAAAGTTTATTTAATCCCCAAGCAATTGGCCCTTTAAATTGCTTCTGTGATTGCTATTATGACTAAAAGTTCTAGTGCACATTTTTTTCTTTCCTCTGTGGGGGTAGAGGTTGCAAATCTCTATTTCCTGGAATTAAAGGAAAGTGTCTCTGATCAGTGGCGATGCCACAGGTCTCACAGCAGCAAGAGGCAGCCTGAGGCCAAGGGTGAGAGAGGACAGGAACTGAGCTTCTAACACAGGGAGCCTCAGACAGGAGGCTAATTTAATGCCAGGACTGTCTGACCCTGTCCTTTCCTAAAACCCTTGAGGGCTTCACCAGTAGGAAAACAATAGGCCACTCCCAAACTCCAGAGAAATCCCAGGGGATTCCCCACCGCACCAGGAAGTGTCCCTTTCTGACCCCAAAGACCACCCCCATCCCCTTGGGAAAATCCCCTTGGAAAAGCTCCTCCCTCCCTGGGGAAAGTATCTAAATGGTCGGACATGGTTTCGGGGTCAAGGCTGCCTGGGGAATTCTCTAGAAACAGGGCTCTACTGAAATACCAGCTCATGATTGCTCACAAATCTTCAATTCCCCCAAGGGGCTGCCAGGGACAGTCAGGACATGAATGGAGTATCCTGAGGTTAAGCAAGCTCTAGAGAGTGGGGTGGGAAAAAGCACAAACCCTGCAGGCCATCAGGTCTAGGTTCAAGTCCAGGCGTGGACATGTTCCAGCTTATTTGGGGAAAGTGACCATCTGTGGAATGTATGCAAGAGCCACAAGGGAAAGACTTGATGTTTTTGTGTTTTTGTTTTTTGTCAGTCATGGGGCTTGAGCTCTGGGCCTGGGTGCTGTCCCTCAGCTCTTCAGCTCAAGGCTAGTGCTCTACCAATTGAGCCATGGCACCACTTCCAGCCTTTTCTGCTTAAGTGGTGCGGAGGAATGGAACCCAGGGCCTCGTGCATGCAAGGCAAGCGCTCTACCACTGAGCCACCTACCTTCCCAGCCCTGGTGTGTTTTATTTATAGCTAGATCTGTAACAGTCCACAGTAGTAGGTGCTCAGCCAATACGGTTCCAGGTCAGTGCAGGGTGTGTTCTGAGCCTTAGGAATGTTAACTCCCACTGCACAGGCTTGTGACTGAATAAAACATGAGTAAAATACATGGGTGTCTAGGATACAACCAACACTAGAGTCAGAAGCTCTGGAGGGCTGCTTCTATTAAGCCCATGCCACCACTGCCCAGTCAGGAAGTTTACTCTTATTACTCCATTTACAACCACACCCAAACACACGCAGTACAGAAGGCTCCATGTTTGTATGTGTGTGTGTGCGTGTGTGTACATATATACACACGCAAACACACATGTGTGTCCTAGTCCAAATCCCACCTCCTCATGAGGCTTAAGGACAAGAAGTGTGCTTCTGAAGATCGCTATGCTGTAACAAACAAGGTCATTATTTCCACTGTGCAAATGGGGAAACTGAAGCTTAGAAAGGTTAGGTGCCTTGACCATTTGTCCCAGCTGATGGAGCACAGATCGGAGCCTGGTTCTGATTCCTGGGTGTGTGCAATTTTCTTTCAAAAAGGAATGGGGGAGAGAAAAGATGGCAGGCCCAAGCCCAGATGGATGACTCCTTGGGGAGTCAACAAGGTCATCATTTTACCTGAGCCCCACCTCATCTCCTGTGGATCTTTCATGTATGTATGCAGCAGCGGAGACTCCCAGAGGCCTTGAGTTCCTGGCCAGGGTGGGACAGGCTCATGCCAGTGGGAGGAGGCTGTCTCTACCAAGTGCCAGCCCTGTGAGCAAGAGGACTGAGATCCTCAGTGTGGGGTGAATTGGTATTGCTCCAGCATTGGGCATGGACACTACAGGGAACCTGCTCAGGAGATAGCCCATCTCCCCACCAAACCACAAGTGTCATGTGACTCCAGGACCCCAGTGTGCCTGGGGTAGAGAAGGATGAATGATGGAGAGACTCCAGCATCAGGCAGCGAGGGCAAGGGGGAAACTAGCCCTAAACCAGGAATGTGGAGAGAGGGAACAAGGAACCCCTATTAGACTTGTTTCTGGAGGGCAGAGTTCCATGACTAATTCATCTTCATGTCTCTACCACACACAGTAGATTATTTTGCAGGGAACTGAACTATATAGTAAGTGTGGTTTACTAGCCGTCAGTATGCAGGATGACAGATGGCATCTACTTTGCATGCCTTTGCCCTGGGGCAAGGGCCAGCCCCATTGGTTTATTGTGTCCTGACTGGAATGGCCCTGGTGAGAATCAGTGACCCTTCTGCTGAGCATCCACAGGACAAGCCTCCCTTCCCAGGCCCTTTCTTCATCAAAGAGGGACTCCCTGGTTTCCGATGCTTCTCAAGCAACAGCAATGGACTGGGTGAGTTGTATAACATCCTTGTCTATGGAAGTCTGGGAGCTCACTAGCCCAAGCAAAAGAACAATGCAGGCCAATTATTTCCTTTTTTTTTTTTCAGGTCTGAGACTGGCACTTGAACTTGGTACCTGATGTTTTTACTCTGTGGCGGTGCTCTACCAACTGAGCTATGCCTCCAAGTGCAATTATCTCCTTATTGAGATTAAGACTGCTGTTTTTTAATTCTATTGTTTTCATAAATGATTACACTAGCTGATTCCTTTCCATCCACCATCCCTATACGTGCTTACTTTGCATGGCTACACATAATCCTGAAGCTGCATATGGAAAGAAATGCTCTGCTTCAACATGCGTGTATGGAGGAGGGGGGAAGGATGTCTTGCTATGTATCCCAGACTGGCTTTAAATTTACTTATGCATACTGGAATCTCTGGGATACTGCAAAGGCTTTGTTGAGAGGAAAGTCCATAGCTCTAAGTATGCACATAAAGAAAACAGAAACATTGCCCATGTAATTGTAATCCCTCTGTATGGTATTTTCACAATAAAAAAAAAAGAAAACAGAAACAGTGCAAGTAAATAACTTCATGATGCATCTAAAGCTACTTGAAAAACAGGAACAAACCAAACCCCCAAACCTCTAAAATTAGCCTGTGAGAAAGACTAATAGTCTGTAACCTGTCCATAATAAACATGTTAGTTACTAAAATGCAAAAAAAAATTACCATGCAGTCCATCCTAGCCTCTTAACTCGCAATCTTTCTGTTTTAGTGTTCCAAGTGCAGGGATCACAGGTGTGTACCCCCCTGCCCAATTCAATCCTTGCTTGTCTGTGGTGTAAAACCTTGTCCCACTGGGCAAGTGTGCTATGTGGGGTCAGCAGAACTTGTCTCTATAAAGCCAAACTATGAGTTTATCACCTGCTCATCTACATAGTTTTAAGCTTCAGGCTGATGGTTTTGGAGACCAAGGACTTAGAACTTCCCTAGAAACTAAGTCAATAAATCATGTCCACCCCTAATGGCCCGAAGTTGGGTCTATAAAATCATTCTTGAACCCCTCAATTGACAGCCAAAGGCCTATAGATTATGAGCCATCCCCTCCGTTCATCGCCCTCATCCTTTCATTTCACACTTCACTTACTTGGCCTGAGGTAATAGTTGCTGGGAGCAGGTGATTTTGGCATAGTGCCCTGATAACTTCATGAACTGAATGAATTAATTATTGCCTGGCAGTACAGGGGCTTGGATTCCGGGCCTTCAGCTCTCAAGTGGCGTTTTCCACTCAAGGCTGGTGCTCTACTTGAGCCACACCCCCTACTTCCAGCTTTTTGTTGGTCAATTGGAAATAAGAGTCTCACAAACTCTCCTACCTGCCCTGGCCTCAAACTGTGCTCCTCAGATTTCAGCCTCTTGAGTAGCTAGGTACAGACATGTGTCACTGGCATTGGCAAATGCTCCACTTGGAAGTCATAGGCCTTTTCATCTCTGGCTATCTCCTGCTTAAATAATCTTCATCTGACTTAACATCAAGAAGTCCAGCGAACAAAAACCAATATAAACAACACAACGAAGTGAAGGTGTGATTTTTTTTTTTTTTTTTTGGGTCAGGTTGTGGGACCTGAACTCTGGGCCTGGGCACTGTCCCTCAGCTCTTCAGCTCAAGGCCAGCGCTCAACCACTTGAGCCACAGCGCCACTTCCGGTTTTTTTCTTTTTGCTTATGTGGTGCTGAGGAATTGAACCCAGGGCCTCAGGCATGCAGGGCAAGCGCTCTACCACTGAGCCACCTTCCCAGCCCCGTGAAGGTGTGATTATCAGTGTGATTTAGTGCAAAGCTGGGCCTTGTTGGGTGATGTGGGGTAGATGGGAAGTGAGTCTCAATAGCTCAGCAGCCATATGCAGATGTCTGGTTTACATCAGATGCTGTGCCGGCTGGTGGCAACGGCTCTAGCAGGGGTGGAGAAGTGATTACTATTTTTTTTGGCCTAGGTTCATTTGGGTATTTATAACCTCATTTGTGAGCCACACAAAATCATCAATGGGTAGCTGGGCTTTGGGCAGTGGATGAGCATATGTTGGTCCCACAAGAACCAAATGATTCTGAGGACATGGGCTGGATATGCCTCACCCCTATTGGGGTGGGGGTGGGGGGGACTGTGGTTGACTGACTTAAGCAATGGGTCACCATTTTCCCCATGTGTTAAACTAAGTCCATCCCCACACTCAAGCTGTGCAAACTCTCTTTAGCCAGGCTCAGCTCCTCTGTGTCAGGGCCTGCAAAGACAACAGTGCTGACATTTGTCCAGCTGGCTCTCAGAGGAAAAATTCTCCCCTCCTCGAGTCATCACGCAGACAGCAGGAGCGTCGTCTAACAAAAGCGCTGGCCTACAAGTGACTGCTACACTCGTTTCGCGAGACTGCATCACTTCCAAAATCCCCCGCTGATGCTTGTGCGTGAACGCTGGATCCTAAAACTTCCCCTATGTTTCCCCTAGCTTGAAAAAAGAAAAAATAATTCCCTGGGAATCACATGCTATGAAGTAAAACTGACTTCCCCATAGAAAATAAAAGAGACTTTGAACTCAAGGTTATGAAAGGTGGCTAGCAGGCCCTGTCACTCCGCTGAGAGGATTTCAACCCAGCAGACGGTACAAGCTGCCACCTGCCCCCTCCAGCAGAAAGCCAGCCCCTATGTGCCCAGCTGGTTTTCTTCTCACCCACACTCATGCTATATATGCTGGAGCAGCACACTTGTCCCAACATGGTAGCTGGGTGTCACTGCTGAAGGAAGGACACCTTTCCTCTAGAACAGCCAGCAACCAGAGTTAGTAAGAGACACTCATGAATGATGTTGTCATATGACTGGTCTTGGTTAAAACCACTAAGTGATCTCTAGTGGTACCCAGGATCCCTGGCTGCCTCTGTCCGCCCCCCCTCAACTGCCACCTTCTTTTTTTTTGGGGGGGGGTCCGGTCGTGGGACCTGAACTCTGGGCCTGGGTGCTGTCCCTCAGCTCTTCAGCTCAAGGCTAGCACTCTACCACTTGAGCCACAGCACCACTTCCGGCTTTTTTCTTTTTGCTTATATGGTGCTGAGGAATCGAACTCAGGGCCTCAGGCATGCAAGGCAAGCGCTCTACCACTGAGCCACCTTCCCAGCAACTGCCACCTTCTTGATTCACCCCTCTCACAAGAACTCAGGACCCCCGGCTGAGCCAAAGGAGCCCTTGAAACCTGAAAATGGTGCCCAAAAGTCTTGATGATTGTGCATTTCTAGGGAAATGCTTCATTCACTCCATGAGACTCTGGAAGGGATGTGTGACCTCTAACAGACTAGGAACTGCTAGACCCAGACCTCTTTAAATAGAAGTACATCAGTTCTATAGCCTTAATTTGTACTAGTGAGCTAACTGCATTTCCAACAACAAAAAAGACATCTGGGGAAGGAGAAAGCTTAAATAAAAGTGTTTGTGTGTGTGCCAGTACCTGGCTTGAACCCAGGGCCTTATGTTCTTGCTTGTCTTTTTCACTCAAGGCTAGGCCCTCTACCACTTGAGCCACACCTCTACTTCCACCTTTTTTGCTGGCTAACTAGAGAAAAGAATCTTCCAGATTTGTCTACCAGGCTGACTTCGAAGGATCCTCTGATCTCAGCCTCCTGAGTAGCTAGGATTAGAGGTACCCAGCTAAAAACATATTTCTAATTACAAAACTGAGGTACAGTTAAGTAGAGAAGGATGACATTAAGCTATTCTCCTGCTTCTCTCCCCTTACGTAAGACCAAGGCCACTGGAATGGTGACAGGAGTTGGTGACTAGGAATTGTACAGATGATCCTGAAACTCTCAGGCCCACCAATGCTGCCAAGACCATAGAAGAGAACAGAAAGTTCCAGCTGTGACTTATTGCTGCCCAGGAACCTTGCTTCCATCATGTCAGCTTGCCAGATGGGAACAATGTGCTTGGAGCACAGGGTCCCTCCCCCAAAGGGCCAAGCCCCCAGGAGAGCTAGGCTCCTCTCTGGGCTCCAGATCTGTCCTAGTGACAAGACACAGCTGCCTGTAGGAGTGGCAGTCTAGGGCCTCCTCCCCCTCCCTCTCACTGCATTTCCCTCTCCCCGAGCTGGGCCCTCCTTTCCTCCCAAGCACTCCCTAGAAACCAGCGCCTGCCTCCACTGAGTCAGGAGGAAGTGATTCTGTAAGGCCTCCTAGGGACTTCCAGGGTTGGTTCAGGGCACCAGACTGTTAAATAATTGGGATTTTTCCTCCCAGTGTTTTCAGAGACTGTTTAAAAAGATAGAACCCTCTAAATTGTTTATGTAACCCTTGGGAAATCTCAACAGATATGGTTCCCTATTCATAATTGTGGCTAGGACTTAAAAGTGGAAGGGTTATTGTTAAAATCAGAGATTGTCACGTTATAGTTGCATGCCTGCATCAAGGAGCTCAGTCATTTGCACTAATTCAGGATGTTTCTTTTTATTCTATTTCCCTCTTTTCTGGTTTTCCTTTTCCTTGGTGTCCCCTGCTGTGCATCATATACTTCTGACAGGTTCTGGGAAACTGAGAACTGACTCTTTTTACGAGGAGACCAGAATCTGCTCAGAACCCAGGCCTGAAGTAGAGATTATTAGAATGACTGGGTAATAGTAAATGCTAAGACTCACTTAGCAGCTCCATAGTATTCTGTTCTTACTGATACTCCATTTCCACATCTGTGGGGTCTTCTCTGTCTCCAGGTAGTCCTCCTTGGAGGTAAACAGAGCACTAGGTCTATTATTTAGGGTTAAATTTTTAGATCTATTCCCTGTTGCCACAAACCCCAATTACAGGAGGAATACAATGCTCTTGGCGGGTGAGGGAAGGGGCTCAGTTTCCATATGATGGTGAGATCTAGACTTCTTTCTAGAATCATCCTGAGGTCTCCATTACTCAGTAGTGGGAATTCACCTAAACCACAGCTCTTATAGGAAAACATAGTGTTCTACATTCAAAAGGTTGTTCTTTGGGTTAACATAGTAGTTTGAACCCAGATCGATCGATCATTCTTTTTTTTTTTTCTTTTGTCAATTGTGGGGCAGCTTGAACTCTGGGCCTGGATACTGTCACTCAGCTCTTCAGCTCAAGCTGAAGCCACAATGCCACTTCCACTTTTCTGGTTGTTAATTGGCGATGAGTCTCATGGACTTTTGTGCCCATGCTGGCTTTGAACCGCGATCCTCAGATCTCAGCCTTTTGAGTAGCTAGGCTTACAGGCATGAACCACTGGCACCCAGCTGCCCCTGATCTTTCTAGAGAAAAAGAATCTGATGAGAGACAGGCCTCTACCATATACACAATTTGATAACACCTGAGACACAACTCCCAAAGATGAGTCTGTGGCCCTGCAGATAAGAACCCCTAGCCACGGCTCCTTCAAAGACTCTAAGAATCCCTAGTTGTTGTTAAGGCAATGCCAACAGCTAAGTTCCTAGCCCTAGAGCTTCCATACTTCTATCTGGGCTGTAAAATCCTGTTAGGGAAGGCAGAAGCACACAGCCTTCATACCTGGGAAGAATGATGCAGCCACCTTAGGTCTAGCCTCCTACTAAGGGATGGAGGCCAAGAGAGTGATCAGAATCTCCGGTGAGAATCTGTTGAGACACCCTCCTCATCTCTACCACCAAGCCTTGATGTCTCTTCTCATTATACCTAGTCCATAAACCTGTGGGTACAACATCCCCACAGGTCCCCTCCCAAGGAAGTTCTTTAACAGGTAGGTGTGAAAAAAAAGGAAGAAGAAAAAAAAATCCCATTTCCATCTCCCAATGAACCTCTAATCAGAACATGGTTACTCATCTGCCCTCAGCATCTCCTTACATCATAAGGAATGGGATGGAGAAATGTAAAATCTCAACTCACTAAAATGTGAGTTAAAAAGGGAAAGAGGCTGGGAAGGTGGCTCAGTGGTAGAGTGTTTGCCTTGTATGCATGAGGCCCTGGGTTCGATTCCTCAGCACCACATAAGCAGAAAATCCTGGAAGTAGTACTGTGGCTCAAATGGTAGAGTGCTAGCCTTGAGCAAAAAGAAGCTCAGGGACAGTGCCCAGGCCCAGAGTTCAAGCCCCACGGACGACCAAAAAACAAGGAAAAGAGTCCTAAAAGTACCCACCTGTTGATCGGAAAAAAAATAAAGATTACTGAAAGAAAATTAAAAAAAACAACAACAACACCTTTTACGACTGTCCCACTCATAGGAAAACAGAAACAGAAGAAGATATCCTGCAGTCTTAAATTTCCAGTACAGCCCACACTGGGTGATCCCCAGCCACCCTTCACCCCACCTTACTTGTCCATATGAGGTACTGTCTATACAAGCTCCACCCACGTGAGGGCCTGCCCTGAAGAGGCCCCTCCCATACAAAGGTCTGTCCCCTATGAGGTCCTGGACAATCCAACAAACATGTTTGGCCAGACCATGTATTTCCAATCCATTGCAGCAGCTAGAATCCTGCAACCTCAAGGCCTTTGAGGAGGAGCAGGGACATAGCTCAGGCAGCATTTACTGTGAGCCTATACTGTGTTAAGTTGTCCTCTTAGAAGGAGTAAGCTGAGCTACTTTAATCTGGGAAATTCCTACAAATGATACCATAGGACCAAGGACCAAATAATTCTGCACAGAGGAGGTTACAATTAAAAGTGGTCTTGAAAGGGTGACACTGTCCAAAAAGAAATGCATTCATTACCTCACTTATGAAACTGTAACCCTTCTGTACATCACCTTTATAATAAAAATTTTAAAAGGGGGGAGGGCTGGGACTGTGGCTTAGTGGTAGAGTGCTTGCCTAGCATGCATGAAGGCCTGTGTTCAATCCCTCAGTACCACATAGAAAAAGCCAGAATGGCACTGTGGCTCAAGTGGTAAGAGTGCTAGCCTTGAGCAAAAAGCAGCTCAGGGACAGTGCTGACAGTGTTATAAGGTGCTTCCCCCAGCATGAAGACAAGATGCCAGACCCTACAATCTACCATGTGGCCAATATGGCACCAGTCAGACCTGGCCTCCTTACTTCATTAGGACCAGCAAAATAAACAAACAAAAAACACAAGTGGCTTTGAAAAACATATTAGGTATGGATGGGAAGAAGTAGCATTCCAGGCACAAAAGGCTGAATGAGCCAAGGCTGGGTTTGGATAGTTGGTCATTACTACAGGCATGCAGGTAGACCAGTGACACTAGAGTGGAGGAATCTAGAAGCAGAGAAAGGAGAGACAAGACGAAAAGGCAGGCAAGGCTGCGGTTCCTGGCAGCCATGAATACTGTTTCAGAGAATTTGTTGCACACAGCTGCAGGATCTATTACTATACCATTTAAGTCAAGGCCATGTTGTCTAGTGGGCAGCTCCCAGTCAACAGTAAAAGCTGACAAAAAGGTAGGGTCGATGTCCATTTTCTGCCCAGAGTGGAGCTCCTCTACTGAGGAGCTTGTGGGACTTGAACTTGGGCCTGGGCGCTGTCCCTCAGCTCTTCATCTCAAAGCAAGCATTCTACCACTTCAGCCACAGTGCCACTTCCAGCTTTCCGGTGGTTCATTGGAGATAAGAGTCTCACGGACTTTCCTGCCCAGGCTGGCTTTGATCCATGATCCCCAGATCTCAGCCCCCTGGGTAGCTGGGATTACAGGCATGAGCCATTGGCTCATTTCTACTGAGAAATCTTTGGCCAGAGTTTTATGTTGGAATGGTGGAGATATTCTGGAAGTTGCAGACATTCTGGGTTCCTACCTCTCTTTCCTTCCCCTCTGTTGTTCATAAGTGTTAGCCTTTCTTCTCCCTCCAAACAACAAATCTCTTACAGTTCCGGTCATACTGATGCCTGCTTCCCAGAAGACCCAAATTAGCTGAGAAGCAGCCAGGATGAATGGTCAGGACTTATTGGGAGACAACACTGACTTATTCTAAACAGAGAAAGCTGTAATTAAATCTTATCATATCTGAGTTTTATAAAAGTAATTAGCAGAGGGGTTTAAGAATGAACTAGGAGGAGAGAATGTGCAATGAAAGAACCATTTATAAAAATACTGTAGCTGGGAGACAAGGGCTCACACCTGTAATCCTAGCTACTCAGGAGGCTGAAATCTGAGGATCACGGTTCAAAGCCAGCCAGGGTAGGAAAGTCTGTGAGATTCTTATCTCCAATAAACTACTCAGAAAAAGCCAGACAGCCAGGGTAGGAAAGTCTGTGAGATTCTTATCTCCAATAAACTACTCAGAAAAAGCCAGAAGTAGCACTGTGGCTTATGTGGTAAAGTGCTAGCCTTGAGCACAAAGAAGCTCAGGGACAGTGCTGAGGCCCTGAGTTCAAGCCCTAGGACTGGCAAAAAAAAAAAATGTATTTTTTTGGTTCAAGGTTTTGACAAGGAACAACCAAAAGGATGTACAAGTTAGTATGTGCATATAACTTAACAACCTCAATTTTAGGAGTCCAGTTTATACAAATTTTAGCACAAATGTGTAAGAGAATAAGGATGAGGATGCTTCCAGTAGCTTATACATATATTAGCGGGATACTGAAAAACTTTAGATTCATTTACAAAGGAGAAGATGAAATAATGATACAGTCACACAACAGAATACATACCAAACAGCATTTAAAAAGTACATATAGCCCAGATGCCCTTCAGTAGATGAATGGATCAAGAAAACGTGGTATATATACACAATGGAAATCTATGCCTCCATCAGAAAGAATGACATCGCCCCATTTGTTAGGAAATGGAAAGTCTTGGAAAAAATTATATTAAGTGAAGCCAGGCCCAAAGAAACATATGTCTGGATCAGACAAGGTCAGATAAGATGATGTTAAGCGAAATGAACCCCAAGTTAGGGACACAAGTGGTTTTTTCTTTCTTGCTATTGTTTCTAACATATTTATAAGGTACCATGTGATTTTTTTTGTTGCTTTGTATGTCCCTCCCCCATGGTATAACATGTTTTCACTATATTTGATGTTGGTATAATTTGGGGAGGGAAAGGGAAAAAAACAATTTGTTTAAATAGGGATATAGGTTGACCCATTGCAACAATGAGATGTACAAGATGCTATGTTGAAAAACGAACTTCACAATTTAGGTGGGGCGAGAGGGTGGGGGAAGTGTAGTTGAGGAGATGGGAGGAAAGGGATGGTAGGGGAAAAACAAAGGAGGAGGTAACAATGCTGGATAAGAAATGTACTCATTACAGGGCTGGGAAGGTGGCTCAGTGATAGAGCACCTGCCTTGCATGTATGAGGCCCTGGGTTAGATTCCTCAGCACCACATAAGCAAAAAAGAAAAAAGCCGGAAGTGGCACTGTGGCTCAAGTGGTAGAGCGCTAGCCTTGAGCTGAAGAGCTGAGGGACAGCGCCCAGGCCCAGAGTTCAGGCCCCATGACCGGACCCCCCCCAAAAAAAAAAAAAGAAAGAAAGAAACTCATTACCTTGCTCATGTAACTATGACCCGTCTATATTTTCACAATAAAAAACATTAAAAAAGAGAGAAAGAAAAAAGTACATATAGGCCAGGTGCTGGTGGCTCACACCTGTAATCCTATCTACTCAAGAGGCTTAGATCTAAGGATTGTGGTTCAAAGCCAACCCTGGCAGGAAAATTCATGAGACTCCTATCTCCAATTAATTACCAAAAAAGCCAGAAGTGAAGCTGTGGCTCAAGTGGTAGTGAAGGATTGACCCCACCCTATTGTCCCAGGCCTGTGCAGACTACCAGGCAAAATCCCAGGTATGTGTGAACTTGTTTGAAGTGCAGGCAGGGCCATCCACCTAAGCCCAGCTGTAAACATCCCATTGTGGGCCCAACTGAAAGGCCCCCACCTTCCTAGACCTAGTGGCTTTCTCATTAACCTCTGCCTCCTTGCTCAGACCTTCGATAAAAACCCAGATCCTGTCCCAACTCTTTGACACAACCTCCAAACCTGCCCCTCGCTGTTCCTTAATAAACAGTCCTTGCCTGTTGATGATCAAGTCCAGCATATTCCTTTTCCATTCTCCTCCATTTTCCTAATAGGTAGAGCACTAGAGCATTAGTTTGAGGGGAAAATAAAGCTCAGGGACAGCACCTAGGCCCTGAATTCAAGTCCCAGAACCGGCGCATGCACAGACACACATGTGTATACACACACACACACACACACACACACAAACATGCATACAGTAAGCGTGCTTTATTCACAAAGTTACTACATATGGTTTGACCAAGCATAATCAACAGTAAATCAATTTTTAAACTTGAAAGAACTTGAATTGACACCCCTTTGCATAACTTAAGTATATGTGTGTGTGCACATATGTGTATATATATATAGATATACATATACATATATATACATACATACATATATATTTGGGATCTTCCAGAATTTTTCCAGCCCCAAATCTTTTTTTATTTTTATTTTTTTATTGTGAAAATACTGTACAGAGAGGTTACAATTACATGGGCAAGATAGTGAGTACATTTCTTATCAAGCATTGCAGCCTCCTCCTTTGTTTGCCCTTCCCATCCCTTCCCATCCTCCCCCCGCCCCAGTTATAAAGTTCATTTTCGACATGACAACTTGTACTTCTTCCAGCCCCAAATCTTAACCTAAATATGAGCGCCCACTCCCCCACCCTCTCAGGTGTTAGGCGCGAGAGAAAGGTCAGCAGGCTCAAACAAAACTCGCCCAAATTTTTGAACTTGTAAGCCTGTCCCCCTACCCTTTAAACCCTCCAGCTATCTGGGACCCTGCTCCCATCCATTACTCTTAAATTATTTAAGTCTCTTCATCCCAAACCCCATTCTGCCATGTGTCTCTTGACTATCCTCAGGTCACCATGGTGTCATCCCTTTTCAACTTTGTTCAAGTCATTCTCTGCTCTTCCTTTATTCTAATACCCTCATGACAGTTTCCTAACAGCTGTCCCTGAGCTTTTTTTGTTCACAGCTCTACCTTTTTGGTGCTTAATTGGAAATAAAGAGTCTCATGGACTTTCCTGTTTCGACTGGCTTTGAAGTGAGGAGACTGAGTCTAGGTAATGTCACCTTGTTCTCACAGACATCCTGGTGCCTTGCTGGGTGGAGGGAACTCTCCACCCAGCACTGAAAAGCCGAAAGGTGAGAGAGGCCATTCACTGAATTGCTGATGCCTAGGGTCCAGGTGAGCTAGGAAGCCAGGCACCAATGGCTCACACCTGAATCCTAGCAACTCAGGAGGCTGAGATCTGAGGATTGAGGTTCAAAGCTAGCCATAGTACCTGTGAAACTCTAATCTCAAACTAACCACTCAAAAACGGGAAGTGGTGCTGTGGCTCAAAGTGGTAGAGTGCTAGCCTAGAGCAAAAGAGTTTGGGGACAGTGCCAGGCCTTATGTTCAAGCCCCACAACCGACAGAAAAAAAAATGTAAAGAAAGAAAGAAATATTCCTAGCTGGGCGATGGTGGCTCACGCCTATAATCCTAGCTACTCAGTGGCTTGCGAAATCCTAGCTACTCAGTGGGCTGAGATCTGAGGATTGAGGTTCTAAGCCACATGCCCTCCATGAGACTCTTATCTCCAATAAACCACTCAGAAAACCAGAAGTGGCGCTGTAGCTCAAGTGGTAGAGCGCTCGCCTTGAGCTGAGGAGCTGAGGGACAATGCCCAGGCCCAGAGTTCAAGCCCACAATCAACAAAAAAGAAAAACATTCCTCATATATAAAAACATAAATTAATAATGAAAAAATTATTCCAAAAGGGAAACAGGACAGTATTAGTAGAGTTTTTGTTTGCTTATTACATAAAACAGGAAATGGCAGTGGCTTAAGCAAAATGAAAATTTATTTCTCTCTCACACTAAAACTAAACAGAAAAACCCAAATAGTCTGGAAGTTTTCATCCCACATCAGCAAGGGACTTCAGAAGTCATTATCAGGAGGGCTGAGAGGCATGATTCAGTGATATTGCATCCTGAGTTCAAACCCCAGTATCACCAAAAAAAGGTCATCGCCAGGGATGTAGGCTACTTCTAGCCCATCCTACATCATATCTAAAGCGCAGCTCTTATTTTCATGGTCTGTAGAAGGTGCTGGAATGCTATTATGCCTTCACTTAAGAAGGCAGAATGGAGAAAAGAGGGTGGGTAGAGAGCATACCACCTTCTCTAAGAGCCATCTTGGAAGCCCCAGGGGCTGGGAAGATGGCTCAGTGGTAGAGAGCTTGCCTTGCATGCCTGAGCCCCTGGGTTCGATTCCTCAGCACCACATAAGCAAAAAGAAAAAAGCCGGAGGTGGCGCTGTGGCTCAAGTGGTAGAGCGCTAGCCTTGAGCTGAAAAGCTGAGGGACAGCACCCAGGTTTAGAGTTCAGGCCCCACAACCGGACCCAAAAAAAAAAAACATCTTGGAAGCCCCACAGGACAACTTACCTATCAGCGGCCAGTCACAGGACCACACCTAGCTACAGAGCTGCCTGGGAAACAGTTCTGTCACTGGGTTAACAAGGGGCTTGGCTGGCTGAAAACTGACCTTATCACTAGCAAAGAAAGGGGAAATGGATATGAGAAAGCAACGAGCTCTTTCTAACACACATGTGAACAAAATTATCCAAAGAAACACAAATGTAAAAGTGCATTCAAGGGCCAGTTTGCTAATAGTCAATGCATATAAGTAGACCTCCTGGTCTCCTTTCCTGGCCTCCCTTAGCTGTGATCTTGAAGGGCTGGCAAATGCAAGCCACAAGGACAGTCAGAGGTGCCTGCCTTCAATAGTAACCTTGAGACAGGTATTCATGAACTGGGTTCTGGGGTTTAAAAGGTCCTTTGGCTGACTGGGCAGCTGGTGGATGGTCCAATGGTGACTTCCTGGCCATTGTCCCCATCATCTCTCTCTAACCTTGAGTGATGCCAGATTCTGAAAATGCTAGGACACAGAGAAAATTCTGCACCCACGGACTCTTCAAATGATGGTTAGAATTAAATTTTAGGTGTTTTTGAAAGTTCCTTAAAAGAAAACAATAATATCCTTATGCATATTGAATCAGCAGTTTCAGAACTTTTTTTTTTTTAAATACCTCTGAAGCTGGGTGCCAGTGGCTCACGTCTGTAATCCTAGCTACTCAGGAGGCTGAAATCTGAGGATTGCGGTTCAAAGCCAGCCCAGGCAGGAAAGTCCGTGAGATTCTCATCTTCAATAAACCACCCAGAAAACCAGATGTGGAACAGTGGCTCAAGTGGTAGAGCGCTAGCCTTGAGCTGAAGAGCTGAGGAACAGTGTTCAGGCCCAGAGTTCAAACCCCATAACTGACCAAAAAAAAAAAAAAAAGTACCTCTGCCTGACATTTGGGGCATCATGGGTAGGCATGAAGGCTGAAAACAAGGGCCAGTGTTCAGGGAGTGGCAACACACGTCGGGCAAATTCAGGATTTCATTTCAGCTCCCACAGTCTGGTGTGTCAACTCTGTACGCTTCACAACAGAGGCTACAAAGGAGAGCCCAGCAAGGCAGGGACCAAAGGCTTCTCAAATTCACGGGCCTAAGTTAATAGACCCTTTCTCCATCTCAGATGGCCATCAGTCAACTTCTGAAGGTTTGCCTTTAGTACTCATTTCTAGAATTTCCATTTTTCAAAAATGATTGTGGATTGGGAAGGAACATCCCAGGGTCAACAGATCGTTCATGGATTCTGGGGGAGAGAATATTTGGTGTGTGGACAGCACTGTGATGTGATGACAAAACACAAATGTACTTTGGAATCAGGGAATTGGATTTGAGAACTAGCTCTGCTATTTGCCAGCTGTGTACCTTTATAACTTACTGAACTTCTCCAAGCTTCAGGTTTCTGGTCTTCCAATGGGGCTGATATGGGCCTGACCTCATGAAGTTATTGTTCAGTCAGTCTTAGTAGGAAACAGATGGCATACTCACGTTGGAGCTGTTTATTACAAAGGTATGGGAAGGGCTGAGTGAGGACAGCCAACAAGGAGGGCAGCAACAGTGGGAAGCTGCCACCACCTGTAGCCTCAGGGTATGAAGAAGGGAGGTGGTAAGGGGACCCAGGGAAGACAGCTATTGGAACAGGCACCTGGGAAGAGCTGTGAGCTCCAGTGGGGGAGGTTGCACGTGGCTCACAGGGCCTAGATAGGGAGCCAGGGGAATCAATTCTTTACGTCATTTTCTGGTGCCCTTTGATCTGTTGTTAGTGCTCTCTTTTAGTTAAACCTGAGCAGAAACCAGAAGCAAGTAAGAGGGGGTGATGCAGCCTACCAGGTGGCTTCTGATGAGAATATCTTCAGGGGCAAATGGAAACTTAAGCAAAGGAGAGAATGTGACGAACTCAACAGAGTTCCTGAAATGTAGTAAGTCCATTTGTCCTCGATACACATTCATTTACTTTGGACTTTAGCCTCTCGCATTTCATTTTTTTTTTTGCCTGTTTATTTCCTGGTTTTCAACAGATCACGACTGGTTGAGGAAACTTAACCAGGTGGTGTTATCTACACTGGGGTGTTTTAAATAAGTAATGTATACGTGACAATAATAATAAAAATAATAATAATAGGGCTGGGAAGGTGGCTCAGTGGTAGAGTGCTTGCATTGCATGCATGAGGCCCTGGGTTCGATTCCTCAGCACCACATAAGCAAAAAGGAAAAAGCTGGAAGTGGTGCTGTGGCTCAAGTGGTAGAGCGCTTGCCTTGAGCTGAAGAACTGAGGGACAGCGCCCAGGCCCAGAGTTCAGGTCCATGACTGGCAAAAAAAAAAAAAATAATAATAATAATAACAACAACAACAACAACCAGGACTGGGAAATAGGGATGAGAGAGGGTAACAAAAGAGGAGGAGTAGATAAGAAGGATGGGAGAAAGCCATATGTTCTCTGGCAGGCTGGGATGCATACAGAATTATTTTAAAGTCAAATTGCATGTTTATATGGATTATGATAACAGCTCCTTTTATAAATTTACAGCACAATGAGACTAGCCTAAAGGGACTTTGCAAAGACACTCTTTGGCCTGAAGTGCAAAACCTTGTGCTTGCTTCTAGATTAACTTAGCACCTGTGCCTCCAAAGAACCAAGCTGCCAAATGTATTTATCTGAGTGTTAAAGTGTCAGAGCAGTAGTGTGTAAATATAATGTCTTATCCTCAAGCATTCACCTGCTGCTAACACGGTCTCTTAGAAATCTGTCTTAACTTCACCAGCTGCATTTGAGTATCTAGTTCAGGCTCCAGAACATCCAACATCCTCTGTGATTGGCCCCAGCACTTGTCCATCTCTAGGGCCCAGCATGCTTCTCACATTTATTTTCCCCACTTTCCAGGCCTCTATAAAGGACCAATACCTTCTCTCCTGGCTAGCCTCACCCCCACTTTCAAGACTGTGCAGGTATCATCCATCTCTGGTAAGCCCTGCTGGACTGTGTCTCAGAACTCACAGAGATTTAGAAATCCTATATGCTGTTAGTTCTGTGATTCCTTTACCTATAGCACTTACCACACAGCCTTCCTTGGTTTCTAATTCTCCAACACACTGGATGCTCCTGGAGAAGAGACCTTGCCATATTCACCTTGGTTTACATCACCATCCCCAGTGGAAATGTCTGGCATACCAAAGGCAACCAATAAAGGTTGACATTCTCCCCACTGAATGTTTAGAACATAATTCAGGAAGGGGGGAGGGGCAAATGCCATGAATGGTATTGCATACTTAAATCATCTAGCACTTGGAAGGCTCAGGTTGGAGGAACTCAAGTTCAAGGCCAGGCTGGACTACATAGTGAGATCCTGTCTCATAAAACTAAAGAAAGAAGTGTCACATATCGAAAAGCACTAAGCTTAACTGAGCTCTATGTTCTAGAACATTCTTCCTCTTCTCACCCTGGCTCACCTGCCCCCCTGGCAGACAGGACAGGTTAACTGTTCACCTGCTCTTTTGTAGTTCGTCTTTTCTTTTAGGTGTTCTCTCCAATGTCACTTCCTCCGAGTCTTTCCCTGCCTACCCAGTCCAAAGCTGTCCCTCAGCGACTTCATTTCACACAAGTGTGTTTTAATTTGCAAGGTAGCACCTTTGTGAGCACCAACACTTTGTTTCTGTGATTGATTTCTGTTTCCCCCACTAGGCTGGAGCTCCATCTCAGCAAGAATCTAGCCTATGCACCACTGTATGCCCAGCTGGAGGCATGGGGTGAAAGCTTGTGAAGTATTTGTTAAGTGGATGTGTGTTGCTGTTACTGCGGGCTAATTTAGTTTGATGTATATGTCTTTGATCTTTGCTCTTAAAGTAGATGCTCCAGAGAAATGCAGAAGGGCCTGGAGGGAGCCGCATCCTTCCTAAGCCCAGGTAGAATAGATATATGGCTTGCAGCTTGCTGGGAATTCTCCTCTAGCTTTCTGTGAAGGCAGCTCAAGCTGCCATTGTCCAGAGTATCAGAGGAGTGTGCTCAGAGCTCCAGACTGGCCTGGCAGCCACCAGGAGACAGGCACCGTGGCCAAAACTTAAGAGAACTGACCTCTTCCTTTTCCTGCTTCCCCACCCTGCGAGTGCACGTAGCTGTAGCTGCAGGAACACTCCTCTCCACTCCCGGCCCCATTCCTGCCCTTGGCTAGACAAGGTGGCTTTGCTGTGCCTCAGAGCAGAGGCTAATCATTAGGAGCTACATACAGCCCCGCTCCTTGCCTCTCCCGCCCTTACAGAAACTGTTGTGCCAGCTCAGCGGAGGGCCTGGTCCAGAACCTCTCACCCCTTCCTTGAAGCACTGTGGCTTACTGGAAATCATAAACTGTGAGTGATAGCCTTTTATCACACCCTGAACAGTGTACTCTTAAGAGTTAACTCTGGAGGTTGAAAGAACCAGACACTGACCTCCCGGTGCCTCCCAGTGAATGATGTTTGCACCCGGTAATTGAGGTCAGGTTTGCTTCTTTTAAGTCACATGATTTGCTTCGAGGCAAGAAGGTGTTGGCCACTTGTTGCAGAGACCTGGAAGACAGACATGCTACAAACCAACTTTGGCAGCAAAGGCTGTGCTTTTGTGAGGAGCCAGCGATGGGAGAACAGAGCTAAGCTAGTAGCTGAGCAATGACCGTCCAAGTCCCCCCCCACCACCATAACTTCCCTGTCCCCCAAAACATGATTTCACTCAGTGAAAACTCAGAGGAGACTTTCTTGCCTCTAAGACACCTGCTGAATGCAACCACTGCGAATAGTTTCTGAGTAGGGTTGGGCTAACAAACTAATTAAGCATGCCAAACAGCCATCCAGAAAACATAGGTCAGTTGAGGGTTTTTGAATCATAGTACAAGCCCCACCCTACCCAGACACCTAATCTTGTTCCAGGCTTTGCTTGGTCTCAGGTACTTTATCTCCTGTTGTCACGGAAGCTACTCAGATAAACAGCAGCACAGCCAAGCTGGCCCCAGTGCAAGCCTCCCATCCTTCTGAGCACTGGAGCTCTCTGGTGGCCACTGGCTGGTGGGCTCCATGTTGCTCAACACCAAGTCTCAAGATGGGATCACTCATGAGGCCTTTGTGGGCACAAAGGTTTTTTTTTTTTCTTTTTTTAATTTTTTTATTGTGAAAATACTGTACAGAGGGGAAAAAGTTTTCTTGCATAAAGAACCTCCTGTGTATGCTAATTCTCAGGTTTCACGGCCTCTAAATATGAAGATCCACCTCTCCAGTCACCCCAAGCACTCTGGAGACTGCAGACCAGGCCAAATATGGCCATGCACTTAGCGTGCCAAGTGACCCGCTGGCCTGCAGACCACTTACTTGCTCAGTTCACCAGAGGCAGATGGATGCAGATTTGGGAAAAAGGAATGAGCTGCAGTCAGGCAACTCAGCTGGGGGGGGGGGGGGAGGCAGGACAATTCTTGGCTACTGCTTGCACTAAATACCACATATCATACCAGAAGAGGTGGCTGACCCACATGTTGGTGAAATATCTCCTCACCCATTCATGCCTATCTCTCCTAACTTTTCTTTTTTTTTTTTGGTAGGCCATGGGGCTTGAACTCTGGGCCTGGGCACTGTCCTTCAGCTCTTCAGTTCAAGGTTAGCACCCTACCACTTGAGCTACAGCGCCACTTCCCGCCTTTTCTGCTTTTGTGGTGCTGAGGAACTGAACCCAGGGCCTCATGCATGCAAGGAAAGCACTCTACCACTGAGCCACCTTCCCAGCACCCCCTTCCCCCCAACCTCTCCTAACTCTTTAAGGAAGGAACAGCTGGCCTCAAGGGCATACTGAAAAGAGACACAAGGAAGAAGACAGACCCTAAACTGGTCACTAAAGGTGCCAATATTTTATTTGGAGCACTTCCAAAGCAGGATATTTATTTATTTATTTTGTCCTTAATGATGCACAGTCAGTCTAGGAGAGGAAGGGATCAGACCAGTCTCCCTGGTCTCTCAAAGTCACCATGTTTAAGCACATTTAGGAGCACAGTGTAGGTCCTGGAAAGGGACATGTGAGCTGAGGTCTGCTGTCTGTATAGGTAACAGGATGGCCTTAGGTGTCGCTAAGCCTCTCCGTTTCTTCAGCTTGACATCCTTCATGTAACACTTTCAGTACATAGCCAGGGCACTGGTGGCTCACAGGCTCACACCTGTAATCCTAGCTACTCAGGAGGCTGAGATCTGAGGATCTTGGTTCAAAAATCCCTCTTTATCTCTAATGAATCACCAGAACCAGAAGTGAAGCTGTGGCTCAGAGGGCTAGCCTTGGGCAAAAGAGCTCAAGAACAGCCCCCAAGGCTTTGAGTTCAAGCCCCACAACTGACCAAAACAGTCTTTCAGTACACCTCGGTATCCTTGGGTATCGGGTTCCAAGAAGACTGCTGTTGAGGAAATGCTGCATGCTGAGAATGCGTGGAGTTCAGTGCTATTCTGTAGGTGCTTAGTTCACTTTTCCCATAACTCTGTCCAACCTCCACTAAACATATAACACTGTCAGTACGCCTCAATGTTCACTGTGAATTAAATTTAGCATGCCATGTGCCCTTTCTTGGATTGGCTATTTTAACATCACCATCATTATTGTTAAAGTTGTTGTACGGGGGCTGGGAAGGTGGCTCAGTGGTAGAGCGCTTGCCTTGCATGCCTGAGGCCCTGAGTTCGATTCCTCAGCACCACATGAGCAAAAAGAAAAAAGCCGGAAGTGGCACTGTGGCTCAAGTGGTAGAGTGCTAGCCTTGAGCTGAAGAGATGAGGTATAGTGTCCAGGCCCAGAGTTCAGGCCCCACGACCGGACCCAAAGAAAAAATAATAAAGTTGTTTTACAAAGGGGTTTCAATTTGATACCATAACGTTTCTTTTGCTGTTTGGGAGACATATTTTCACAAAATGAAGTGCAAGAAAACACTAAGCAGATCACACAACAATTTAAACATAATGGATGATAACTCCAGATTGAAAGCTTCTCTGTATCAACTGAGCTGTATAATACATGCATGAGAATTTAAAGCTCTTGTTTTTGAAATTTCTTTCTATTCCTCTATCATTTTATTAGCATCAATTAGTTGTAGAGGCAATGGAATTTCACAAGCTTATAAATGCACACAAGTGTACCTTGACCTTGATTGCACGTGGTCAAAAGCATGTGTAATAAATCTGTAAATGCTAAGGGCTGATAGCTCAGACCTGTAATCCTAGCTACTCCAGAGGCTGAGATCTAGGGATCACGGATTGAAGCTAGCCTTTGAAAGTCTGTGAGACTCTTATCTCCAATTAGCCATCAAAAAGCCAGAAGTTGAGCTGTGGCTTTATTAATAGAGTACTAGCCTCCAGCAAAAAACTCAAGGACAGTGCCCAGGTCCTGAGTTCAAGTTCCAGGACCAACACACACACACACACACACACACACACACACACACACACACAC
>NW_012267393.1:175755-193029 GCF_000151885.1 Dipodomys ordii
ACACACACACACACACACACACACACACACCTACCTGTGATTAAGGAAAGCTTACTGTAGAATAGAACTTCAGTATATTTTAATTACAGAACTATTTTTTCCCCCAACAGGGACACACACTGAAATAAAGCAAAGAGAAGCCAAACCATGATCAGAATGCTACCACACTTCAGCAGACTTCATTATCCATCCATAGCAACAGAGTATTGCTGCAAATAACAATGTGACCAAGAGAAGTTTGAAATCTTTTGTTCAGTCGTTCTAGACTCCTGAGTTATGGCAAATGGGCTTCCTGTGTAAGGCTGGGTCATATACCCAAGCTGTTTCCACTATCAGACTGTAGAGTCCACTGATATGCTAATAACAATGACAGTAAAAATAGCCACCACATGAGGGCACGTGTTGGGCATGCAGGTTGTGCAAGTTACTTAGTTCTTTTAATTCATACTCCCTATCTACGAGGTAGGTGTTTTTGCTTCCATGAAACTGCATTGAGTGGCTCCATCACTTGCTGAATTTCAAACCTAGGTTTTACTACCTATATTCTTCTTCCCTGTGCTACACTGCCCTGGTACAAAATGCAAAGCACCGCTGATTCCTGGGAAGCCACACCTGGGCAATTCTGAAAATGAACTCAGTCAGGAACAAAGGGATATCACTAGGGATCTAAAGCCAATGTGAACTCCCTTAGGCAACAGGGCAGCCAAAGCAGCTGGAGAGGGTATCTGACATCCCAGCCTCTAGGGGCAGAAATCAGTTTCTTTTTCTAAAGCACTTGAGGGGAATAACTATTTAAGATGCCTGTGCCTCCTTCTCTGGCCTGAGCCTGAGTAAATACAAGAGAGTTCGGTGATCAGCAGGACCAAGTTGGGGGGGAGGGGGCCCTTCAGGGAGCACATGCCCAGGCACACACTCAAAAGATAAAGGTAAAGGCATACCCTGTCCTCTTCTCCCACAGATCCCTCATCCAGTGGGGCTCTGAATGCCTACAAAGATGGTCCCATGTGCTCTCTTACTTGATTCCATACAAAAGCCACAGACTGTCTATGTTAACATGATTTTTTTCCTCTGGAAACCAAAGTGAATGCTGGATCCCATGGAGAGATCATTGGCCCGGAGAGACCACGAACCCTGACTTCTGTGTCTGGCTCTGCCTCTCTATGTGACTGTCACTCATTTAACCTCTGAGCCTATGCTTTTGTCCCTGTCAAGTGGGAATCATTCCACACTCCCAGTGTCCTGACTGCCTTTCTGGCACACTTAAGGCCATGCACTGTTGTTTTAGCCTCACAGGACCCATTTTCAAATGAGTGAACCTTGGAACAGGTAAGTTGGGGGACATACCTAAGGTCAGAGTCAACATGGGTGGGGCTGGCAGCATTTTATCAGCTTTTCCATGTTCTTGACCACAGACATGTAGATCAAGGATAGACATAAAACTGTCTCGAGAGCTGGGAATGTGGCTTAGTGGTAGAGTGCTTGTCTAGCATATCTGAGGCCCTGGGTTCAATTCCTCAATAAGACATAAACAGAAAAAGCCAGAAGTGAAGCTGTGGCTTAAGTTGGTAGAGTGCTAACTTTGAGCAAAAAATGCTCAGGGACAGTGTCCAGGCCCTGAGTTCAAGTCCCAGGATTGGCAAAAAAAAAAAAAAACTGTCTTGAAGGTAAAAAACAAAACCAAAAAGCAAAAAGCAAGGGTGGGGGGCAGTAATCTGCTAGAGGTATGGCTCTAGGAAAGAAAGAAAGAGAAGAAAGGAAAAGAAAAGAGAAAAGAAAGAAAAGGAAAAGGAAACAGAAGGAAAGACAGAGGAGGCAGCAGCAAGTTAGCATTAAAAAAAACCTCTCAGCTGGCACCAATAGCTCACACCTGTAATCCTAGCTACTCAGGAGGCTGAGATCCAAGGATCCTGGTTCAAAGCCAGACCAGGCAGGAAAATCCATGAGACACTTATCTCCAATTAACCACCAGAAAACCAGAAGTGGCGCTGTGGCTCAAGTGTTAGAGCGCTAGCCTTGAGCTGAAGAGCACAGGAACAGCACCCAGGCCCAGAGTTCAAGCCCCACAACCAACAAAAAGACAAAACAAAAAAACACAAGAAACAAAAACCTCAAACACTGGTCACAACTCAAGAAATGTTCTTTTTTTTTTTGGGGGGGGGTCCAGTTGTGGGGCCTGAACTCTGGGCCTGGGTGCTGTCCCTCAGCTCTTCAGCTCAAGGCTAACCTCTACCACTTGAACCACAGCGCCACTTTTGGCTTTTATTCTTTTTGCTTATGTGGTGCTGAGGAATCAAACCCAGGGCCTCATGCATGCAAGGCAAGCGCTCTACCACTGAGCCACCTTCCCAGTCCCAGAAATTTTTTTTTTTGTCAGTCATGTGGCTTGAACTCTGGGCCTGAGCGCTGTACCTCAGCTCTTCAGCTCAAGGGTAACACTCTACTAGTTGAGCCACAGCACCACTTTTGGCTTTTTCTGCTTATGTGGTGCTGAGGAATGGAACCCAGGGCCTCATGCATGCAAGGCAAGCATTCTACCACAGAGCCACTTTCCCAGCCCAATCAGAGAGATTCTTATCTCCAAAAAACTACCAAAAGCAAAAACAAAAAACCTGGAAGTGGAGCTGTGGCTCAAGTTAGAGTGCAGGCCTTGAGCAAAAGGAGCTCAGGGACAGAGCCTAAGCCCTCAGTTCAAGCCCAAGAATAACAACAACAACAACACAAAACCCTCAACAATTAAGTACATAACTAACTGAATATAAATCTCCCCTCTCGTCACTAAACATTTTAGTACACTATCCACACACATTTTTTCTAATCTTAAAGACAGACTTTATTTCACTTCACAGTGGGTCAATATTGAGTTCCACATATATTTGTCCTCCCCTCTCCCCTCAACGCTTGTATTAATGCAGGTTCAGAGCTGGAGACAATTAGTCACTACACCAGAAAACTGATTAGCGGCCCCAGCAGGATGAAAAGATCCAAAAATGCTTCTTGGGAAACTTGCAGACTTAAGAGGCTAGCCAGCCAGAAGCATGTCTGAGACACAATTAGGGAAGGGCAAAGAACAAAACCCTATCTTCCTAGGGTAACAACCAAGATCGTATACGCCCCAAGCCCCCCACCCCAACTTGCCTGCCCCCAGGCAGTCCCACATAGATCCTTGAACTCATTGTTCCTCTGGCTATGACTCAGGCACTCAGATCCTGGCTCCTGGCTTTCAGCTTCTCCCTGCTTTCCAGACACCTCACTGGACTGAAAGCTCCAAGAGGCCAAGCATGCTGGTTGTTTTCTTCCTTCCTCTAAGAAGGACCAAATGTTCCTGGTACATTTTAGGTGCTTAGCTATCTACTGTACACTCTGAATGAACACCAAAGGAACAAATGGAACACTTAGAGCCAACCAAATCCTCGCACTCTCTTGCCTGGGCTGGAGGGGCAGGGCTGTGACAGGAGTCAGCTTGTGCAAGCAGCTGCAGCTGTGCTGTCACTTTGCCCAGATCCCCACCAGCCATGCAGCTCCCACTTTGGAAAAGCTCTTGCCTGGGACCTGCAGCTCCAAATCTCCCCTGGCAGTCTGGCAGCACTCAGAACTTATCTGGGCTGTTGCTATGCAGACCATGGAGGCCTGCCCCGGCTTTCCCAGAACCTCTCTCTGGCCAGGGCAGGAAGTGACATATGCAAAGTCCCCTTTCATTCCATTACAGTTCAGGGCTTGGGTGGAACCTTGTCACTTGTAGCCACTACCAGCCAGCTCAAGGTGTACCAGACCCAATCCCCACCAGCTGTGACCAGCTGTAAACTGGATAGAAAACGTCCTATTTTAAACGGTACGCCGTCTCCCTTTAAAAAGTCTATCACTTTTTTTTTTTTTGGTATCAAATTCAAATTCTGTGGGGATAGTAGTCAAAGTTGTACCAACCACCAAAACCTGGCCAACCAACCTATCTAACTAGGGTGATCGCTCTAGATTCCTCCACACACACACCCTGCCCCTTCTCACTCCTGTGCATCTAGAATAACCAGCCAGCTGTCTTCTTCTTTTCTTTTCTTTCTTCTTTTTTTTGGTTAATACCAACGCTTGAACTCAGGGACTGAGTACTGTCCAGGTTTTTTTTTTCTCTCTCAAGGTCAGTGATCTACAATTTAAGCCACGGCTCCACTTCCTTCTTCTTTTGATGATTAATTATAAGAGTATCACCAACTTAACTGCCCAGGCTGGCTTCAAACTGTGATCCTCAGCCTCCTGAGTAGCTAGGATGACTGGCATGAGCCACTAGCACCTGGCTGTCTTCCTTTCTATATCTGAATTTACTAAAGCCTCTAAGACAGGTCTTACCAAGTGTTCTTAGATTTGACCTGAAGTGGTATATTCTGTATCACTAACGGTCAGGAACAATGTTTCAATTCTCCACGTGGAATATAGGTAGAGTAACTGTTCTCTTTCTAGGATTTGAACTCAAGGCCTTATATTTTCAAGCAGGTGCTCTGCCATTTGAACTATGCTTCCACCCCTTGTGCTTTCTCTTCTAAAGTGTTCAGCCCACCAACCATCTAGAAATTTATCCTGACAAAGTGTCTGTCAGGCATGTGCCAAGGTCCTGAGTTCTATTACTAATACCACAAAAAGTGAAAAGGTATATACATTCCTACTGACTCAGTTACAGGTTATAATTTGGTTAAAAAGTGTCTGTCTCTATTTTCAAAGGAAAGAAAAAGAAAGACATAGAAATCATATTGGAAACAAGCCATTCCTATTTCTACATGCTTAGTCTATGTGGCAGAAAAAAAAAAATCATTTCTATTCCCAACCCAGAAATGACCAGTAGTGGAGCTCTTCAAAAACAATGCATTATTTTTAAAAAATCACCTAAGTTAGTCTCACTTAAAGACTTCAGGAAGGAAAACACAGTTAAACTGAAAACTGTTAACTGGTACTTTAAAAAAAAAAAAAAGCCCGGAAATGTTTTTAGGACTGTAAGTCTCTTGGGAGGTACTGACTTGTCCTTTAACACATTTCTAAGACCACCTGCTTTTGCTAAAAAGCAGCAATCCAACACTAGAGCCTTGCAGTCACAAGCAGAATGAATCTGGACCTGGAGGTAACAGCTATGAACCATATCAACCAGACAGCGAGCAACAGTCACATGATGGTCATTGGCCAGGGTTCCTAGGCTGTGTAGGTGGGCACTGGGAGAAGCTGAACCAGCAAGCAACAGATGGCATCCTGAAATCCCCCCTACTCCCGCTTCTCCTGCCTCCTTCTTCTCTCTGGGTCAGGCCTCCACTTCACCCATTTATCTACCTGTCATTAAATATACTTGGAATGTACAACTTCCCAGCCCAACCACTTCCACATTTTTTTCCCCAAGGGAGACCTTGAGACCCACACTTTAATATCATTTTTTTGTTTATTTGGGATTTGTGTGTGTGTGTGTCTGTGTGTGTGCCCATACTAGTGCTCAAACTCAAGGCCTGGGTGTTATCTCTAGGCTTTTTCACTCAGGGCTGGTGCTTTAACATTTGAGCCATATTTCTACTGTTGTTTAGGGTTTTTTGTTTTTTGTTTTTTTTTTTGCCAGTCCTGGGGCTTGAACTCAGGGCCTGGGCACTGTACCTGCTCAAGGCTCACATTCTACCACTTGAGCACCATTTCCAGCATCTTCTGGGTAGTTTATTGGAGATAACCGTCTCATGGACTTTTCTGACCAGGCTGGCTCTGAACCATGCTTAGCCTCCTGAGTAGCTAGGATTTTATGCATGAACCACTTCTGACTTTTTCCTAGTTAGTTGAAGATAAAAGTCTTCAAAGAACAATATTCAGGTCTCTGTCTCCTGAGTGGCTGAGATTATAAACACAAGCCACTGATACATGGCTACACCCTTTTTCTTTTTTTTTTTTTTTTTGGGTCCAGTCGTGGGGCCTGAACTCTGGGCCTGGGCGCTGTCCCTCAGCTCTTCAGCTCAAGGCTAGCGCTCTACCACTTGAGCCACAGCACCGCTTCCGGTTTTTTCTTTCTTGCTTATGTGGTGCTAAGGAATCGAACCCAGGGCCTCATGCATGCAAGGCAAGCGCTCTACCACTGAGCCACCTTCCCAGCCCGTACTTATTTTTTTTTAATTCAAGGACAGAACTCCAGAAAAACTCAACTAGTATGGAGAAGAATTAGATCTACTTTATTTATATTTAATTATTGTCGGTTGTAGGGCTTGAACTTAGGGCCTGGGCAGTTGTCCCTGAGCTCTTTTGCTCAAGGCTAGAGCTCTACCACTGAGCCATAGTTTTACTTCCAGTTTTTGAGTGGTTAACTGGAGCTGAGTCTCATGGGGACTTTTCTGCCCTGACTGGCTTCGAACTGCGATCTTCAGATCTCAGCTTCCTGAGTAGCTCGATTATAGGAGTGAGTCACGGGCACCTGGCTATATATTTTATTATAATTACAATATATTAGTTGATTTTTTGGATGTAATGCAACATATGTGTGAATAAATTATCCAAACAACTTTAACCTAGTTCTCTCCCTCTCCTAGATTTTTAAAAATCAGACTTTCCTAAGAGGGCTAGTAGACATAATCCTAGTCTACACAAAAGCTTATACATGAAAATGTTCAAAACAGCATTATTTATAACAGACATGACATGGAAACAATGGAAACGTCCACCAAACAGTGAGTGATTAAAAAAAATAAATATTCACAATGGACTATTACTTGATCATAAAAAGAATGTCATATTGATACATGCTACAACATGAACAAAAACCTGGTGGTGAGTTGAGTCAGCCACAAAAGAGTACATGTTGGATGATTCTAGCTATATGACATCTAGAATAGGCAAATATGAAGAGATAGAAGGTAGATTTGTAGTTGCCTAGGGCTAGAAAGATGGGAGAGGTGATAACTTAGGAGTACGGAAATTCTGAGAGAATGATAACATTCTAAAACTGGCTCTGGTGACAGTTGTGCAACTCTGTGAAGACACTAAAAACTATTGAGTTATACATTTTCGATCAGTGAATTGTACAATATCTAATTTTTATTTCAGTAAAACTGATTTTTTTCAAAGGTTCAGGGGTTGCAATTGTGTTTCGCATTAATTTTACTTTTTTTTCAGGTCAGTGTAAGAACAAATGTGATTGATTCATCCTTGTTATGATGTATACTGCTGTGGAATGGAACCCAGGGCCCTGCACATGCTCGCTTTCACTGAGCCACATCCCTAGCCTCAGTATTAGTTCTTTACCAGGTTACTTACTGTGCTTGGGCATAAATCCATTGCCACAAGCAAAAGAAACAAATGAACAATTCAGAGCTATAGAAAAAGGAACTTGATTTTTAAATGAAATACTTTTTTTTTTTTGTACTGGAAGTTTGAACTCAAGGGCCTACCACTTGATAGGCAAGCAGTCTACTTGTTGCCCTGAAGTCTTGTTTTGTTGGTCATGGGATTTGAACTCTGGGCCTGGGTGCTGTCCCTGAACTCTTCAGCTCAAGGAGAGTGCTCTACCACTGGAGCCACAGCACCACTTCCAGTTTTCTGGTGGTTAATTGGAGATAAAAGAGGCTCATGGATGTTCCTGTCCGGCTGGCTTTGAACCGTGATCTTCACATCTCAGCCTCCTGAGTAGGTAGAATTACAGGCATGAGCTACTGGCACCCAGCCAGCACTGAAATATTTTAAATACTAGTTATTTGAGACAAAAAATAAAGCCAAACTTGATTTTCAAAACTACCCCCTTCTAAAGAAATGTACATATCACCCGATGTGAAGAAATAGTTGTATTGTCAAAGCTCATAGAATTCACAAACATAGATCATGATAATGACAATTTGCCTTGTGAAGATTAAAACTGTGTTTGTGACTTTAAGTATCACTATCCCACAATACTGTGGAATTTGTGACATTTATGTCATCATTTAATAAAAAATTATTTTAAAAAAAAACAACAAAACTACCACCTTATGCTGGGTGCTATTCAGGAGGCTGAGAACTGAAGGACTGAAAAGTCTATGATATTCCATCTCTAATTAGCAAACTGTAGAATACAGTTATAGCCCAAGTGGTAAAATACCAGACATAACAATTAAACAACAGCATGAGGCCTTCATTTGGAGTCCTGATACTAGCACAAAAATGAATTTAAAGATGCCCCACTACAGATAAATGGATCCAAAAAATATAATACAATGGAATTTTACACAGCCATCAGAAAGCATAAAATAATGGCTGTAGGGAAATAGAAGGAACTAGAACAAGATCAGAGAGACAAACAGTGCATGCTCTCCTTGATATGCAGATGTTGGATTTAAAATGCAACAAGATATGACAAAATCAACATGACTCAAGATACCCAAACACAATGAGACCAAGAGGACAGTCTTAGGAGAAAAGCACCAAACTGTAATACCCAAGCACCTCTTCATATGTATATAAAATAATGTACAGACTGAAAAGAACTCCAAAGATAAAGAAACAAAGGAACTCTTCTTAATTTGTCTTATCATTTTTTAGACAACTCTGTATTCTTTACCTCATACATGGCATATACACATGTACATCTGAAGGAAGGTGGAAAGTAAGTGGAAAGTGGGTGAAAAAGTAGAGCACAGGGGCCCATCAGCTACACTGGACATTGATGAAAGTGAACTAAGCAACTCAAGGGCAGTGATGGGAGGGAGAGAATGAGCCAGAATAAGGGAACAGCTGATACTAGGCAGAAGGAAAACAATGTACATATCACCCAATAGATGTAAAGGTAACCCTGCTGTATACACCTCTAAAACAACAATAAAAATATTAAAAAAAATAAAAACACCAAGAAAGCTAAAAAAAAAATGAGTTGGAGACATGGCTCAAATCACCAGCCAATGAGTAGAAGCAAGTGTCAGATAGTGAGTTCAAGTCCAGTCTTAGACAAAAAAAAAAAAGAATGAATATCACCTTCTGTTGGGTGAAATAATGATCTAACATTCCAGTTGAGAATTTCCATGATTCCATATAGTGAGTCTGAAATACAGTGTGGGAAAAGCTGGCTTGGCTGATGTGAGTGAGAGACAAGGGATCAAGTCCCCTGGAAAGAGGGACTCACTGAAGGAAGATGTCAGCTTGCTAAGTGGGGTCCTATAGGACTGCAGCTAAATGAGGGTCATCACCCAACTAAGAAGACACTGAAATCGAGGGGAGGTCTGTGCTAGATCCTTTTAAGTAGAACAGCAATCAGAAGTATACTAGCTCTTGGCATAAAGACCATTATTCCCAAATAAGAAACTTAGAAGCCTGGGATGTGATGGCCAGGCTGGCCTTCTGGCAATTATGTGGATAGGATAGCCCATCCTGTGAACAACTGGGATGAAGGCCCACAGGGTCTCAGCACAGAGCACCGTACACCTCACACTTCCAGCCCACTCCTCAGTGTGTGTCACCTTTCTCTAAAAGGCCAGAAGTGCCCATGAGAAGGGATGCTGCCCCTTACAACACAGAGGATGCTGGGAATAAGCCTGGAACCACTACTCTGATTTTCAGTTTTGGCACGCAAACTGATTATCAACAAACAACCTCATAATTGAACACACATGATTTACATCAACTCCTATAATAAAACAAAAACAAAACAAGCAACCGAAACAAAAAACCACAATGTACAACAAATCCTGGAGAATAAAGAAGAGAAAAACTCTAGTGAAGCTCACACTCACTTCCTGGCTGGCAATCAAGCAGGTCTGCAGGAGAAAGGAGTCCATTTTCTTGTTTTTCTGTTGTCCAGCCTCAGGACAGCACAGGGAGGCCCAGGGCGTGCTGCCATCTGCAGGCAAAACAGAAGAAAACATAAGCAAGGGCCCAAACCACCCAGCTGAAGCTCCAGCCCACCTTCAGGCAGCCAAAGACCCGTGTTCCCCCCCCCCCCCCCCCCCCCCCCCCGCAGTAGGATCTAGGTATGTTCCGTAGTTCCAAAGCCTGCCCAGCTACCTAATACCCCAGGCAGCCAACAAAAACTATAAACTACCAGGAACTGAGGATTTCACTTTTTTTTTTTTTTTGGTCAGTCATGGGGCTTGAACTCTGGGCCTGGGCGCTGTCCCTCAGCTCTTCAGCTCAAGACTAGCGCTCTACCACTTGAGCCACAGCGCCACTTCCGGCTTTTTTCTGTTTATGTGGTACTGAGGCATCAAACCCAGGGCTTCAAGCATGTAAGGCAAGCACTCTACCACTGAGCCACCTTCCCGGCCCTGATGATCTCTTAATAGCAGCAAACTCACCAAGGGGTTTGCTGTCAAGATACTGCTCTACATTATTTACTTTTATAGAGTTCTCACAATACGTGAATGTTTTTAAGAAGGTCCTGTTTGATCAGATAGAATAAATGAAAAACTTGATATACCTGATTTCAAAGAGGGATCACAAATAAAAACTGTAGGAGATTCTTAGCATCTGGTAGATCATTTATTCCCCCAAATATTTATAGGGTGCTTGTAATAGACCAGATGCTGCCCTGGGGAACAGAACTGAGCATGTAGGCAAAAGTTCTACTCCCAGGGAGCTCCTACTTTAATGGAGAGAGGTGACAAGAGAAGGTGATAAATACAGGTAGATTCATTTATTTTCAAGTACTCAACTGACCACATGGGCATCCATTAGACATGGTCCTACCCAGGTTGGAATAAAAAAATGGTGGCTCATGCCTGGAATCCTAGCTACTTAGGAGGCTGAGATCTGAGGATCACACTTTCAAGCCAGAGGCAGGAAAAGTCTGTGAGATTCTTATCTTCAATTAATCAGCAAAAAGCCAGAAGTGGAGCTGTGGCTCAAGTGGTCGAGTACCAGGTTTGAGTGAAAAAGGCTCAAAGGCTCAGAGACAGCACACAGATCCTGAGTTCAAGCCCCAAGACCAGTACCAAAAAAAAAACAAAAACAAAAACCGTAGTGAGAACTTTTAAGCTTGTTAGCAGCTAAAATGTCAAAGGCTACCTTCATATGTCAAAGGCTACTCCTCTAAGCCAGTTTCTCGGCTTATACAGGCAGGGCTATTATGTGAAACTTCAGTTGTTAAGGTAATGACCGAAGTTTACACAAACTGATACTGAGCTTGGCTTAAGCAAAGCTAAAGTAAACTCGGTATAACATGAGGAAGTGACTGCAGCACTTGCAAATAGTTCAGTGTCTTTGTGCCAGCAAAGGTCAACCAAGGATGGATTTCCAAGCATGCTTTTGAGAAATAAGCACCAGAGAAGCCTGGCTCAGAAGACAGGATCCACTACAAACTTTCATGGTCGGTTTCTTTGTTATATTCAATTGCTCAAATATATGACAGAGTAGTGAAATTGTTAAGATTACAAAATAGAAAAATGGGGCTGGAATATAGCTCAGTGGCAAAGCGCTTGACTAGCAAGTGCAACATCCTGGGTTCACTCCCCAGTAGGGTTTAGAATAACACCTGAAAGCACCCAGAATACGTGTGTTTTTGCATATGTATACACAAAGACTTGCGTGTGTGTGCGCGCATGTGCATGCGCGTGCACGTGCATGTGCGTGTACCAGTACTGGGGCTTAAACTTGGGGCCTGAGTGCTGTCCCTTAGCCACAGCTCAATTTCCAGCTTTTTGATAGTTTATTAGTGATAAGAGTCACAGACTTTTCTGCCCAGGCTGGCTTCAAACTGCCATCCTCATACCTTAGCCTCCTGAGTAGCTATGATTACAGGTGTGAGCCACTGGTGTGCAGCTTCCAGATTATTATTATTAGTTTTAGTTTTTGGGTAAATCCTGTGTATGTGCCTGTTGGGGAAAGATGGGGAAGAAGAGAAGTAAAAATATGTGAAAAGGTTTCTTTTTCTTTCTTTATTTTTGGTCGGTTGTGGGACTTGAACTCTGGGCCTGGGCACTGTCCTTGTACTCTTCAGCTCAAGGCTAGAGCTCTATCACTTGAACCACAGCGCCACTTCCGGTTTTCTGAGTGATTTATTGGAGTTAAGAGTCTCACAGACTTTTCCTGCTGGGGCTGGCTTTGAACCATGATCCTCAGATCTCAGCCTCCTGAGTAGCTAGGATTACAGGCGTGAGCCATTGGTGCCGGGTTCTCTAAGGCTCAAGTGGTAGAGCACTCGCCTTGAGCTGAACAGCTGAGGGACAGCGCCCAGGCCCAGAGTTCAAGCCCCAAGACTGCCCCCCCCAAAAAAAGACAAAAACCATATATACTAGTGACCAAACTAAATACAAAATGGCCTGGGAGTGTGGCTCACTGGTATAGCTCCTGTCTGGCAAACATAAGTGCTGAGTTTAATTCCTAGTGCTGAAAAAATGAAGAATTAAATTCAACTACTAAAAGATCAAGACTTTCACACCTGTGATCCTAGCTATTCAGAAGGTTGAGAAACAAAGATTATTGTTTGAAAAAACCAGCTGGAGCAGAAAAGTCTGAGAGAGGGCTGGGAAGGTGGCTCAGTGGTAGAGCGCTTGCCTTGTATGCCTGAGGCCCTGGGTTTGATTCCTCAGCACCACATAAACAAAAAGAAAAAAGCCGGAGGTGGCACTTTGGCTCAAGTGGTAGAGCGCTAACCTTGAGCTGAAGAGCTGAGGGACAGCGCCCAGGCCCAGAGTTCAGGCCCACGACCGGACCCCCCCCCAAAAAAAAAAAAAGAAAGAAAAGAAAAGTCTGAGAGACTCTTATCTCTAACCAGAAAAAAACAATCCAACTGGAAGTGTGGCTCAAGTGATAGAGTGCCAGCCACTAGTGAAAAAGCCAGGCTATAAGACAAGGCTCTGCATTCAAGCCCAATACCAGCACGCACACACACACACACACATGTACACACACATACACACACACACACACAACTAAAACTTTCAACCTAATTCCTATGAGTAGAAAATATTTGTATTTCATTCAATTGAAATTATAGTATTTCACTTTAGTAGATGTGTACATGTGCAAATACCACAACTAGAGGTTAATGACTTGCAAAGTTTGGAATGCTGTAGTAAATGTTTGCAAGAGATAGGAAAGGGTCCAGAAAAGCATGCTAGTATGATATATAATTATGGAAAGCTGGTTTTCAGGAGGCTGAAGTGAGATTTTCAGCTCACTTTACAAATATCTATACTATTTGCTTCTTCAACAAAATGCATGTAACCAAAGAAACAAAGAAATGAGCACTAAGTATTGAAAGCAAAAAAAAGTAATGAAATAAAGGGTGGCTAAAAAAATAAGGGTGGCTAGGGCTGGGAAGGTGGCTCAGTGGTAGAGCACTTGCCTTGCATGCTCGAGGCCCTGGGTTCGATTCCTCAGCACCACATAAGCAAAAAGAAAAAAGCCGGAAGTAGTGCTGTGGCTCAAGTGGTAGAGCGCTAGCTTTGAGCTGAAGAGCTGAGGGACAGTGCCCAGGCCCAGAGCTCAGGCCCCATGACCGGACCCCAAAAAAAAAAATAAGGGTGGCTAAAAAAACAAAAACAAAACAAAGATTTACTTTAAAATAGATAAAAACTCTAAGGAGAGGGGCTGGGAAAGTGGCTCAGTGGTAGAGCGCTTGCCTTGCATGCCTGAGGCCCTGGGTTCCATTCCTCAGCACCACATAAGCAAAAAGGAAAAAAAAAGCCGGAAGTGGCGCTGTGGCTCAAGTGGTAGAGTGCTAGCCTTGAGCTGAATTGCTGAGGGACAGCGCCCAGGCCCAGGGTTCAGGCTCCATGACCGGACACCCCCCCAAAAAAAAAACAAAAAAGAAAAATCTGAACAATCATTAAAGAAATTAAAAAAAAAATTAAGGCAGAGTTCACTACGTAACCTAGGCTGGCTTGAACTCAGTATTTTCCAGCCTCTGTCTCCCACATGCTGGGATTACAAGGAGCACCATCATGCCTGATTTCAGAAATTAAAATAATTTTAAACTCTCTTCCTCATAAAGGCTCAGGCCAAGGAGGTTTTACAAGTGCATTCTTCTAACTTCCAAGGGACAGATCATTTGTGTCTTAAATGAGTTGCTGAAAATAGAAACCTTAGGAAACACTTCCTAACTCTAGGTTACTATAAGTTGGCAGGAGGAGAGATCACATGAGCATCGAGCCAGTACTGAATGAACATTTGAGAGTTGCATACTGACTCATGATTAAAACCCCAAAGCAAAACCAAAACTCTTAGAAAAGCAGAATCCAACCCATCCTTCCTTCCCTGTTTTGTAGCATGATTATTATCTGCTTTCGCCACTATATATGATATATTTTACTAAATTTTTTATTTGAAAGTAGCACTTGGGATTTTTTTTTTCATCTCCTTGGATCTCAAGTCCCAAGAAAAGACAGGAACTTTTTTTCTTTCTTTCTTTTTTGGTACCAGTCCTGGGGCTTGAACTCAGGTACCACTGTCCCTGAGCTTTGTTGTTCAAGGCTAGCACTCGAGCAACATCTCTACTTCCAGCCTTTTTTTTATGTCTGTCATGGGGCTTGAACCCAGGGCCTGGTCACTGTCCCGGAGCTCTTTGTGGTGAAGACTGGCACTCTATCACTTTGAGCCACACTTTCTGTTTTTGTTTATTTATTTTGTCAGTCGTGGGGCCTGAACTCTGTGCCTGGGCGCTGTCCCTCAGCTCTTCAGCTCAAGGCTACCACTCTGCCATTGGACCCACAGCACCACTTCTGGCTTTTTCTGCTTATGAGGAATGGAACCTAGGGCCTCATATATTGGAGGCAAGCACTCTACCACTGAGCCACCTTCCCAGCCCAGACACTTCCCATTTTGGGGTAGTTAATTGGAAGTAAGAAATAAGATTTCCTGCACAGGCTGGCTTTAAGCCGTGATCCTCAGATCTTAGCCTCTTGAGGATTACAAGCGGGAGCCACCAGCACCCAGCTGGATAGTAACTTCTTTTACTTGATAAAGGTTGTTGGCTACAAACCCACAGCTAACTTAATCCTATTTAATAATAGAACAACAGCTATTCTCTTTTAAGAAATGCAACAAGACATTCTACTCAGAAATTGTCATGTTGAGGGGCTGGGAAGGTAACTCTGGTAGAATGCTTGCCTTGCATGCATGAGGCTCTGGGTTCAATTCCTCAGCACCATTTAAGCAGAAAAAGTTGGAAGTGGCATTGTGGCTCAAGTGTAGAGTGGTAGCATTGTGCTGAAGAGCTGAGGGTCAGCGCCCACGCCCAGAGTTCAGCCCCACAACCAACGAAAAAAAGAAATTGACATGTTGAATTGAAATCTCTTTGCACAACTAAAGACAATTTTAAGATAAATTAAAAAAAAAAAAAAGAAGGCAGGCCCCAGTGGCTCACGCCTGTAATCCTAGCTCTCAGGAGGCTGAGATCTGAGGATCATGGTTCAAAGCCAGCCCGTGCAGGAAAATCCGTGAAACTCTCATCTCCAATAAACCACCAGAAAACCAAAAGTGGTGCTGTAGCTCAAGTGGTCGAGTGCTAGCCTTGAGCTTAAGAGCTGAGGGACAGCATCCAAGCCCAGAGCAAGCCCCATGACTGACCAAAAAAGAAGAAAGAAAGAAAAAAAGAAATGGAACAAGACAAGGTATTTGCTGTCACCACTATTATATACTAGAATCGTAGTAGCAGAAATCACAATGAGAAGATATTTTAAAAGGAAAACACATATTAGAGGAAAAAACTGTTAATATTTGCAACTGTCAAAATTATTTACATAGGAACCTCAACAGAATCCAAGAAAAACTATTAGAATGAAGGGGTCCAGAAAGATCTCTAGATGCTAGATCAACCCAAAAACAATTGATAGATTTTTCCACATACTAGTCACCCAACTAAAAAAAAAAAGAAAAAACGGAAAGTATACAGACAATAAAACAAAATAACATTTCCTATAGCAACATCACTGGATCTAAGTATTATCTTAATAAATAGTACATAAGGGCCTTAAAACTTTATAGAAGTTTTTTTTTAATTTAAAACTTTATGAAAGTACACAAAAAGAAAGGAAGCACTTGGTTCAGTGACACGCACCTGTAATCTCAGCTATGGAATTTGAGGGACTGTGGTTCAAGGCCAGACTAGGTAAAAAGGGAGATTTCCATCTTAACCAATAAGGTGGTGTGTGGCTATCATTCTAACTACTTGGTTGTAGATGGGAGATTCATGGTCTGCGGCAAGTCCTGGGCAGAAAGGTGAAACTCTATTTGTAAAATAATTAAAGGCAAAAAAAGGGAATAGGAGCATGACTCCAGTCAGCAGCAATGCCTTGCAAGCATATGAGCCCCTGAGTTCTAACCCCTAGTACAACTTAAAAACAACAAAACAGAAGGCAACAACAAAAGTATGAATAAACCAAAAGAACCCAAGAAACGAGATTCTTGGCTACTGCAAGGTTTTAATTCCTCATAGTTCCATTGATGATTCCAACCCAACTCCAAGTCCCCATGTCCAGAGGACTTTCTGTTGAATAGCCACGCAGATTGAAAACCAAAAGAAAATGTTTAGGAAAGAATTAAAGTCTGGGGCTGGGAAGGTGGCTCAGTGGTAGAGCGCTTGCCTTGCATGCATGAGGCCCTGGGTTTGATTCCTCAGCATTACATAAGCAGAAAAAGCCAGAAGTAGTGCCATGGCTCAAGTGGTAGAGTGCCAGCCTTGAGCTGAAGAGCTGAGGGACAGCGCCCAGGCCCAGAGTTCAGGCCCCAGGACTGACAAAAAAAAAAAAGAAAGAAAAAGAAAAAAAAAGAATTAAAGTGTATGAAATTGGAAGCAGCACAAAAGCTCAGGTCTATTATAAATTCACAGTAAGAGCTCAATATGCATATGTGAATGGGGTAAGGGGAAAAACCTGTAGAGAAGATGTAGGGAAAAAATATGATCTTCATTAGGGAAAGGGTGTGTGTGTGTGTGTGTGTGTGTGTGTGTGTGTATCTTCATTAGGGAAAGGGTGTGTGTGTGGAAAGAGAGAGTGTGTGTGTGTATGTGTGTGTGTGTGTGTGTGCGCACATGCGCCTCAGATCTTCATTAGGGAAAGGGTGTGTGTGTGTGCGCACACACACACATGCGCCTCAGGTCATACTTGGCTGCTTTTTAGTGGTTTTCTACCACTGGAGCCACGCCTCCATCTCCAGCTTTTCTTGAAACTCTTTTCTCATTAGACCTGAGCGTCTGGAGGCTGTGTCTGCCTGGGCTGGCTTTGAACCTGCGGGGTCAGCTTCCTGAGTAGACAACATGATCAGCGTGAGCCGCGCATCCTCCCATTTTGATTTCTCTGTTGTTGTTGTTGTTGATGTATTTATTTACCGAAACCCAGGAGGATGGTGGGCCACAAACCCATCCCCCCCCTCCCT
>NW_012267393.1:194404-212344 GCF_000151885.1 Dipodomys ordii
CTCAGGCATGCAAGGCAAGCGCTCTACCACTGAGCCACCTTCCAGCCCCTCAAAGGGAAATTTTCTGAGGTAAAGACTCAAAGAATGAAATAATAAGTTAAACATCGGGTTACTGAAATGAGGTAAATAACTGCAGAATTCAGGAAAAGCCCAGAAACCCGGAAGGTGGTTTGGTAAGTTGGAAACTTGGGAAGGGTGAAAGGTGTTTTGGTAAATAGGAAGCTTGGGATATGTGAAATGTGTTTTTGGTAAATAGGATGTGTTTTTGTAAATAGGAAACTTGGAGTATGTTTTGGTAAACATCAGTTAAACCCCTAACAAAGGGAAAATCTGGAATATGGTCTTTGTTTCCGACTTACTGCTTTGTTTATTGGAGCCACCAACGCCCAGCTATGATTTTATTAGTGTGTGTTATTGTACATGAGATATTTCTATGATCCTGTGATATTTCCATAGATAGGTATAATGTACTTTGGCCAAATACATATAATATGTAATATGCTTTGCTCCTGCTTCACTATTTTTTCTTTTCCCAATTTCCTGTCCCACTGTTTTCTCCTTACCATAGTCCCACTTTTTCATTCATATTACAGAGAACTTAAAAAACAGAACAAAAAGATGGGCACTGGTAGCTCACATCCGTAATCCTAGCTACTCAGGAGGCTGAGATCTGAGGATCTCGGTTCAAAGCCAGCCCGGGCAGCAAAGTCTGTGAGACTCTTATCTCCAATGAACCACCAGAAAACTGGAAGTGGAGCTGTGGCTCAAAGTGGTAGAGCGCTAGACTTGAGCTCAGGGACAGCACCCAGGCCCAGAGCTCAAGCCCCACAACTGGCAAAAGAAACAAAACAAAAAACAGAACAAAACCAAGTTGTCTTTTCCTTTTCCTGTCCCTTCTATTTTTCAATGGTATTAATGGAGCAACTCATCACTTACCAAGTCTATTCGCATGTCTATAAGTCACCCATGACTCTCTGTCTGTCTGTCTCTCTCTCCCAGTCCTGGGGCTTGAACTCAGGACTTGAGCACTGCCCCTGAGATCCATCACCATCCATCCCAGAGGACCACGCAGAGGCAGGCAGGCACAGGAGAAAGATTATTACAAGGTTTATTAGAAGAGCCATATTTCCCCTGGAGAGCGCATGGCAGCCTCTACTATCTAGGTAGCAGCAGAGTCTGGGGAGTAGGAAGTGAGGTAGATGGGAGTTCAGGTGGGTCTGGGAGGAGAGAGGGAGAGGCCAGCTGTGTGGTGAGAACTCCAGGGCAGGGAGAAGCTCAGGTATGAGTGGAGCTAAGGACCAAAGGTGTGCATAATGCTTAAAACTACTTGAGCCACAGCACCACTTCTGGCTTTTTCTGTTGATGCGGTACTGAGCAATTGAACCCAGGGCTTCGTGCATGCTAGACAAGCACTTTACCATCAAGACACATTCCCAGCCCCTCCATGTCTCATTCTGAGAGGAGATCTCTGGTCAGGATGACCCACTCCATAAGGCACAGCTCTAATGAAAACAAGTCCAGCAGGCTCAGGCAGAGGAGTTGGATCTTCACACAGAACTCCATGAGCAAGTCTGCCTATTATCCCACCACAGGAAGAACTCAAACGTCTTCTGCGGTTTTTGCCAGCAAGAGACCATGAAGAGCTGGAAGTGGAGACATCAAGAATAAGAAACAAGGCTGAAAGTGTTCACTCATGTAGCAGAAGAAAGGACAAGGTGGACTGTCATTCAGAATCTGAAGTCCTGTGACTTTGGCAAATCAGGACCACAGCACAAAACTGGGCTTGAGGAGTGGAGAAACCAAGTGTTCTCCAGGTGCTAGTGTTCATGAAATTTGCTGCTGTTGCTGTTTCTGTCCTGCAACCTGGGAGCTTTTACTACAACAGAGATGTCTGCCACAGATTTTGTGGATCAGACTCAATCTGAACTCCCTTGCCCGCATCTTACCCTGGCTACAGCTGCAAGAACCAGTTCACATAGTCTCTAGCCAGCTTTGCTGAAGTGCAACCTAGAAGGGTCTCATTTCTGACCTTCAATATGACACCTCAAGCTTTCAAGGGACAGAACTGTCTGGAAATGTGGAAGACAGACACTTGTTGTGAGGGAGGCAAATTTTGAGGTACATTTCACAGGCCTCCTCAAAAGTTCTGGCTAGCTGCAGCATCCCACCCTAACTGGATAATACACTCTAGAACTGGTTCCACCTCCTTCACGTTCTTCACCCTCTATTTTTTTACACCCACTAAAATCTTGTTTCCAGGTTGACTGATCTAAACAGCATGAAAGTGCTAGTCTCAGGTTTCACGGGGAGGGGAACTCAGCCTGAGAAGGCTGGCACAGTTCCTAATTGGTGATTAGTGTGGAGATTTCTAACAACAGGGACTAATATTAACCATATAATAGAATCCCAAACCACTGCTAGAAGAAACCCAAAGTAGAGTGAGAGGAGTCAGGGGAGATGGTGTGGAAGGCAAGGGCGTGTCGAATTCTGGAAACAAAGATTGTAGGCAATTGCTATTATTAAAAAAAATCATTTTATTAAAATGCTCTGATTTCCCAAGGCACTTCAGTAGCTTTCAAAAAATAGGTTTGTTTTGTCTTTTTTTTTTTTTAAAGCAGATGAAGCATATGCTTCAGGAGTACCATGGTAACACAATCAGAAGAGAAGACAATTACACTGAGCACAAAAGACCTCCCAGTAATGCTGTCACATGACTGAAGCGAGCAACTGGGAAAAACTAACATGATTTATGCTTTTTTTTTTTGTAATTTTCCCTACGATTAGGTATCACAACAGGAATACATGACAATGACACTGTTTTTTTGTTTTTGGGGTTTCTTTTTTTGGCACTTGGATAAGTGCTAGTGGCTAAGGTTGAAACGGCTTTGTATAAGTGGCGACTGAGGACAATTGCCAGAGTGGTTCTGGATTAAAAGGAGAGACACAAACTGAAAGGCTGAGCAGTGGGCTGTTCCCAAGTCTCTACTGACTGGGCAAATAACTTAAGGAGGAGGAGACATAACAACAAACAGACAAAAAAAAACACCCAAAAAACAAAAACAACAAAATAAAACCTCATTTCAGACACCATTTCTCACATTTCCTTCAAACCACAGGTAAGCTAGAGTAGCCAGGAAGTTTGATTGACACAGTAGTGGAAAAACAAGCATAGTGGATTAAACAATGTATTTTTCATGGGCCTGGACAAACCTAGTGCTTTATTCAGATGTAAACAAGTCCACCCAACAGTCAGACTTAATGGTCACAATCAATGCCATCTGCTATGGCCTGTCCATCTTAATTATCTTTAGGGTTTCCCTACATTCTGTGCTCTTCTGCTGTAGGGTCACAATAGACCCCCCTTTAATGGCCTTTTGTGACTGAGGAAAAATGAAAAAAAAACAATCAAACTCCCTGTGGAATTGTTTCCTTTGGAGATTAAACCCAGGACCTTGTGCATGCTAGGCAAGTGCTCTATCACAGAGCTCCATCCTCAGCCTGGAGTTAGTGCTGTCCTCTAAGGCTCACTATTAGAAAGGAGGAAGAAAACTTAAGACCTCCAGTTTTATCAGGGGACCAAATCTAAAAGAGTTTCCAGGAGATGTCTTTCCTATTCTTCCTGATCCCACCAGTTCTAATCAATCATTAACTTCTTCCCAAGTGCCAAGCCCGACAGGATGTAGAAGCTGTCTGCAGGTAGCCACCAAGTCTCTTGGAGGAAAGGTGGGGCCCCTCCTGGGTCCCTGTGCCCAGCAGTGAGCAAGTCTGACACAAGGTCAACAGGATAAATAGCAAAGCCCTTGGTCATGGAAGGACTCAAGAGTTTCTCACACAAGATGCAGGCGTTCCTCTTCAGCTTTTTTAGCTACTGGAAGTGTGTTAAAAGGCTGTGCTTTTGAGAACTGTAGGGCTTTCTTCACCATCTTTAAACATTCTTGTGTGGCTTGGAGTGTGTCTATATTTTATTCTAATGAGACAAGCAAAACAAATGGTTAGCAACCAATCTTCAGATGTCTACCAGTTTCAAACCCAACCCACCCACCAATCAAGCAACCAGAAATGAATATAACTTCACTTAGGAAAAGAACAATCATACAACAGATTTGGTAAGGCTTCTCCAGGTCACTGGGCTATCCCAGAGCATTTGTTGCCACGGAGATGTGCACAGAGACACGCCCACACCAGATTAGACCACTGTCATCATTTCTAATCCCCCTCTGCAGGGGGCGCTACTGCACATAGTAAATCCATACTGGGAAGATGGAAGCCTCCTTACCCTTTGACCCTTAGCATCTGGTCAATGGTGTCTGGGAGAGGCATACCGAAGCTCTCAGGGAAGAACAAGGTGAGGATGGCTGTCAAGATGGTCAGACTTCCCATGAGAATGTAGGGTAGGAACCGGTCATAGGCACCTGTGACAGAGCCAGAGAGAGGCCCAGGCCCCAGGCTTCGATGAGACTTAGTCTTATTCTTAAATCATTTATGTTTCCAGGACTCTGTGAAAGGGATCTGTCTTCCCTGGTGGCTTCAGTGCCTCCCACAGAATCAACTGCAAGACTGTACCTACACAGACTTAGAACCCAGAGCTAGCACAGGCTTGCCCAGAGTGTCTAGCAGTGCTTCTATAATGTGGGAAGCAGAGGAGCTGAGTCTGAGGGGTATTCCTATTTCCCAATATTGCGTTTCCAAGGAACCTGAGGCACGTGTGCAGGGACAGGAACGACTTCAACTGAAGCTGGGTCACACCCGTTTGCTTTTCTTTCAAGGTGAGACAGGAAGGTATCACTGCTTGCTTATTAGATCTGTGCAGCAGCCCACAGAGCAGCTTGGGTATTCCCAGAGATAAGTGCCAGTCCTACCCAACACAGGCTGTTAGGGATGTGCAGGGGAAGCACAGCTCTAGCAAGGATTTGTTTTGTTTTGGTTTGGTCATGGGGCTTGAACTGGGCACTTGTCTCTGAGCTTTTTTGCTCAAGGCTAGCACTTCTATTACTTTGAGCCACAGTGCCACTTCTGGTTTTCTGGTGGTTAATTGGAGCTCAGAGTCTTATGGCTGTCCTGCCCAGGCTGGCTTCAAACTGCAACCCTCAAACTGCCGCCTTCTGAGTAGCTGGGATTAAGGCGTGAGCCACCAGCGCCTGGTAAGAAATATTTTTTGAGGGCTGGGAAGTTGGCTCAGTGGTAGAGCGCTTGCCTTGCATGCCTGAGGCCCTGGGTTGGATTCCTCAGCACCACATAAGCAAAAAGAAAAAAGCCAGAAGTGGCGCTGTGGCTCAAGTGGTAGAGTGCTAGCCTTGAGCTGAAGAACTGAGGGACAGTGCTCAGGTCCAGAGTTCAGGCCCCATGACTGGACCCCCCCCAAAAAAAAAAAAAGAAATATTTTTTGAGGAAGAGAAAATTGTTGCTCTGCTACATAAAATGGTGTAAAACTACTCTGTAAAGTACTCCAAGTAACAATCATTCTATTTATCAGACTCCTTAGATGGACATCTTTCCTTGTGCCCTGGAGTCCAGGAAGAAATTTCTTCAATTAAATACACTGGTTCCTTAACACATCCTATAGTGCTTTAGGACACAGCCTGATGTGGAGGCGAGGGGTAGTTAAAACATAAACCCCTCAAACTTTCCCATCCATCTTCTAGCTAGTCTATTGGTGGTTTCTATTTGAGGGTGGTACCTCCCCCTAAGTCTACCTGGCCAAGTGCCCTCCTGGCCAGCGATCCAGGACAGGATGGATACTGTTTGCAGGATATACTTATTGTCTGCTCAGCTACCTCTGGCTCACATTAAAGCCAATTAAGTGCTTTTGTCCTTATCACTCACGATGCCCGTGGTCCATCTGACTTACCCAAATAAATGAAGTATGGAGACAGGATGCTGCCCAGACGGGACGCTGTGGAGCTGACCCCGACACCCATGTTTCTGACCACAGTAGGGTACAACTCGGCAGTGTACACATACACCATGGAAAAGGCAGCGGTGATTCCAAACTTGCCCACCATCACCAGAACCGTGGCCAAATAATACAGGTCTGGAGAGACAAAGGAAAACAAAGCAGTCGTGGGTACCAACTTCCTGTATGTTGCCAGGAAAGAGTTCTGTTCTTGTTCAGCCCGAAATTTACTTTCTCCCCTGGTTTTGGGAGCGGGGATTGGATCAGTTTCTATAACTTCCTATTGCAAGATGGGGGTCAGAGCCAGGATTTCTAAGTTAACCATTGAAAGGAGACAGGGAACCTGTCTCCTCAATCTTAAGGCCATGAGATAGCTCCCCACAGCTCAATCCGCCTGTCTTCCAGTCCACAAGATACCACAGATGTATCTTTTAGGGAATGAGCTGTCACCCCAAAACCTCATCCTGCAGAAACTATGGGATTTAATAAGAACTTTACCTGACTGGAGAATTCAGTATTATCTTCCCATCTATCTCATTCTTCAAATGAGAGACATTGACCTAAGGATCTCTCTGAGCACTGGTGTGAACCCCTACATTCCCTCCTGGACTCCTCTGCCACATGATAAACAGGTTGTTCTTGTGCAGAAGGATCCTGGCATGACAGGCCCCCGAACGATGACCAGAGGCTCTGAAACCTGCAGGTGCACCAGATACTCTGGATATACCCTGATGGACAGGTGAGGGCCCATCATCTGTTTTAGAAATGGTCACAAAGGGCTCTTTCTGCCCATCAGCGGGACACCAGATAGTTTACAAGGACAATCCTGTCAATAGTCCCTGACAACCTCTCCTCCCTCTTTTCCCCTTCATTACTTACTAGCGCCCTCTTTGTCCTTAACTGTGCTGGGCTTACTCCCTGTCCAGTTTCTGCTTTTAGTGTCTCTTCTTCTGTAAATGTCTTCCAGGGCATTCTGTCACTTCAAGCACATTTCTGCTGAAGTGTGCCCTCGATACTATGACTACTCTGGAGTTAGTTCCCCACTGGCCTTTTCTTTGACTCACAGAATTGTAACACATTTAATTGGCTTGTTTGTTATTGGTCTTCCCCACTAGGATGTGAGCTCCATGAGAACCTAGGGTTCTCCATCACTAGCATCAGGCCCACAGTTAGCACCTCAAAGCTACTGGATGAATAAATGAGACCAGGGCTAAGGGAAAAAATAATGGTGATGACTTTCTTTCCTCCTCTTTATTCCTGATAGGAAAGCAAGCATTACTTTGGGTCTAGAGTAAACATTAGCCAATCGCCCAATCGCCCAGTGGTTATTCTTCCCTACTTTCCAGAGCCCAGGCTACAAAGAATGTTCTGGTCTCATGAGGCACTGTCTCTTTTAATTTTTAAGCCCCAAAACACAGATAGACAGGAGAGCTGTGAAGAGCTTGAGTGTATTCTATTAACTGAGAAAGACAGCGTGGTAGAGAGTGGGTGGCGCAATGGAGATCAGGGACTGCTGATGGATGTGGTCCCTACCTGGGGGCACCAGCTGCACGAAGAGAAGGACACTGCCGCCCAGGAAGAGGGCTGTGGCCATGGAATAGCGCCGGGGCACGTGTTGCAGTAGCAGCCAGGCCAACACATATGCTGGGACTTCTACTGCTGCCGAGAGGAAGCAATTCACATAGATGTCCCCATGCAAGTTAGGAGTATCAAGGGATAGCCCAAAATAGCCCACGGAGATGGTCAGCCTGCAAGAAAGCACAGAAGGAAGCTAGAGAAGGCAGCATGTATCTCGCCCAACCTGCGCAATTCTCTTGGGGAAAATGTCAAGCTACTCTTTCAGCAGCAGACTAGGAAAGCAGCAAAGGATTCCACCTTGCGCCTTATTTTCACAGAAAGAAGTGGGACAATGGAAATCTTTTACTAGATTTCAGAGCGTTCTACGAAGGAAATGACCCAGCAACAGGGTTATACAATTCAGATTGATTTATTCACACACACACACAAAATACAACCTCTCACCTTTAAAAATCTTAAACTGAGCCTGGTACTGGTGGCTCATACCTGTAATCCTAGCTACTCAGGAGGCTGAGATCCGAAGAGTGAAGTTTAAAGCCAGCCCAGGCAGGAAAGTCTGTGAGACTCTGATCTCCAGTTAAACACCCCCCCCCAAAAAAAAAGAGACCTGAAGTGGGGTTGTAGCTCAAGTGGCAGATTGCTAGCCTTGGGCATAAAAGTTCAGGGACAATGCCCAGGCCCTGAGTTCAAGCCCTGTGAACCCCCCAACCCCCAAGATGAAGCATTTATAGAGTCCCACCTCCTTCCTCTACGAGTCTCTCAAACTCAGCAAGTACAGGAGCTAGGGATGAAGTAAGGCAGCAGACACCAAGTAAGGCATTACAGAAACACAGGGATAAGGCAAGTATTAGAACTAATATTTGGAAAAAGTCACCCCCACACCCTCCAACAGACTGGGGTGACCAGCCAAAAAAAGCTCATCAGAGGAAGCTCCACTATGTGGTGACAAGATGGAGCTCAAAATGGTGGGGTAACATTGTCGCTCATCTGCATGACCTCCAAGGTGCCTGGCCCGGCCCCTGTTCTCAGTAACTGTTCTCTGATAATGACCCACACTCTTTGGAAACCATACTGTTTCTGACACATTTGCAGGTAGAGGACACAGCTAGTTACAGTGTCTGCAAGTTCCTGAGAAATCTAAAGCCGAGAGGTGAGTCTTTGTGAACCATAGAATAGGGAACGCATTACAGGCTGCCAAGCCTGAGGTGCAGGCTAGTTGCTGGTCTTAACTAAGGCAAAGCCAGGCAGCAGTGCATTACCTTGAGGGATCTGGGGCTTTTCCTTGGAAATGGGTGACTCATCGCAGCCTGCCAATGGCTGAATCTTATAGCAAGGACTCAGAATGAAGGCTTTCATCCTCAATCATACTTTTTTTGTTGGTGGTGGTGATGGTAGTCATGGGGTTTTCTGGTGGTTAACTGGAGAGAAGTCTCATGCACTTTCCTGCCCAGGCTGGCTAGGAACTGTGATCCTCAGATCTCAGCCTCCTGAGTACTAGTCATCCTCATCATAATCCACTCAGCAGGCTTGAGTAGCCTGCTTTGGGTCTAGACCAAGCTATTCAGGCACTCAGATGTGTTCTTTATCTCTGGTTAACTCACAATCCCATCCTGGTACTTGTAAGATGTTTCCTTAGATGGAACTGGATGGAAACTGGAGAGGACATTTAAGGCTATGGCTTTGACCTCAGGACAGTTCATGAGCATCCCAGAAATGGCCTGTCCTGCACCCACATTTCCAGGAAGCTTTTAGCAGATTTTGTCACCTAAAGGATAAAGTGCCTCCACTTAGATCCTTCTTAAAAAGTCCTCCTGTTCCCCTCAGCCACTACCTGTGATTAGGGGGGAAGAGATGGGAACCAGAACAACTAAACAAGGAACAAAGTGAGCAATGGTTCATCTCAGGATCTGGTGAACTCCCAAAGATCTCTGCTTCCTCAAAGGGCCTTGGCGGGAGTTTTCCTTTTCCTTCTCTGAGATTCCATCACGTTTAGAATTGTGATACAACCACTTCTTCCAGCCAGCACAAGATATCCCTGGCACTTCGAGATGACACAGGCTTTCATTTGTGGCCTGAGGCATGTCTATAAACAGAAGGCTTGACGGCCATCTTGGGGAGATCTGACTTACGCACCACAGAACTATGGACATGATGGTGATCATCCGGATGTTCCGGGTTCGGAGCAGATCCAGAATGCGATGGGATTGCTTCTTCTTGGAACTTAGGTCTTGTAACTGCAGGACCACAATAATGGAGGGCAGAGAAGAGAGAGAAGGTCAGAGACTTATGAGCATGAAGTCCCATAATTCAAAATCTGACATCTTAGCTATTTCCGGGGAGCCTTTTCTGGTTCTTCCTTGAAAAATAGAACAGGAAGTAGAGTGACAGATGGGGCAGCTGAAGACTCACGGAAGCCTTATCATTTACAAACAAGAATGTATTCAAATGAGGAGAAAAGAGAGGCGATCAGTCCCTTAAAGGATGTAGCAAAGACACAAGGCGCTGGCTGACAGCTCTCTTGGGGAAACCACCCCAGCTACCACCACGACCACATTCCAGAGGCTTCAGGGGTGCATTCTTCTCCAAGGCTGGCTCCCTGCCTTCTGGGTCAGGGAGAAAAAGTAGCTGTGCAGTTTATTGATCTGACATTTAAGAAGAATGAAATGTTTTGAGTTCTCATACCATGTAGTTACTGGTCTACTTCCAGGGAGGAAAAAAAAAAATTCAAATTGAAAAACAGGAAAATTGACCTCAGCTTCACCCGGAGTAACTTCCTATGAAATTAGGCACAGTTGAGGCCATTAATAAACTGCACGTCTAAACACACTGATGTTGCTTTCTTAAGCAAACCCAGCTTTGGAGCTTTTTTTCTCCCTCCCCCCCAAGTTTAGCAGTTCAACAAAAGGTCAGCTTCAGACTTAAAGGATCCCTTGAAGTAGTCTTATTTCCGCAGAGATGTGAATGGGGTTCAGGGCTTTGCCCAAACTGACCCCTCACTTCAAAGCCACCAAAGCCACCTCATTTAAACCCTCTTGGCCACATTCCTGTCCTGACCTCTGTGTGTTAGAGCCCTTTCCAGAACATGCTGAGTGGGAGCTGTTGCCGGACTCCCACTTAAGGGAGACGCCAGCAGGGCTGCCGGTGGCCATTGGCCCCTTGGTTGCTTTGGCAACCGGTTTTCCTCTCTCAAGCCCTGAGTTTGCATTCTAAGCCCTCCATGTCTCTAACATTAATGACTTGTGGCTGTTCCCATAGCCCATCCCTTGTCTTCCCGTCAGACTAAAGACAGATTGCAGAGCCACAGCCTCTAGTATGGACAGATTCTAATCTCTTCTTATAGCTGAGCTTGAGAAGACTGCCTGTGGCAGAGAAGAGAGGAGGAGTAACAGGAAGCAGCAGGCACCAGGTGCCAGCAGAGCCAAGAAATTACTCAGTGTGAGAACATGGTTTGCAGACAAGGGTGGGGAAGAGAGAAGCAGTGAACATCAGAAAAGATCTGGCTCCAACTGATATGTGATCACTAGCCACTGGAGGGGTGAATAGGGACTGAATACTTCTCTCTCTCTCTCTTTTATTTTTCAGGTACAAGACTGAAACTCGAACCCAGTACCTGATGCTTTGGCTCACTGGCTAGGGCTCTACCAACCAAGCCACACCTCCAACCCTGAGAGACTAAACACTTTTTTTTTGGTGCTTCATGCATGCTAGGCAAGTACTCTACCACTAAGCCATATTCCCAGCCAAGACTAAATACTTCTAACTGCAAATCTACCTGTGTTTTGCATGTTATTTACTGAGGCCCAAGAAACACTGATTTTCCAAAACGCTGATGGTGCAAAACGCCTATGTCTCATAAAGGGTGTTTCATATTAAAGCTGATGATGAAAATGTGTGACTGGGGGCTGGGAAGGTGGCTCAGTGGTAGAGCACTTGCCTTGCATGCATGAGGCCCTGGGTTCAATTCCTCAGCACCACATAAGCGGAAAAAGCTGGAAGTGGCGCTGTGGCTGAAGTGGTAGAGCGCTAGCCTTGAGCTGAAGAGCTGAGGGACAGCGCCCAGGCCCAGAGTTCAGGCCCCACAACCAGACCTCCCCCCGCAAAAAAAAAGAAAATGTGTGACTGCCTGGGAGTAAGTAAATAAAGCATGAACATCTAGCCATGAGAAAGGGGTATTCCTATTCCTCAGCTACTGGGATTGAACAGGTCTGCCCTGGGAAGAGCCAGGGCTTGGGCAGGACAAGGGCTGGGCTCCTGTGAGCGAGGTGGAAGCGGCTCTCAAGTCCTGGCCTCTGTGGCCTCCTCCTCCATGGCAGGCAGAGCTTACCTCACTCAGGTCAAAGATGGTGGAAGGCGCAACGATTCCGTTGATTTTCGCAGCCTTGCGGATGATCACTTCTGCCTCCTGATATCGCCCCTGTGAGATGAGCCATCGGGGGGACTCGGGGATAAACCTGGGGGTACAAGGACAATTCCTGTGAGGCTTTCTCAATGGCCGAGGTGAGAATTGGAGGCAAGAAGTAAGGTTTCAAGTTTGTGGAATGTCTGATGTTCACAAGCCAGAAACAGGGAGACAGTCACGGTAACTTGGGGTGTGAGCTCTGGAAGTCACTGACTGTAGTGTGTGGAACTTGGAGGCCCCTAAACGCTCCAGGGGATCCCCATATAGGCTGGCAACCTCTATTTTGGAGGGATGGTGATGTCCCCTGTAGGGCTTTAAGGAAACAGCGATGGAAGTTTCTCTCTAATCTTATAACTTGTATTTTCTCCCCACAACTTATCAAATAGACCTGTCATCCACCCAATGTAAATCAGCATGACTGCTAGAATCCTAGCAACTCAGGAGGCTGAGATCTGAGGATTGAAGTTCAAAGCCAGACTGAGCAGAAAAGTCCATGAGATGCTTATCTCCAATGAACCACCAAAAGTGGGAAGTGAGCTGTGGCCCAAGTGGTAGAGCACTGGCCTTGAGTGAAAAAAACTCTCAGGGATAGTACCTAGGCCCTTAGTTCAAGCCCCAGGATTGGCACCCCCTCCAAAAAAAGGGGTGGGGGGAATTATCAAGGCACCTGAACATTTCAAGTCTTGGGCACTTATGTCGCAACCAGGCCCCAGCATGATGCCTTGATTCCTCTCCCACTGTGCCCTGAAATATTCCTTGTTCCTTGTGGGCCAGTGAGCTCACTCTCCTGTTCTTGGGGATAATTCTCACGTCAGCTCTTCTGCTAGGGGTATGGAATGACCTTTTTGCCTGTGCAATCCTTAGAGGCGCGCATGTGGCTTGCCTTCCTTGGTACAGCCACCTTGAAAACTCTCACTTATAGACTACCCCTTCTCTCTCCACGCCTGTGGCATGAGACCTCAAGAGCACACCCCTCGAATCATGGACCTTCTGTCTTATCCCAGCGGGGAGGAGGGGAGAAAGTGTGAGAACTCTCCAGAGGTCATCTTGGATCCCATTTTCTCACAGCTACTTCTGTTCCTTGCACTTAGATCAACCCAGCAGAGGGATGACAACAAGGCTGTTGATAGGCTGGAATGGTTTTGTTTTGGCTCTTCTCTGTGTTGACAGACATTCTCAAGCATTTTGAAGCAATTTATAAATGATCTACACTTCCTAGCTCTGGGAGCCCAGGCAAGGAGCTGAAGGCGGTTGTTGCTGCCCTCTGGTGGACACCTGGGGGAAGCAACCCTGTGAGGAGATGGCACCAGGTATAGGGCTACCACTCACCACCAGAGCGCAGCACACAGGGCCCCTGGCCCAGTCAGCGCCAGCAGCAGCATGCGCCAATCTCGGATGAAGTAAGCAAACAGTGGCAGCACCATGTAGCCAAATGCATAAAATATGCACACTCCTAGTGTGGCAAATAGTATGCGAACTGACTTGCCAAAGATTTCTGTTCCTGTTCAAAACAAAGGAGGGGTCAAGTTAGTTACTTGCACGTTATTTCCTTATTTGTCTTCCACGGTGTCATTTTTCAACAGAGAGACAAGGAGGCAGCCAGAATTATTTCTACATTCCCCAGCCTTAGGGCGGGATCAGCTCTGAACCCAATCTGCTCTGATCATATTGTGGGGTGCCTCACTGAGAGACCTCTCAGCAACATGAAAATGTCATTGCTTTCTTGGCCACATGCTAACGATGCCATTATGAAGTGTTTACTCTTCTTACAAGGAAGACTTCATTAGAGGCAAAGTCATTACTAAGGGCACATATGCTCAGTATTATTCTCTGAGGAAAAAAAATATATTTATTACATGTGAAAAGAAAAAATAATCCTTTTAACAATACAACCCAAGAACCCCTAAAGATTTGATTAGTTCTAAGTCAGACTCCTAACAGAGAGACTGACAACCTTTCTGGGAGAATATGCTGACATTTCTGAACCAAAGCCTTGCGTGATAGACATTGAACCAAAACCTGAGCTAGTTTATTCTTGTTGGTAGACACCAATGGCCACAACCCTTTGACACAGATGGCAGTTCTCTTTCCTGGAGAGCCTACCCACGGTGGCTTTACACCTCATGCCATCTGGCCACCTCAGCTCTGTAGTACAAACTTTTGAAAATGGATGATCTCTGCTAAGTTTTAGTTGAATGGCATCAAGTACTAATCAGACCAATGTCTGCTACACCTTGGGAGTCCAGAAAAGTCACTAGAAATCAGAAGTTAGGCTTATTGTGTCACTGTGGACCCAAAGGTGGTCAGGTGTCTGGCTCAATCTCCCTGCTGACAAATTAGGTTCACTAGAAATCTCTGGTCAGTGTTGCTGGAGAGCACATCCTTCTGCAGGGCATCGTAGCTGTCTGCAGAATGGGGTGACAGTGAAACATAGGATCAAGTACTCAACTCCAACTTGAGAGCCATACCCAGGACAAATGCTGCCACATAGTTGGAGATCTGGCCCATGCCTACAAGGACAAACAGCACGGTAAACATCTCGAAGTTCTTTGAGAAGATCTGCAGGAAGCTGAAGCCTGTCTGCATGCCCATGGTCACAAATAGCACGTTCTTCCGACCAAACCTGGGAAGGGAAAGGAGAGTCACAGAGAACCAGCTGGGAGAGGCAGCAGGAACGGGCTCCACCAAGATGGGTGGAGACCCGTGCGAGGAGCAGCTGTGCACAGTGTCGCCAGGGAACCCGGCACCTGTCCAGTCCCATTCTCCCAGGCCCCATGCTGTCACTCTCCTCTATTGCAAGTCCTTGGGATGAATGCACAGCTGCATGCCAGGGTTGCTCTCTAGGTAGTGCCATAATTGTGCAAGGGAACAGAACTATGCTTATATCCATACATTTATAGTGATTAGAAAGCTTTGGAGGATGACAGAGAAACAATTCATAATAAATGAAAACGGATCATGGATAGAAGCATTTCTTTGTCTATATGAGCAGTAACCTATAAAAGATCCTAGGAAGAATCTCTTTGGTAGGTATCCAAATAACTGGATGAAAAGTGGTAACTAACATCACCATGCAGAGACACTGCTTGTGCCTTTTAACCTTGCCAAAGGGGAGAAGGATTCTGAGCCTGGCTGGGTCTTTGGATAAAGCTACCTCTCTGCAAGAAATGCAGAGAACAGAGGAATAGCTGAAGTGAGCAAGGAACAGACAACCTGCAAAATCCAGACAGGGAAATTCTACACGTGGAACAGCCCAGGGCTCAATTAAAGTAGACTAAAAGACACAGAGAAGTTTTTGAATGGGCAAGACTAAATTTCTGCCAAAGGATGCATGTTTGCATGATAAAAATACAAAGAAAAAAAAAACTTGAGGAGTGTGGGCACTAATCTCAAAAGAGAAAAAAAAAAGTCACTGAACCCGTGATCCCTGGTATTAAGATCTTGAAATTCAAATTCCTTGAAGTCCAAAATCTGAAAGGATCCAAATTCTGAAAATATAATTCTGGAAAACAAACAAACAAACAACTTCCAGCTTGCTGGCAGCCATGAGGTAAACTAAACACATGCTCCTCATTCTCCCTGCTACAAGTTCAAGAGTGGAGCCAAGTGACCTCAGACTGAAACTTCGGAAACCATGGCCCAAAATTATTTCTTCCTTCAGGCAATTTCTCAAGGAGAAATTACAGCCTTGCTTCTTCAAGTGTTACTGAACCAATGAAATTCTCAGAGGTTTCATTCTGAGGATAGACTCCTGAGCTCGCTGTACATGCTTGCCTAGCGCTCGACCACCTGCCGTGTTTTTAGTTAACAGTTTCATAAAACAACTGTCAGCTTGTTAATTTATGTGAAAGTTAATGGCGTTTCTTATAATAGTCTATTACTATATTAAAGGCTTACTAAGATATGTATTGAGGCCTCATCATAAAAAAACAAATTGGAAAAACTTATATACTCATAATAATTAAGTAAATAACTAAATATTAACCAAACAATTTTTTAGGGAGGGAGGGTGATGGCAGAGTGTGACTCTGATCAAGATGAACTGTACATATAAATGGACATGTTAAAATGAAATAGTTGGGCTGGGAAGGTGGCTCAGTGGTAGAATGCTTGCCTTGCACGGGTTCAATTCCTCAGCACCACATAAGCAGAAAAAGCCAGAAGTGGTGCTGTGGCTCAAGTGGTAGGGCGCTAGCCTTGAGCTGAAGAGCTGAGGGGCAGCGCCCAGGCCCAGCGTTTAGGCCCCCCCACGACCAACCAAAAAAAAAAAGAAAGAAAGAAAGAAAAAGAAAAAGAGAAAAAGAAACAGTCTTGTTTGAAGATTCATGCTAAAATGAAACCCCCTTGTTTGAAGATTAGAAAAAGTATTTTTCAGTGTTATCTAATTTTCTTATAAACTGCCAATACAGTTTGAAAATTAACACAATAGAATAAACAGGAAAGTAAGCAGGCTTGGATGGAGGGGGTTAGTGGGAGGAAGGAGGGCTAATTATTCTATTAAAATTAAACCTATTGAATTGTTTTAAGAAGGGGGTGTGAGATAGAGGACAGTGATAGAGGTGAGACTGAGCCGGACACATTAGGTACAGTGTGGAAATGTCACAATAAATCCCCCTTTGGGGGCTGGGAAGGTGGCTCAGTGGTAGAGCGCTTGCCTTGCATGCCTGAGGCCCTGGGTTCGATTCCTCAGCACCACATAAGCAGAAAGAAAAAAGCCGGAAGTGGCGCTATGGCTCAAGTGGTAGAGCGCTAGCCTTGAGCTGAAGAGCTGAGGGACAGCACTCAGGCCCAGAGTTCAGGCCCCATGACTGGAACTCCCCCCCAAAAGGTAAAGTTAACTCAATAAAATAATGTATACTTATATAGAATATACAGCAACAAAACAATAAATAATTCTACATATGAATGAAAAAATTTCAATGTAGAGCCAGGCTCCAGTAGCTCACTCCTGTAATCCTAGCTATTCAGGAGGCTGAGATGTGAGGTTCAAGGTCAAAGCCAGCCTAGGCAGGAAAGTCCTTGAGACTCTTATCTCCAATAACCACCAGAAAACTGGAAGTGGCACTGTGGCTCAAGTGGTACAGCATTCACCTTGGGCTGAAGAGCTCAAGGATAGTGCCCAGGCCCAGAGTTCGAGCCCCAATACCAACAATAAATAAATAAAATACTTGGAGGAGCAGGATGCTGGTGGCTCACATCTGCAATTCTAGCTACAGGAGTCTGTGAGCAGAAGGATTGTGGTTTGAGACCAGCCTGGGCAGAAAAGTTCATGGGATCTTATCTCTAAAATAACCAGCAAAAACAAAACAAAATAACAAGAAACACCTAACAAACAAAAAAACAAGGCTGTCCAGGCACCAGTGGCTCAAGCCTATAATCCTCAGGAGGCTGAGATCTGAGGATTTGTAATGTTCAAAGCCAGCTGGGCAGACCAACCTAATATTCTTATCTTCAATTAAACACCAAAAAGCCCAAAGTGGAGCTGTGGCTCAAGTACAGAGCATTAGTCTAGAATTAAAAAGCTCAGGGACAGTGTCTAGGCACTGAGTTCAGGCTCCAGTACTGGCACAAAACAAATCAGGGCTGGAAGCCAACGCCGGTGGTTCATGTCTGTAACCCTAGCTACTCAGGAGGCTGAGATCTGAGGATCACAGTTCAAAGCTAGCCTCGGCAGGAAAGTCCACAAGGCTGTAATCGCCAATAAACCACCAGAAAACTACTAGTGGCGCTGTGGCTCAAGTGGTAGAGCACTAGCCTTGAGCTAAAGAGCTGAAGAACAGCACCTAGGCCCAGAGTTCAATCCCCATGACCAACCAAAAAAAATCAGGACTGGAGTTGTGGCTGAAGTGATAGAGCACTAGCCTAATAAGAATGAGGCCCTGAATTCAAGCCCTAATATTGTAAAAATAAATAAAATAGTAGGGCTGGGAAGGTGGCTCAGTGGTAGAGCCCTTGCCTTGCATGCATGAAGCCCTAGGTTCGATTCCTCAGCACCACATAAGCAAAAAGAAAAAAGCCGGAAGTGGCGCTGTGGCTCAAGTGGTAGAGCACTAGCCTTGAGCTGAAGAGC
>NW_012267393.1:212394-213366 GCF_000151885.1 Dipodomys ordii
GCCGGAAGTGGCGCTGTGGCTCAAGTGGTAGAGCACTAGCCTTGAGCTGAAGAGCTAAGGGACAGTGCCCAGGCCCAGAGTTCAGGTCCCACGACTGGACCCCCCCAAAAATAAAATAGTTGGAGGGACTGGAGCTGTAGTCCAGTGGTAGAGCATATACTTAGCATGAACAAGTCCCTAGGTTTAATTCCTTGCACTAATATTATAGTTGGAAAAAAATAAAACTAAATCTGAATGTATATAAAAATATGCATTAAGCCAGGTGCCAGTGGCTCACACCTGTAATCCCAGCTACTTGGGAGGATAAGATCGGAGGATCACAGTTCGAAGCCATCCGGGGGAGGAAAGGCTGTGAGACTCTTCAATTAATCAACAGAAAACAGGAAGTGGTGCTGTGGCTCAAGTGGTAGAGCACTAGCCTTAAGCTGAAGAGCTGAGGGACAGCACCAGGGCCCAGAGTTCAAGCCCCACCACCAGGGAGGGGAAATGCCTTACAGGGATAATTACAGGCAATTGCTAGGAGGCGCTCAGAAGAACTGGGTGGCTCTCCTAATCATTAACTATAGTTTGAAGCCCTGCATTCAGTAAATAGTTTTCATGTTTCTTTCAAGGCCTGGCTGTCCTTGCAGAACACATTCACACTGAGTCTGGAAGTACCCTCACAGATATGGCCCAAACAATACTTTCTAGGGTTCTAAGTATTCATTACGCCTAGCATGAAAATGAAAATGCATGACTCCCTTTCCCAGAATCAGGCTTTCTACTTTAACCGTTATTCTACCAAGGACTTGTGATTTTCAGGACTTGTGATTTTTTCAGAATTTTAGACTGTAGGGATTATAGTGTTCAGGACTGTGTCTTTTAGAATCATGATCAGTAACAACTTGGAAGTGATTATCTTTAGTCAGACTAGTGGTTACTAATTGGGGAGGGGAGGGGTGAGCTATATGGGGTAGGGCTGTGTGTGTGTGT
>NW_012267393.1:213811-225846 GCF_000151885.1 Dipodomys ordii
ATTATTTCATAAGTTTTTGGATTTCCCCAAGCCATGAATGGGCCGGGGGCTCACACCTGTAATCCTAGCTACTCAGGAGGCTGAGATCTGAGGATTGCAATTCAAAACATCTTTTTCGTTTTGTTTTGTACCAGAACTAGGGCTTGAACTAAGGCTTGGGTAGGGTGTGTGTGTGTGTGTGTGTAACTAGGGCTTGAACTAAGGCCCTCATGCTCAAGGCTGCCACTCTATCACTTATGCTACAGCATCACTTAGGACTTTTTTGTTGATCAGTTGGAGATGAGCCTCATAGACTTTTCTGGGGTTGGCTTTGAACCCCGATCCTGAGATGTTAGTTTCCAAGGTAGCTAGGATTACAGGCAGAAGTCATCAGCCCCGGTGGATAAGGCATCTTGATCGGCAATAAACTTATATTGCTTGACTTCCCAAAATAAGTCATTAGTTCACACATTAATTCTGTGTGTTTTTCTGTTTCTGTGCTCATTTTAAAATTTAATAAAAAAAGGAGGAAGCTGCTTAGTTTCATTTCATGTCAGAGAGAGTACCACAAACAGGAGGGACAAGTCAATCTATGGGAGGCGGCAGCTTCAGCTTTGGGACTGGTCAGAGCTGGCTAACACCCACTGCATTCGGTGAATGCCTACTAGCCATCTATTAAATTTAAAAAAAAAAAAAAAAGCTGGGCGCTGGTAGCTCAGGCCTGTAATCCTAGCTACTCAGGAGGCTGAGATCTGAGGATCTCGGATCAAAGCCAGCCCAGGCAAGAACATCCGTGAGATTCTTATCTCCGATAAATACCAGAAAACCAGAAGTGGTACTGTGCCTCAAGTGGTATAGTGCTTACCTTGGAGCTGAGGAACAGGGGCTGGGAAGGTGGCTCAGTGGTAGAGCGCTTGCCTTGCATGCCTGAGGCTCTGGGTTCGATTCCTCAGCACCACATAAGCAAAAAAGAAAAAAGCTGAAGTGGCGCTGTGGCTCAAGTGGTAGAGCGCTAGCTTTGAGCTGAAGAGCTGAGGGACAGTGCCCAGGCCCAGAGTTCAATCCCTTCACCAAATAAATAAATAAATAAATAAAAATGCTATCTCTGTCCTCAAGGGACTTATTGCCTGGTGAGACAGGTATCAATCACACTTTAATCAAACAACCATGCTACTGCATACACAATTATATACTGAGACAAATGCACCCAAAGAACCAAGTCCCAGGCCCGCCAGCACAACAAAGAAACCCATCGAGGACTAGCCAAGTGGAGTACTGGGCGTCCAGGCCTCCCTGACAGTGGAACACCGATCAGGCCCAAAGGAAAAGTTCCTGCTAACAACAGGGAATTTAACCAGACATTGGTGGATTAATCTGGTAATCTTAGCTATTCAGGAAACTGAGATCAGAGGATTATATTTCAAAACTAGCCTGGGCAAGAAAGTCTACAAGACTCTTACCTTTAATTAACCACCAAAAGCCAGAAGTGGAGTTGTGGCCCCAGTGGCAGAGTGCTAGCTTTGAGTGAAAAGGTAAGGGATAGTGCTCAGGCCCTCAGTCCAAGCCCCAGGCCCAGCATTAAAATAAATGAATGAAAGGTCTATCAACAGAATGGCCAATAGAGATCTACCTAAAAAACAGGAAATGTAGCCAGGCACCAGTGGCTCATACCTGTAATCCTAGCTACTCAGGAGGCCAAGATGTGAGTATCACGGTTCAAAGCCAGCCCGGGCAGCAAAGTCCATGAGACTCTTACCTCCAATTAACCACCAGAAAACTGGAAGTGACACAGTGGCTCAAGTGGTAGAGTGCTAGCTTTGAGCTGAAGAGCTGAGGGACTGCGCCCAGACCCAGAGTTCAAGCCCCACAACTGACAAAAAAAAAAAAGAAAAAAGAAAAAAAAAACAGGAAATGTCTGCTTCTTTTCTTATGCTGTGTTACTCATAACTCACAAAGATAAGTACGTAATAAAGACCTTGATAATCTGAGATTTTAATTGTTCTTAAACTTCAGACTTAATAACAGATCAGAAAGAAAGCTTAACCTTTGTCCCATAAAAAGTTATTCAGCTGGTGGCTCATACCTATAATCCTACTCAGGAGGCTGAGATCTGAGGATAGCCAGTTCAAAGCCAACCCAGACAGAAAAGTCCCCATGAAACCTTTATCTCCAATTAACCACTCAAAAACTGGAAGTACAGCTGTGGCTCAAGTGGTAGAGTGCTAGCCTTGAGCACAAAGAGGCTCAGGGACAGCGCCAAGGCCCTGAGTTCAAGCCGTACAACTGACAAAAAAAAAAAAAAAAGCTTACTGTTGGCTGGACACTGGTGGCTGTAATCCTGTAATCCTATCTATTCAGGAGGGTGAGATCTGATGATCTTGGTTCAAAGCTAGCTTGGGCAGAAAAGGTCTTGAGATTCATCTCCAATTAACCATCAGAAAACCGAAAGTAGAGCTGTGGTTCAAAGTGGTAGACTAATAGCCTTGCACATAAAGGGCTGGGAAGGTGGCTCAGTGGTAGAGTGCTTGCCTTGTACACATGAGGTCCTGGGTTTGATTCCTCAGCACCACATAAGCAGAAAAAAGCTGGAAGTGGCACTGTGGCTGAAGTGGTAGAGCGCTAGCCTTGAGCTGTGAGGGGCAGTGCCCAAGCCCAGAGTTCAGGCCCCACAACCACCAACAACAGCAACAAAAGAGCTTAGGGACAGCACCCAGGCCCCAAGTTTAAGCCAAAACAAACAAACAAACAAAGCAAATCAGCTCATGATGCTTCTACTCCAGCCATCTCTCAATAGCCCCCAGCCGCTCTTGACTCAAGCCCAAACAAACTCTACCTAGATTGCTACACCCTTTCTGCTCATGCCTCTGTCTGCCTCCCAGCCCTTTTCTCTAAACCACTCTGGGCACCTCTACTTCGGTGGACCTCTTTCAGCTCCTGAGCCTCTTGTCTAGGCTTTTAGTACACGCTGTTCTTCTAGCCCACGAGGCTCTTGCTTCTCCCCACCCCTTCAGCTAATGTCTACGCATCTTTCAGCAAGAAGCTCGTACTGCACTTCGAGGGAAGCCTGACCCAGTCAGACACTCCCACAAGCACACCGACCTCAGGATCACTTCTTTAATCACTGGAATAAATCCATTCTAGCTTGCTGAAGGCAAGACCCAGGAGAACTCAAGTCTCAAGCAGTAGTTCACTCACACACAAAAGAACTAGACTGGGTTTGAGCCCTAACTCTGTCAGTGGCCACTGTGTGACTTCTATAGTCCATTTTGCCACTTCTAAACAGGGACTAGTAATAGTTCCTACTTCCTATCACTGAGGATGTGATTCTTTGGTTCTTATACTAGCGTGTGGCGCCACACATATTTGTCAAATTAATATAATAACATATGGCATTGTTATAAAATGAAAGCCTTGGAGAATGGAGGGTCTTTCTCTGCCATGGGCAGCTGCCTCAGCTAGAACTTGTATGGTCTTAGCAAAGTCTAGGCATGGTCTATTGAACCTTTAATGCTCTAGTGAGGGTAGGAATGTTCTGGTTGTGGGTGTGTGTGCACATGCATGCCAAAACTGGGGCTTGAACTCAGGGCCTGGCACTGTCCCTGGGCTTCTTTTGCTCAAGGCTAGCACTTTACCACTTAAGCCACAGCTTCATTTCAAAAACTATGATCCTTAGATCTATCTCTTGAGTGGCTAGGATTATAGGCTAGCCACCAGTGCCTGGGTGGATTTTGCTATTTTTAATCACTAGATGACACTCTGGGAAGAGTCAATCTAATCAGATATGGACATATTTAAATCTTCACGAGGAAAGATGTGACAATAATCCATTGATGTAACTATGCCAGGACATCACCTTGAGTTTGTGCTGCAACACGAAACCTTATTCCTAAGGTAGGAATAACATTCTCATTCTGGGCTTCAATATATGATTCTCCAATCAGCCAGGAGGATGCCTCCCTACTAGCTTTGCTCTATGGACCATTTGCTGAAGGCCCTCATCCTCACAGACTCCGAAGCTCCGAGGTAGAAGACGGGACAGAATGGACACAAGAACATGCTTACATACAATCTCTCATATGTTACATATTATTTCATAAGTTTTTGGATTTCCCCAAGCCATGAATGGGCCGGGGGCTCACACCTGTAATCCTAGCTACTCAGGAGGCTGAGATCTGAGGATTGCAATTCAAAGCCAGCCCAGGCAGGAAAGTCTGTGAGACTCTTATCTCCAATAAACCACCAGAAAACTGGAAGTGGTGCTGTGGCTCAAGCAGTAGAGTGCAAGGGCAGTGCCCAAGCCCAGAGTTCAGGCCCCACAACTGACCAAAAAAAAATAGTTCAACATTAGCTGGGAAGGTGGCTTAGTGGTAGAGTGCTTGCCTAGCATGCATAAAGGCCTGGATTCAATTCCTCAGTACCACATACACTGAAAAAGTCAGAAGTGGTGCTGTGGCTCAAGTGGTAGAGTGCTAGCCTTGAGCAAAAGAAGCTCAGTGCCCATGCCCTGAGTTCAAGCCCCAGGACTGGCAAAAAAAAACACACAAAAAAAGGTTCAAAATTAGACAAACACCATGCTTATGACACACAGGTCAAGAAGAGCATTTTGATCTCCTGGATATAAAGTGACACAAGAAGCCATTTATCTAAGGGGCTTCAGCTTTACAGACAGCCCCTTATCTCACTAGTGGCTAGTGAGATCTACTTCGGTACTGCCTAAAGATCTGCAATAGACCACATCCGTCTGTGTTCATGATGTCTGTCTTTCCCACACTTGGGGGCGGGAGAGCGCCACGTTCACCAAAGGAAGGCAGATGGGCCCGCGCACAAGTGAATCATGGCGTATTACCTGGTCACTGGATCATGGATACACTTGGCTTGGATAGCTCAGGTTTCTCTACTCAGCAAGAATTAGGGAGAAAGGTGAGAGGATGGTGGCTCACTTTACTTGATATGGAGTCTATACTAGGCACAGCTTCCTCCTCTTCAAAAATGCAAGGCCCTGGGCTGAGAGAACATCACCAAATTGAAGTCAAAGTCAGGCGTGTGTGTTTCTTGCTCAGTGCTGAGATATGCCCTTAGAGCTGCAGAAGGAAAGACACCTTACCTGTCTGAGAGCTGCCCCGAAATGAAGGAGCCTAGTAACACCCCCACAAAAAATAAGGAGATGGTGAGCGGAACTTTCCAGTCGTCCTCACATACCAGGTTCCACTGTAAGAGGAGCAAAGGGATGGATATATCATTCATTTGTTGTTTTTTTGCAACTTTTTTCTTTTTTGGCCAGTGCTGGGCCTTGAACTCAGGGCCTGGGCACTGTCCCTGAGCTTCTTTTGCTCAAGGCTAGCACTCTCAGCACCTGAGCCACAGCACCCCTTCCTGCTTTTCCTGTGCATGAGGTACTGAGGAATTGAACCCAGGCCTTCATGCGTGCTAGGCAAGCACTCTACCACTAAGCCACCTTCCCAGCCCATAAAACGTTTTGCTTTTAGACCTTCTTAAGAAAAACGAAATGCGAATAATACTGCCTGCTTTGGGTATATGAAGCCATGGTTCAGCTCAGTGGCAAAGCTAGGAGCAAGTGTGGTCTTCCCTCCCCATGGTACTTTTCATAGCTTGGGCCCCACTGCCCGCTTTCATTTTGAGGATGGGAAGGAAGTGGGGAGCAAGCAGCATTCTGCTCAGAGACTGCATTCTTATGAGCAAGGCCTCCTATGCTCACTCCTAAGACTCTGGACAGAGCCCAGGGCTGTGGCTGCAAGGTGCCCTTTCTTAGTGGGGCTAGGAAGAGGGAGTCTAAAGGTCAGAGAATCCAGTAAGAGACTTAAAAGTCAGAGGGCCCAGCATGTACCATCTACACGTGTACCTTTGGCTGGGCTGCGACTACCATCTGGGAAAATGACTCTTCAGTGCTTCTTGTGACATTCTGAGCTGTAATCTTTGATACTAGACACCAACAATCCAGGGTAAATAATACATGAAAAGAAATTTCCAGCTGGACACCAGGGGCTCACACCTGTAATCCTAGCTACTCAGAAGGCTGAGATCAGAGGATCAAAGTTCGAAGCCAGACTGAGTAGGAAAGCCAAAGTGAAGCTGTGGCTCAAGTGATAGAGTGTTAGCCTTGAACAGAAGAGTTCCAGTACAGTGCTCAGGTCATGAGTTCAAGCACCAGGACTGGCGCACACACACACACACACACACTTCAAAATAAAAACAAATATCTGTGAATGAATCACGTAGCTCAGTTTTTTGGAGAAGCTTTGTCGGTCATATTTAAGTCCCTGTTTAATCTGTTGTTTCTTGACACTCAGCTTTATAAAAATATATTCCCCCACCACCACCAAAAAAAAAAGAAAAAGAAAATGGTGCCAGGTATGTGTGGCTCACACTTGCAATCCTAGCTACTTAAGAGACTGAGATCTGAGGATCATGGCTCAAAGCAGCCTGGGCAGAAAAGTTGTGAGATTTTTTTTTTGGGGGGGGGTCTGGTTTGGGGCCTGAACTCTGGGCCTGGGCACTGTCCCTCAGCTCTTCAGCTCAAGGCTAGTGCTCTACCACTTGAGCCACAGCGCCACTTCCGGCTTTTTTCTTTTTGCTTATGTGGTGCTGAGGAATCGAACCCAGAGCCTCAGGCATGCAAGGCAAGCGCTCTACCCCTGAGCCACCTTCCCAGCCCCAAGAAAAGTTGTGAGATTCTTATCTCCAATTAACTACCCAAAAACGGGGAATGGAACTGTGACTGAAAGTGGTAGAGCACTAGCCTTGAGTGAAGAGCTTAGGGACAGTGCCATGGCCCTGAGTTCAAGCCCCTTGACTGACATAAAAACAGTGCTTGAAAAGCAGGGTAAAAGTTACAATAAAATCAATCAGGGAGCCAGGAGCCGGTGGCTCACGCCTGTAATCCTAGCTACTCAGGAGGCTGAGATCTGAGGATCGCAGTTCAAAGCCAGCCTGGACAGGAAAGTCTGTGAGACTCTTATCTCCAATAAACCACTAGAAAACCGGAAGGGGCACTGTGGCTCAAGCAGTAGAGCACTCTCCTAGAGCTGAAGAGCTGAGGGACAGTGCCCAAGCCCAGAGTTCAAGCCCCACGACCAACAACAAATCATTAAGGGATATGCTCTTCAGTTCAAGGCTAGCGCTCTACCTCTTGAACCACAGCACCACTTCCAGTTTTCTGAGTGGTTTACTGGAGATAAGAGTCTCCTGACTTCCCTGCCTGGGCTGGCTTTGAATCATGATCCTCAGATCTCAGACTCCTTTGTAGCTAGGATTACAGGTGTGAGCCACTGGTACCCGGCTTATTTCTTTAAATTTTTTTTTTTTTTTTTTGTCAGCCATGGGGCTTATACTCAGGGCTTGGCCCCTGTCCCTGAGCTCTTTTGCTCAAGGCTAGTGCTTTACTACTTTGAGCCACAGTGCCACTTCTGGTTTTCTGGTGGTTCATTGGAGGTAAGAGTCTCATGGACTTTCCCGCCCAGGATGGCTTTGAACTGTGATTCTCTGATCCCAGCTTCCTGAGTAGCTAGGATTACAGGCATGAGCCACCAGCACCTAGCTGAGATTCTTATCTTTAATAACTACGCAGAAAAAGACAGAAGTGAGGCTGTGGTTCAATGGTAGAGCAGTAGCCTTGAGCAAAAAGAAGCTCAGGGACAGCACCTAGGCCTTGAGGTCAAGCCCCAAGGCCCTCACAAAAGGGTAGGAAAAGGGATTGTCTGCTGGAGTTTCTATCACACAATGTGTGGAAACCATCAACAGGAAGGGGGGTCTGCAGGCAATAAAAGGGCACTTGGGGAATATGTCACTCTCACCCATTAGTCCACTCCAGCTTAGTAAGGAGCCAAAAGGAAGAAAGCCAAAACAGAAAACATAGTGGTCCCCTGAAAAAAATGTTTCCCATGGTTGCTGGTGGCTCACGCCTGTCCTCCTAGCTGCTCAGGATCTGAGGATCACAGTTCAAAGCCAGCCCAGGCAGGAAAGGCTGTGAGACTCTTCTCTCCAATAAAACTGGAGGTGGCGCTGTGGTTCAAGTGGTAGAGTACTCGCCTTGAGCTGAAGAGCTGAGGGACAGCGCCCAGGCCCAGAGTTCAAGACCCATGACCGACCAAAAAAAAAAAAAGTTTCCCAGGCCAGGGATGGCACCTCGTAAGACCCTGTGGAGACTTCTCACAGGTACAGCCACCCTCCCCTGAGAAGCCAGCCTCTTGCCAGCTTGGCACCGGGCCATTGTCTGCTTCCCATGGAGCCTGTTGGCTTCCCTAATAACTGCAGAGAGGGAGGTATATGCAGCTCCCTTGAACAAAAACCATCTCTTCCCGGCCAGTGACAGAGGGGGAAAACACACATGTGTTTCTCCGCTCTGCTGGGCTGTGTCTGCACACAGCCTCTGGGAAAACTTCTCAGAAAAGATGGAGGGCAGCCCCTTTGGCTAGATGCAAAAAAGCCCCACTACTTACTCAGGCATGCTGCTATCTTTCCACTTTGAAATGAAGCATGTGCCTGGATAGGACGAATGGGGTGATGACCCCCAACCTAAAGAAAAATTAGGGCCATCTGATCTCCAAATCTAGAGTAAGCTCAGACTTGCAGGAATCAAGGATGTTGAACACCGTATAGTCACTGTGACGTGCCAGTACTGAAGCTTGAATTCAGGGCCTCCTGCCTCCACTGGCTTTTTGTTTTGCTCATGGAGGGCGCTGTATAACTTGAGCCAGGGCCTCCAGTTCTGGCTTTATTTATTTATTTATTTAGTTAGTTAATTGGAGATGAATCTCAGGTGGATTTGTCTGTCTGAGCTAGCCTCAAACTTAGAACCTCAGATCTTAGCCTCCTCCTGAATAGCAAGATTATAGATATGAGCACCTGGCAAGGACATATTACTTTTGGTGTAGCAAAGATGGGCGCTGGTGGCTTACACCTATAATCTTAGCTATTCAGGAGGCTGCGATCTGAAGGTTGTGGTTCGAAGCCAGCGCGGGCAAGAAAGTCCGTGAGACTCTTATCTCCAATTAACCACCAGAAAAACAGAAGTAGCGCTGTAGCTCAAAGTGGTAGAGCACTAGCCTTGAGAGAAAAATCTCAGGGACAGCACCCAGGCCCAGAGTTCAAGCCTCTGGACCAGAGGAAAAAAAAAAGACTGATAAAGGACTAGCAGCTCTACCTCTTCCTATCTGTGGAAAGGGCTAAGGACCAACATGACTGAGCTAAACAAGATAGTCAGATGGGCTTCTGCTGTGAATTCTGGGGTTGTAAGCCTCAGTCAGGTCTCCTGAAATCAGGCTTCCAGGGTACCCTAGACTGGCAAGACTGGGCACCTTGAAAGCAGGACAAACTGCTCTTGTGAAGACAGTAGTATTCCTCTTGAGATAGGCCTTGAGGTATCTCTCAGGCTCCTTCTCCATGGGGCTTGGTTCAGCTTGTCCTTAGTTTGGGCAAGTGCATAACTCCTTCACCCATCAATGACAGTCCATCACAGCTCTCAGGGCTTGGCTTGCCCTAACAGATCTCTCCCACCCCCTAGCAGGTCTGTGAGTAGGATCAGAATTGACTGGTATCAGAAATACAGAATGGGTCACATCTAGCCAAAGTACTCAATAACCAGATAGGTGTGAGATAAGCCCATAAAGACCAGGCTAAGTTCCCTACATAAACCTTCTGTAATCCTTGCTTATAGAGGGATCCATTGTTCCTATATGACAATGCTGGCTGCCCATCGATGACTAACTACAGACTAGCTTAATTAACAAGTCCCACCCAACCACCATACCGGGACTATGGGATGGACTTGGCATGGGGAATAGGCTATACTGAGTGATGGTAACAGAATGAGTGGGTTTAACACTCAGGTCTAGCATCATTTCTCCTTAGCTGAGTGAGTTATTAAAGAGGGCCCAATAAGGTCAGGCGATGGTGGCTCATGCCTGTAATCCTAGCTACTCAGGAGGCTGAGATCTGAGAACAGTAGTTCGAAGCCAACCTGGGCAGGAAAGTCTGAGACTCTATCACCACCTAACCACCAAACCCCTCCCCTCGCCCCCAGAAGTGGAGCTGTGGCTCAAAGTGGTAGAGTATTAGTCTTGAGCGAAAAACAGCTCAGGGACAGTGCCTAGGCCCTGAGTTTAAGCCCTACGATTGGGAGGAGGAGGCACACCAAGAAAGAATCTGGAAGTAATTCTAGTAAGGGGCCTAAACTTGCCCTTCTTCCTAGTCTGAAAGGCACCCTTCTGGTGGTAATAATGGCTCCACAGGTATATAGCATCAGGTGTCAAGGTTTCTCAAGTTATGCTTTAGATAGATGCCATTTCTTTGTATTATTTATGCTTTGACAAAGCTGTCATTTAAGTGAGAGAACTGTGGCTCGTCAGCCTCATGCAGAATTGGCACTGCTTTTCAGTCATGGGATGTAAAGAGACTGGGACTAGATGTTTGCTGGGACTAGATGTTCTTACCTGAGAACTGGCTGGAAGGGAAAAAGAGGTAGTACCTGTACTCACGAGGTGCAAGTTCTTCTCCTAAACGTCCCTGGCAATGACTGCATCAATAGTCAAGCACACTGGTAAGGCACCACATGTTACTGAAGGCCATGTATTCTTACACACATCTTATCTTCCTTGCTGCTATGAATGCATGGGTGGATCGCTGCTGGATAGGAACCTGTGAGCCTGAGGCAGGAATCATCACTTGCACTCAGGACTTTGAAGGTAGACTGGGCAACATAGCAAGACCCCATCTCAAAAAAAAAAAGAGGCAGGGAGGGGGGAGAGGGGGAGGCTGGGAATGAGGCTTAGTGGTAGAGTGCTTGCCTAGCATGCATGAAGCCCTGGGTTCCATTCCTCAGTACCACATACACAGAAAACGCTGCAAGTAGCAATGAGGCTCAAGTGGTAGAGTGTTAGCCTTGAGCAAAAGAAGCTCAGGGACAGTGCCCAAGCCCTGAGTTCAAGCCCAGTACTGCCAAAAAAAAAAAAAAAAAGCAATGGTGGGTTCATGTCAGGGCTGTCAGAGCAGAGCAGTATTGACTACTACGTCATGGACAATGTTCAAACAGAGCCCTGTATGGAGAGGAGAGGCCACGCTGCTTTGATACACAGGTGAGGAAGTGAATGGTTCAGTTAAAGGGCCATAATCTTCAGTAGGTCCCTTTCATCTTAGTCAGACTGAACCTTTCACTTCAACCCACAAAATAATCTTTCTTTTCTGTGACCTGACTCCTTACCTTGTGCCAACTGTCAGGACTTGGACCCAGGGTGGTATCTCTGAGCTACAGAGGCGCTCCATCTGACTACTCACAAGAGCTATATCTACTATGACTATGTTTGCATAAGGAGACCACAGGACCCTACGAGTGTCTTCTCTGGCTTGCCATTCAGCTGCAAAGGCATAGATAGGTGAGAGTCTGTACTTCTCCCGAGAAAGCCCAGCACAGGCGTCGCACTGAGGCACAGGTCTCTCTGGGCACCCCAGAATCTCTCAGGATGTTGGGGCTTTTCATCTATGCAGACTTATGGATGACAGTAAGTCTCTTCACCCCCTGAGATTATCTAGCCATGAGACAAGACTGTTGGAAAAGCTAGTCCAGGGTTGGGAATGTGGCTTAGTGGTAGAGTGCTTGTTTAGCATGCATGAAGCCCTGGGTTTGATTCCTCAATACCACATATTCCAAAAAAGTCAGAAGTGGCGCTGTGGCTCAAGTGGTAGAGTGCTGGCCTTGAGCAAAAGAAGCTCAGGGACAGTGCGCAGGCCCTCTGACTTCAAGCCCCAGGACTGGAGAAAAAAAGCAAAGAGAAGCAAAGCAAAGCTAGTCCAGAAAAACAGAACGAGTCAGAGTCAAAGAGAGGACTAGCCGGGTGCCGGTGGCTCATGCCTGTAATCCTAGCTACTCAGGAGGTTGAGATCTGAGGATCATGGTTCAAAGCCAGTCTGGGCAAGGAAAGTCTGTGAGACTCTTTTTTTTTTTTTTTTGTCGGTTGTGGGGCTTGAACTCTGGGCCTGGGCGCTGTCCCTCAGCTCTTCAGCTCAAGGCGAGCGCTCTACCACTTGAGCTACAGTGCCACTTC